>NW_024609882.1:7830276-8251520 GCF_016920785.2 Ixodes scapularis | reverse complement strand
GATGGAGAAAGTACAGCCCCCCCTCCCCCCCCTCCCCCCCCCCCCCCCCCCCCCCCCCCCGAAAAGTGAATTCGGAGCAAGGCCTCGCCACTGCTGCCTCACTTTCCTTTCGGGGGAAAGAACGCGCGCCATTCAATCGCTGTGCCACAGAGGAGACGTCTTTCCAAATAATCTGGTACTTCATTTTCGTCACTTTCTTTTTTTTGTTTTGTTCTTTTTCTTTGGGGGGGGGGGGGGGGGGGGGGGGGGGGGGGCGTAGTTTAAACATAGGCTGTTTCTTTTCCTAGTTTACGTGCGTGCGTGTGAGCGCCTCTCGCTGCAGCAGTTTTGTGGCCAACTTGAATTGCGGCAGTGGCATCTTGCGGCTTACAATCGGAGGGGAACCCCGGCGGTTGAATCTCCAGTCCGTACCGCGTGCCCGCTGAACCGGAACAGCCTGATGCGAGAGGAAATGACGAAAGCGATAAATTTAAAAGGCCGGGCCGCAGGGACAGAATACGGGCGCAACTTTAAACTGCCTTCTTTTTTTTCTTTTTGTTTTTTTTTTTTTACTACGGGCGGACAATACATTTCACACCGACGGCTTTGTGCCCGAGAGGACTCCGCTTTATTCGCACTCCATAAGCGTGACCGGGTATTGTTTAACATATATTACTTTGTCCCCAAAGGGTGTCTGTCGTAATAGAAAAAAAAAAAATTCTTCGCCAGTGTTGGACTCTAATGGTGTATGCAAAGGGGGGTGGGGGGGGTGGGGGGGGGAGTTATTATTTTTAAACACGATTTATACGATTGGAGCAACGGCTCTTGACGACGTCCTCTCATAGAGCGCCGTCTCTTTCAATATTTCATTTGAAGGTAGAGATATTGTAATCACGGTTATACTTTTTCTATCGAAAAAGACCTTTTAGACCACTTTTTTGTCAAACATGCATAGCATTAATAGTAAAAATAATTGGCAGTACAGCTTTATTGCTTAGTTTATTTCAGGTTCTCATTTTCTTAAATGACTAACAATTCTGCTTTTGTTTTCATGTCTGTGAGTAATCGCAATCCTTCCGCATTCAACCGTGTCCTGAAGCGTGATAAGCAAAAATAAAGTTTAGCCGTGCATCCCCATCACGCAGCGAACTTAAGTGCTTGACATTGTCCAAACGCTTAGTCACTAGATTTAATTCTACTTTTTAGCGGCCAAAACGCTTATTTTCGAAGGTATTCTTGTAGCTAGAATATTAGTGATTCCCAAGACGCGTTGAAAGAAAAAAAGAAAAGACAACTCCGCCTCCCCCACTGTCTTTCTTTTTTTGTCATGGTGGAGTTTGCGTGTAAAATAAGTCTAAGAGAGGTTACTCTTTCTACAGAACTGAGAGAGGGTCACTCAAATGCCAAGCTCACACGAGCGTATGGGCGCAAGAGAGGGCACGCTTTGATCGCGTACTCACAATGACAGCCGTTGGAAACCGGGTTCGTAAAGGCCGAGCACAGACTACGGGTTTCATGAAACGTACGAGCAGGCTTGAGAGATGAAGCAATGATTCGCAATGTTGCCCTCAGGTAAACTTTCAGCAAAGCAGCGACACCCGTTCACCTGAGTATCTTGACGCGAACACAACTTCACTTGGAAAAATGTAGTAGAAAGCATAAAAAATTGCGCTCGCGCTCAACTGTAAACATATGTAAACAATCGAGCACGCACAACCTTGGAAAACTGGAGCAACTAGCTTTATGACTAATTTAATAGGAGGAACTCAGAACTGAAAAATCTTGGAATAACGCTTGGGCTACCCGGTGCTGATATACTCACTTCGGGACATTCCAAAGGCAAATTATCGCGGTACTCTCATTATGAAACAAACAAATCGACACTTCGTCAGAGTTTTGTCGTGCACAGAAGTGCAGCAAGTCAAGAGGACAATCAATGACCAATGTGACGCACCTTGCGCCGCATGTAAAGGCAGTGCCAGCAAAGCCAGCATCCGTTGACAGAAGTTTCAGCGCACCCCGGCGCATCAAGAGCTGCCTCGGAGCATCCATGTCAAAGAAACGACTCTGTCAGGGCATGTTTCTGCATTCGACTAGAGACCAAGCAGCAGAAACTGATTAAAAAAATATCATGGGCAATTTTATAATGAGCATGGCCAAACGACACGCCGTGTAAAGCCTTCCCCATGTCGCAGATGTCCCTCTGGGCGCAGCTATTTATTCGAACTATATGAAAACCTAATAGGCCTCTGGGGGCGGAAAGAGGAAGCTTTAAAAGAAGGACAGACTTCTTGTTGTTGTTGTTGTTTTCGCCCATATTTTAAACACCCCACAGTGTACCCTGCAGCGCCGGTTTGCCCGCCATCTTCCACTATTGGCCCAATGATGCGAAGCTTCTACGGCGAACGCGCAGAGTCGAAAAGCCTTCCCTAATTGGCCGCTCCGTCGAGGACCATTCGTCGCGCCTCCACTGCCGTCACCCGAGTTACGGGCGAAGGGCACCTCCGCAAAAGAAGCGCCGCGCAAGCCTCGGCTAGGAAGCGGCAATTTCCCCGCGCGGCCTCCAGCGGGGGCATCGGGTTAGGCCCGACCCGCGGAAGGACGCCAGTCGTTGCTGGCAGCAACGGCAGCAGTTTCCGATGGAGAACCTGTCCTCTATAAAATATCTCCCCCGCACCGCAACGACACGACACGCGATACATCATCGGCCTCGGCGGCCAGGCTCACTTGGCCGAAAGGAACGGAGACTGCCCGTGATATCTTTTATTGCGGCTCTCGGGAGGGGGGGCCTTCCCGTCTGGCCGCCGGCCATCGAGATTGCGATAATAGCCCGGCTTGGGTCTCGGTTGAAGCCTGGTTGAGCTGGACTACGGACCGCCCTTTGTCTGTCTCTATTCATCTCCTTGCGCTTTTGATTCCACTTGTGCGTGCGTGGCTGTGCGCTCCTTTGACGTAATGGGGAAGGCCTGACCTTCAAACGTTAGGCGTCACTGAATGGTAAACGAGGGAAGCCTCTTTGCTTTCTCGCCGACCTGTTTAGTCGATTTTGCTTATTATGTTTGCGTTTTTTGCTTCGCTCAGCTGCGTTTTTATCAATTAATGCGGAAATCCCATGTGCTGCGGAGGAGCAGCAAGATGCACGGAGCTCGTCAAGCACAGCGTTCCTTAAACTGTCAGTAAAAATAATTATGGCGCGTGTCACGTCAAGCACAGCTTGACTTCCGGAATTCCCGACCCGTTTTTAAGTTTTAGATACCTATACAGCAGTACAACTGTTCACGGGTTTTTGAAAAAGCTGTCTGAATCAAATGATGACACCACAATCAGATCCCATCTGCTCTTTATAGATTTCTTCGCCTAATTATTTCGCCGTTAATCTAAAATGAAGAGTCAAGAAAGAGTTGTTATGGGCGAATGTCAATGTTAAACAAAATGGTCAATAAACCACAATACGAAATACAAGTTCGTCTGCTTTTTGCACAGGTGTTGCGATGATGTTAGAATGCCGAGCTTTTATTGGCTCTTTAAAAAAGGATTAGTGGGTAGACCTTAATGCATCTAGCAATGAGGTCTACTCACTATCCTTTCAATCAAAGCCACTCAGAGCTCGGTGTCGTTTTAACATCACGGCAACTCCTGCGAAAAAAGCAGACGACTTGTCCTCCACATACAAACAAACAAAAAATCGATAACCACGCTCTCCTGCTTCGCATTACGCAGGTATCTTCACGAGCCGAAAGCAGTCCCAGCGTATTTACGACCCACACTATGAAGTCAAAGCACCAACTTCTCTACCTCCTTCCCTCTCATCCCGATTTCCACCGTTCGCGAGGGAAACTTTGAGCGTAGTGTCAGGTTTCCTTTAATAACCCGAACGGTCTTGTCACGGCAAGTAACGTGTTGCGAAATGGGTGTATGTTATCCTTACGAGCAAACACGTCTCTACACTCGAACACGCTGCGTTGACGGCCGGTTTCGTTCAGCGCGCACGCGTCCTGCCGTTCGTGTCGCCGTGCGTATCGACAAGGAAACCATGACGCCCGAGTGTCTCATCCGGGAACACGGCGCAGCTGTCGTACGCTGCACGGTCCTCCTCACGTGGAGGTCTTTCGCGCAGCGTGACCCGAATCTTCGGCGTTCCCTAAAGCGCTCGTAGCTGGAGGGGAGCAAAATGGCAAAAATCGTGTCGAAGCACCGCACTTAATGAATGGCAGTTTTAATTAGGCTCTGGAGCGGCCCTTTTTTTGGGGTTGGTCTTACGACGCCTGCCCAATATATATATATATATATATATATATATATATATATAGACACTTGTTGTGGTATAATTGTATATACGATTGGTTGAAGAAGGCTGCGAGAGCTTCTTGTTCAACTGTTTTTTTGCTGGTGCATCACTGCTGCTAAAATAATAAAAAAATTCAGCCTTTGTTTCTTTTCTTCCTTCTTTTTTTTTTTTTTTGAAGGGGGGGGAGGTGATAGAAATGTATACAGTGATGTCTCGTTAATATGGACACCTCCGTGTCCGTAAAAAATCGTCGATAATGTGAGTTGTCCATAATAACATGACAAAAATGCATGTATTTCCCCAGTTTGTCCCCATATTAACGGGGTCCATATTAACGAGACATGACTGTATATAGAAATGGTTCGAGTCAGCATAGCGCGCACTGCACAAAATTGAGTAATGCCGTACATCCAAGAAAAATGCCAGTCGATATTATATTTTTGTTTATTGTTTTTTTTTTTTTCGTGGTTACTTTCTACCTCTTGCGACCATATTATTTTATTGGGTACGCTATTTCGTGAGAAGAGCAAAGTAGGTGATGATACAGATCCTGACTCTAATAATGGGGAGTGTTTAAACTCCTCAAGGTTCTATTCGTGTTTCATTTTGTAGAGGAGGATTGTGTAATTTTTAAACAAAACATTGGCCGCAAAGAGCCTGACGTAAACGTTTGCTCAGCACTCGTTCCAACTTAGCTAAAACAAGAGCTGCAAAATGTTTTGCGCCACTACTTCCAGAATAATAAAATGAACAAACGAGGCATTTGCCAGAAGCCTCCAAATTCTTGTCGCAGAAAAACAAGACAACAAACTCTAAAACGAGTCGAGAGACAACGGTAGATACTCGACTTCTCTAACAGGCGTTCACGTGAAAGTCGTCCTGCCGAGTTTCTTCGAAACGCAAGAGCAAAACAAACCGTTGTTTCTTCTGCAGCACTGCTGGGCAAAGAACACCTTTGTCTTCCAACTAACCCAAGCTACTCGCTTTCTTTTAACGTGGCCGTTTGCTTACCCTCGCTGCTCGGTGTGTTTGGTGGCACTCGCTTTGACATTTGTTGCAACTTTGTATCTAGTTTGGTGAGCAAACCTCCGTAGGCCATTAACGTATCTTTAAGCTTGCGTTTGTTACTTTCGAAAGTTTGTCCGGAATAGTCTAGCGCAACAAATAGGGGCCTGGAAGAATGAAACAAAAAATACAAAATAAGTTTTCTACCCTATACTCGCAGCTGCCGCAAACACTGTAATTATTTTTTTTTTGTTGACCCGTACTCTATGAGAGTGAAAGGAATAAGCAATTGAAGGTGACGAAAAGCTATGTATGTACACGAGCACCTTTGTTTATGAAATCCTTCTAAATTTAAAATTTTTAGAGAGTAGAAAAAAAAAATAGAAACGGGCGAGGCCTGAGCAATATAAATGTGCATGCCATTATTATTTACTTTCGGTAAACAGCGATGTAATGATATAAACCTGGGAGAGATTTTATTTCAAACCAGAATTCGGGGGAAAAAGAATATACCCTTTCTAAAAATCCATCAAGCAACATTGGTGGTCACCATTATTTTTGGTACGAAGCGAGTCATTGGATACCAGTCCTTGCCGATCCCTGACGAAGCCCTCATGTCCAATACCTGCTAAACAATGGCGGAGTCTAATGATAGGACCAGCAGCTATTATTAGATGGTGCACTTTTTTTAACTGTCTATTTGAAGCTCTAAAAGTACCCCATTGTCTCCCATTCCCTTCAGTTTTTACCTGACGTAATTATATGCTGATTATGCTGCCGTCTGCCCTAATTTTCTAATTTTAACATATACTAACCGGGAGTTTGTGTTCTGAAAATTACGTTCGACCATTTTTTTTTTTTCTGTTATTGCTATGTGAATTAAGCTCACTCGATATTTCTGCAAATAAGTTTTTCAAATCTGAAGCCGAAGATAGTAATATAATTAAAAATAAAAAGGGGGAGAAAATCTATTTTTGTTAATGCATTAAACATTCTTCGCTCGTGTTGACAATTGTGGTGTATTTCTGTTCAGAGACAATCACAACATTTTGCAACGTTTCAAGGGGGCTTCGAAACAATGAATAAACCATAGTTTAGTCTTTCATAGCACCACAAGAAAAGATCAGAATATGACCGAAATATTCCATAATGCAGCACATTGAAATGAAAAAAAAAAAAGAACGTTTTCTCGAAACGGCATCCTGAACGGCATTGCAAAACAAATCAATGAAGCAACGGACAACGCAAAAAAACAATCAAGCCAATCGCTGTACGCCCGCGTCGAAAAGGCGGTCTATGGTGCGACATGCATTACTGAAATGGCAATAACAACCACAAGAAAACACGATCCTTCCTAAAAAGAAAAAAAAACTTACACGCCCAACGAGGCTCAACCAACAAGCAAAGCGCCCCATTTCCTGCCATTTATATTCTATTGTCACGCAACAGCACGAGCGTCGGATTCGTTTTGCACTCGTCAATATTTTGTTTTGTTGTTGTTCTAATTATATGCTGTCGTTTTTTTGTTTTTTCTGGAAGGGGGAGGGCGGGGGAGCTGGGGGGGGGGGGGGGGGGTAGTCCCTGTCGTATTTTGTCTCCAGTTTCAAATGCAGTCTCCAACGGCGCCGCCCGCGGCATTTGTCGATCATTCTGCGAGTGCAGATTCGTGTTCAACGAGAACAGACGTTGTAGACGCGTCGCTGATTTATGACGAACGTCACGTGCGCGCGTCGAAACACGTCCCGTTCTCTATAAGCAAGCGCAATGCTGAGTCCCTGCGTGTGAGTCTACGCGACCCAACGTGCCTCAGGGGTATTGCCGGGATCATTCATTCACTAGGGGGAACTGGAGCTGGGAAGTTAAGTTTAAAATGATCGATGTGGCTTGTCGTTTGTAGTGCGAAGAAAGTTCTCGAAGGAGCTACTTCACCGGAATGCGTCGCCGTTTTCATGTGTAGTTGATGGGAAAATTTATAATCAATCCTGATGTAAGGTACTAAAGTAATTTGAGTGGAGGCAGCTGAAATAGTGGCGTTCCTTTTTTTATTTATTTTTGGTATTGTTTTGTTCTCCAAGTCTTTCATCGAGGGTAATAAAAACCTAAAAACTGTTTTAAGAAAATGTAAGTTGGTATAAACAGTGTTTTGTGGTGTTACCAACGAACCATTAAAACGATTCTATGGCATTTTTTTCTGTAATTTGCGTGGTAACAATGAACAGGCACCAGTTCTACCTAGTTTTCATCAACCCCAATGCTCTAATATTACAGCCTGTAATACTGCAGTGCCATTCAAAATAAACAAAAAAAATCGCAATTAAATAACAAACATCGTTTTGAAGTGCTCATGCACTGTAGTCTGAAATCTTTCAATTACTATAAAATGTACTTTCAATATCGCACCGCATAAATTATGTGTTGCCCCACAGTGTGGCAGCGATTACCTTTGCCGTTTAAAGTTTTTTTTATACTTTTTTTTTAAAAGTAACAACCACCAACACAAATAGGAAAGCACATTTCGCTGGAACAAAATGGCGGCATTCTGTTCAGACGTCTGCTGTGCGCCGCCATTCGCTTCCCTAAATCTGCACCGTCCCGCAGTCGGCGCGTCAAAGAATGTCGCTACTTGTAGGAAGCTCTTATCTGGAGAATTTGTTGCCGCTCCATTTGCTAGTGCAATTCATTGCCTTTTCTATCTCAACGACTAAGCTACTTGTTATTTTTTTTTATGCCTGTATGTGTCTAGTTGGGTTAATACTTTGAATATTTTTGCCCACATCATACCACGGCTTTCAAAAGTTGGCCGATAGTATTATCAAAATATAATAATTATTATTTTATGTTAGAACACCAATTAATGCCATCTAAAGCAAAAATACTTTCCCGATGGCACGAAAAAAACACACATTTGCTGGCATGCGTCTTCCTTGGGGTACACTTTCTTTTACAAAACAATAACTGGGCACAACACGAGGACTAAAGCCGGTTTCGCACTGCTTATTGGGCACGATATTGAGCAATAGGGGGCGCTTTATCGAGCTTGTTGTCCCCACAGCCCGGTGTTTAGTAACACAACATAACAATGAAATTGAACCTCTCCTTGCACGGCCAGGGCACGAGCGCTTCGCTTTGACCAGCGCTTTTGTCGCACACGGAACTGCGTTCGAAACGCCATCTTGGATTTCTCTGAACAAAAACAAGCAATAAGATTTGGTTTGTTGTCCCCACAGCTGAAAGGGTACCGCTGAAGGCGCGACTGATCGATCTCGGCCCCAATGCATCATACAAAATACTGCATACAGATTCCGAAGGGAGTCACCGCGAGATCCGTGCTTCAAATGCCGCACGGCAATGAGTTCAAGGAGAAAACTTGGCACGCGGCATTGGAACCACGGATATTGCGGTGACTCGTGCGTTTAGACTGTCTTTTGTATGATCTATGGGCAGTGTGACACCGGCTTAAGGAAAACAAGAACGTATTCACCTCGGGAGCTATTTGTCCGCTTGTCGTCCACGTTTAACCTGCGCAGTGTCCTCCAATAACTGTTTGTCTTTTTTGTTATTGTTTTTTTTTTCACCCAGACATCTCCAAGCAAGCTAAAAGTCACCAGGAGTTCCTTTTTGTCTTTCTTACAGCGCGCAGCTTCGAGCCCGACTCGCCAACAACATCGCGTTCCACACAACGTTGTGCCGAGTCCTTGCAGAACCCAGCCGCAAATATGATTCTATCGCCAGAGCCCGGCAGCATCGATGATCAAGTTGTCCCTGCTTTTCGTGTTGTGTTCTCCCTCCAACAGACTGATTGGTGCAGCGGCAGAAGTTTCTTCGATCATGTTGTTCCTAACGTTGTTTTGCCATTAACGCCCCATTGTGCGTTTTCCTCTACTATATTCTCTAGCGACTCTGTCAGTAAACAAAGCGTAAATTGGCTTTGGGCTTCTCACTTTGAAACAGATGGTAAAAAAGCATTTACGGGGCTATTCGTGAGTGCTTGTCGGCTTGCTTTGGTGCCCTTCCTGTTCTTCTCTTTTCGAGATCCGAATTTGAACAACAGGCTTCCGTTCACTTTGGTATTCATGAGAAAACTAATTTCGTTTTTATTTTTATTTTCGAACGGCCTACACGCTTTGTGGCCAGTTTTTTTTTTTTTTTTTTAATATCTATTTTGTTTTTGTTTATTCACAATAGAACATCGTACCAGAGATCGCACAGGCTGCAAACAGTTCACTAGGGGGCCTTTCTCGAAAAATCGGAAAACAGAAGCGCCAAGTACGAAGCCCGTGCGATGTTTCGTACTGAAAAACTAAACTAACTTTCCACGCATGTCACCAAAACAAACCTTTGAATTGACAAAAGAAATATATTTATTTGTTTTACGTATTTGTCCTAATCAACTGAACTTTTAAAAAATGTAAGACAAACTATTGTGTAAAAAATGCACTTTAAGTAAAGGAATGCATTTGATCAGTTGTTGCACAGAATACATAAAATTGAGAACGCAGTTATAACAATCCTATACATGGTTGAAAAAACCCCGAGACTGCGGGTAAACGACACAACACTAAAAAGTCTGTGTCGTTTACCCGCAGTCTCGGGGTTTTTTCAACCATGTGCAATGTACACCAGCTCGTTTGCGCCCTTACTTTTTGTTCAACAATCATATACTTGTTTTAGTATGTAGGTACCCAACTGACAGTAATAACCAAACTTGCAACATCAACATCGGACATTAAAAATTCGCTTTGAAAATGCTCACGTCTCTACTATTCTGCGGAGAAGTTCTAAGAACCCATTATTGTGCTTTGCTTAAGCAATTTAGCCAATCACGAGGCCGAAATACTACCTTTTAATCACGATTTGACACAAGGCTTTACGTAGGCACGTGAGAAGTTCTATTTCGTTTTATAATGCAGGCTTCATTTTTTCTACTAAAACATTCCTACGTCCTCGTTATCTTCAACGTATTTTCGTATGATAAATGAATTGGATTTGCGAGTGTTCTAAGAAATATAAATTAGAGTTTTTTTCTTCTGTTCTACATGTAAAATTTCGAACCTAATTCTGCTTGAAACGTAAAGTGTATTGAATTTTGTCTCTTCACCATGTAACTTTTTTTTTATGGTATTTGGTTTGAACATTAGTTTGCCCCAGATATTCTATGGTAATAAATTACGACCAGCCACGTGCAGGGATTCTAACATTTTTTGTGTCTATGGCTGACAAGAATAAATCTTCCTGATCTTGAATCAGATTCATATACAATTTATTTGACTTTCTCAAACTAATACAAACAGCCTTATTTTCTTTGAAGAAGTCCTTCAGATAAAAGTTGACGAACCGCACGACGAAGCCACCGAATATCAGCTAAGCATGATCTTTGAGTATATTTGACCAGTTTCAGTCAAACCAAATTAAGAAAAGCTTTTAGAGCACTGCCTCGACTCATTCAAACCCAAGGTTGGGCAGTATCGCGATACAAATGTGTCGCAATAGTATTTCAGAAACACATTTTGTATCCGTATTTCTGTATCGCGATACATTTTTTTCACCAGTATCTGTATTCCTCTAACGAAATACATTTTAGATATTTCTTTGTATCGCGATACAATCATGATGAAATGTATTGCGTTACATTTCTTGAGAAATACTCCCCCCCCCCCCCCCCCTCCCTACCTAAAAAAAAAAAAAGACTGAACGCTCTTTTTATTTATTTCTGAGGGCACGAGGGTCATGGAGATTCGGGGGCATTATTACTATGCTGATCAAGGTTCCTTTCGATTTTCCAAACTATTTTTCTATGCGTCCGCTTCTCTCTTCTGAGAAGTTATGCGTAGCCGGGGCTCGAACCACGTGGCGTGCCAGGAGTGGAGTCAGAGCATCCTCTGCCGCAGGCCCTTAGGTAGGGATTTCTTGAGTCATTGTTTGCTGGCATCCAATGCCCGCTGCATGCTAACCGTCTATATTGCCTTAGCGTACACAATACACCCAGCCGGCAAAGCTGAGTTACAGTCCGTTGCAGCACGAGCCTGGCGGTGGTTGATTTCAAATAGTAGGATGACTCACGCAGTGAAGTTCAACGCTTATACGAATGTGTCTCTGGCAGCGCCCGTAATATTGCACGGCTCAAGGGTACGTCATCAGTCGACGTGAAAGTGACCCGCTGCTCTGGTGATCCAAAACCCAGGAAGAAGGCCAGACGTGGACTCGCTGTGCCGACCCAGACTTCGTACACCTGCGACTCGTCTCAAGCGCACTGTTTCTCGGAGAGCTTGCACCTGTACCGGCAATATCAGGTTACAATCCACGAGATCTTTGTTTGGGTGATGCTAGGCGAAACTTGAGGACTGCAATCCATACGTCGGTGACGGAGGATCCGCAGAAAGGACTTTCACAACAGGGATGCCACCGTATCGTTTTTTCAACCGTAACAGAAGATAAGACGTGTGTTCCAGATGCTTCAGGTGGTCCACTATTCTCAAAAATACCAACTGACACTGCCTGCACGATCTTCAACGAGGTAACCTACAACGAAATTACGTATTGTCCCTTCATACAACTGCGTGGTAAAGTTTTATGTTCAAGGCCACACCTACAGATCAAGGATACCAGTTCATTCCACTGTGAGGTCAAGTGATCAATGTTGGCTGGGGCGTCCTTATTGGACATGGGCGTGGTGACGTTTTGATGAGATTTAGAGTGACAAAATTTATTTAGAGGTCGAAGTTTTTTCGCATCCTTCGTCAGACAGACAGGATGTCAGGGAAGCGACCGCGGTCTGTCCTCATTTGAACATTGTTTTGAGCCCATTGAAAACTCCTTGTCGTTTGAAACCACTACCTTCAAGGCAAAGTGCCAAGCCTACGGGAAAGTAATTTCGGGATCAAAAACTTTCACTTCAAACTTCAAGTTCCATCTCAGTTGGCGTCTCAAACAAATTTGAAAAATGTACTGCAGTATCAGTATTTCTATAACTGTATTTCTGCCCTGGCTAAAATGTATTCCTGTATTTGTATTTCCAAATACCTTTTGCCTCTACTTAAAATGTATTTCCGATACGTATCGCGATACATTTTTTCAGATATATTTCAGTATCAGTATTTTAGCTACCATTTTAATGTATCCCAGTATTTGTATTTCCAAATACATTTTTGAATATTTCTGCCCAACCCTGTTCAAAACTACACTACGAAGCATGCACCCGTGGCGTCTTCACGCGTGTATTGTAACCACGTGGACACTAATAATAACTAAAATCGTATGGACTGGACAAAACGTTACAACTCTTGTTTCGGGCTCAGTTTCAGGCAGTTCGCACGAGGTATGTGCAAGGTCAGTTGAGTTTGTACAAACCAGTCATTAGAATTTTAGAACCTGTCCGCTTCAACATATCTAAGTTGGTTACAAACCAAACAACGAAGGTCGATAAAATAATGTTCCTCTAATGTCGGCTTACATAGTAATAGGCCTGATTGACGAATCTCACGAAGAGTTTCGCTCATGCGTGACGCCGCCATAACTGTAGTCATAACCTCCTATACACTGACAAAGCCTGGCCGATCGCCACGAGACGCGGCCGCCGAAAGTGGAAAGGTAGTGCGGCAGACAATGGATGAGATCAGGGGCATGTAACGGGCGCCCCGCTGCGGCAAGACGCCAAAATAGCCTTGCCCCGAGCGATGGAATGTCCGCTCGTGCTCCTCGCGTTCCTCGCGCTACCTCTTCTTTTCTCGTCGGGTGCGAAAAACATGTTTCGTGTCCTCGCCACTGCAAAAGCCGTGCGCTGACTACAGACTCCCCGAGAAATGCTCTGTGCTACCAGATCCTCGCGTTCCAAATCTGCGACCGGGCACTCGATGGCTCCGTCGTTGAACTGCTAGGCTTTGTGAGTATAGAGCTGTAGTTCCTAGAAGGCAGACGTCAGTTCACGAGTGAGCTCGTGCCGCATCGAGCTCTGCTCGCGCAGATCTCTGCTGGGTTATCGCTGGTGCTGAAAAATTGCAGTTCCCAGAATTCATGCCGTAAGCGGTGGCGTACTACAACTGGTTGCGTGATCGGTTTATTCGTCTTTCGAAAGTTTCGACCGCGTTACTCTCCAATACTCTATTACTCTATTTGAGGAATTTGAGCTAGCTCTTAAACGCAATAATGCTCTGGGCATTGGTCTTTTTAAAGTCTGCTTTAACTCGAATGGATGGACGCCGTATTAGACCCTTCCTAAATGTCCATCACGCAACATTGGCCGTCGCTACTGCTTTTTAGACTTAGGCTAGGTGGCACAAGCTACCGCCTGTTATCAGGGTATAGCCATCCACATCCGTCCATCCGTCCATCTTGGACAGGAATCGCGTGATTGGATCCGAGTCATCACCGAACACTGACACAGTCCTCGTGTCCAATACGGGCTCAGAGTAGGTGAGTAAGCAATGACGGACAGGCGTTGGCGCAAATTTTTGAAAAGGGTCAATTGAAGCTCGCGCAATGAAAGCGGCATTATACATGAGATGAAACTATTAAATCTGTTTGAGTTCAGGAGTATTGAATTGCGGCAAATTTTAATGCGGGAGATGAACGAAACGTTTCCATTAGAAAAATAGGGCGCCTACCTCCGTTGCAGGAATTGTTACACGAACGCACGACAGACTGTTTAAATTTCGGTCGTAACTGCTGTCAACAAACTCATGCGCATATCAGACGGCTGATATCAAAAAGGTGTTTGTCGATCGGAGATCTTTAAATAGTAAAATTGTAGCTCAACTTCTACCTGCCGTAATTTCCGCATAGGCATAAAAATGTAAGGTCACTAGCAAAGCAACGTGAGTTAATGCGTTGGGTTCCCAACATGTTTACAATAGTAGTTTCAGATGCTGCTACGAAGGCGTATGTTTTACGTAATATTATGTCCACTGTAAGTTTTCATGTATTAGCCTGCTAGTGAAATGAAATATGTATAGATTATCGTTTCCTGTTTTGTTAGAAAAGAAACATTCCCGGTTTCTCGCCGTCTACTGCTAAGGAACTTCGGCGACCGCCCAACGCTGCACACTGCCGCACACAGTTCCACTGCCGTGTAGCTGGATGACTGTATAGTTGTGAAATATTTAGCGGGTGTACCTCCTACTATATTTAACGCATGCTCATGTGTTATTGTAACGTAACATGACACCCTGATATAACATGACACTGTGAGGTCACGGGGCACCATGATTTTTAGGTGGCACTAAAATCAAGCTAATTTTAGCGGAAAGGTTTCCCCGTATAATCTGGCAGAGCCATTTTTTCGTCAAACTAAGCAGAAAAATTTCTCCGCACAGATCAGCGAGAAAACTATTGCGTCATGTAATATGACGTCAAACGAAGCTATCACATCGCAATGTAACGGCACCGTGATTCCCCACCAAAATTATCGGATATATTTTCAGCTAAATTTAGCGGGCCACGACGCACCCGAAACACTCAGGGTACACGCCGCGAAAGTTCATCAAACACGTCTATTCACATTAAAACAAGTCCAACTGTTTTTTTTTTTATTTTATAAAGATGAAATTGAAAAAGAGTCCTTCTAAACCCCCTACGCCTTAAATCGAGAAAGGTGTCTCTCGGCTCGTTTCCCCACTGCTGGGAAACATTGCGAAGCCTGCCACCCACCCGCATACCAATCAGGGATTCTTTCGAAATAAGGGTCATGGAAGGGACGGAGATCTAACAAGGCCCTGTTTCAAACGCGTCCAAGTAATTCTGGTAAAAAGAGGCGTGTATAGGGGCTCCCTACTTGAAAAGTTTCCGAGAGACAAAACCTCGCCTGTGTACCTGCGTTGCTTCACCGTACCTGTGTTGTCTCTCGCGGCACGTACTTCAGCTGTGTCTCTGTCTAAGCAAGCGCCCCCCGTATTGGGTTTCCTTCGCTCCCGGATTTAGACCCGCGTTATTTTAATCGAGGGAAGTGCGGTGCCGGTCCTCACGGTTTAAAGGACCATCAACATATACACGTGACGGCTAAACTCTGCATATCCGAAATGAGGGCCGAGTTTGTTTGAAGCGTTTCGGATTCTGAAAGCGTGAATATCGAGGGGAGTAGCGATGAACGGATTAACGGTTGGTTAAATTTACAGTGAAATTTTATGTGCATTGTTTTTGTTAAGAAAGATGTAGTTTTCACGTGATATCTATACCTTAAATTATGTTTATCATGCATCATGAGAAGAATATGATCTCTCTATGGGGGCCTAGCATGATGCTTAGCAACGTGAAAGTGATATGTTTACTCAATATCTAAGTACAAATCAAAACTTACCTTTTCTCTGTCATGAGTGCTAGTGATTATGATATTCAAGGGCCGTTTATTTCAATTATTTAAAGTGTGTTTTGTTTCAATCGACAGCTTTATTAATTTTTCTACTTTTAACAAATATCTCCAGAAAGTAGTCTTTTTTAAAGTAATATAGCTGCTTTACCATGACCTTTCTGTTCCTAAAAACAATTATAAACAAACATGCCAATATTGAGCTGTTTCGAACATGCATGGAAGAGATTTTAAAGGCTCCTTGAAAGTGTGGCAGGTTTCTCGGTTCTGCATGCTGGACTGGGCTTTCTTTTTTAATATTGTGATTTTTTTTATTTGTTTTGTCGGATTTGTTTACGCAGAGGGGGCAGAGATAAAGGCACAATGCCTGACATAGCCTCTGCCCCTCCCCTCCCCCCCCCCCCCCCTTTCCGTCGTACAGTTCAACATAGGAGAAGCAAAAATTACAGTCAAACCAAAAAAAAAAAAAACCGCTGTAACGAAATAAAACACGCTATGAACAGAGAACATAAAATATGGTGTCAGGAATAAACACGAAAACAAGCGTAAAAAAACAAGTCAAACAATTATTTGAAGATAAAAACATCTGCACACTCTGTTGATGGGCAAACAACAAAATTTTCAAAAGGTCAGACAGATACTGCAATGCAAATTTTAATTTTTGAATGCCGTAGAAAAAATTACACAACGTTACACCCAGAAAAAAAGTTTGTATCAAAGAAAATGCAACGTCACTTGCCACTAGAATCTTTCTGCAAAAATGTTCGAAAGAACCAAACGGCTGGTCAAAGTTTATGTTGATGTCTGTTCTATTAAGCATTTTAGTGATCTGAAAATGTAATGACTGTCGACTATAGTTTGTTCTCACGTAAGGTGTTTTTCACGGCAATCACGCAATGTGTCAGTGAGTAAGAGAAGTATAAACCATGCATGTAATCTGAAACATACCCAAACGACGTCGCATTCAAGTGAAAAGTAGAAGGAAACGTTTTTTAGCGCGCACATTCTGAACTTTATGTTTTGTAGATGAAATGCAATCAACTTTAGAAAACGATGCGAATCAACCGCGGAATTTTTTTGTAAGTTCTAGACTGTGATCACCTCTCTGACCCATCTTACGAGTCATGTATGCCATATTAGAAAAGGCTTTTTCACTCGTCCATTTCACAGCACTCCACACGAATCTTGAAATAGCACATAGCGCTGTGAGAACTGCAATAAATGACCGCATCTCCACGTGTTGAATTATGCTGATTGGGGCGAAGCACTGGTGCTGCCGATGATACTGATTTTTTGAGCTTTTGACCGCAGCGCCCTTTCGTCTATAAACGTTGAGCCAATGCATGCAAAGTTTAACGCGATTATATACGCATTTGACCGCAGCGCCCTGTCCTGTACAGACGTTGAGCGGCTACATGCAACGTTTCATCCATGACATCCCCAGCTGTTGAGTTACTACCACATCTCAGAGGCCCCTACTCGTCCCGCAGCCGTGGCCGAGTGGTTAAGGCGATGAACTAGAAATCCATTGGGGTCTCTCCGCACAGTCTGAAATCCTGTCGACTGCGCAAACATTTTTTTTAATTTTTTTAAGAAGACAGATGAGATGGCAATCGATGTGAGCACGGACACCGGACAAGGCTAGACCCTAAGGAGCTTCACCCCTAAAACCGACAGCCAATAAGCAACCGCATCAAAACTTCTCAGCACGCCTTGGGCATAATCACTGGACGCCCTATTTGAGGTCGATGTTTAGAGCGCATGCTAGGACCGAGCTCGCATCAGTAGGTTGCCAAGAGCGGCAATCTTGACGGTGCGGAATCCACGTTGGAAAATAGTGAGTTTTAGTATTGCTCATACGAGCGAACGCAACCCCTGTTCGTTTGCGTTAGCGTTGCGTGTCCCACC
Organism: Ixodes scapularis; assembly: GCF_016920785.2. Taxonomy (NCBI): domain Eukaryota; kingdom Metazoa; phylum Arthropoda; class Arachnida; order Ixodida; family Ixodidae; genus Ixodes; species Ixodes scapularis. Next base: position 8,234,043 of record NW_024609882.1, on the reverse strand, counting down.
CTGCGCGTGCGCGGAGTCCGAACTGCGGCCTTGGATTGGCGCATGGTGGCTTCGCGCATGAGCATTATGGTGAACACACCGCTAACGCAAACGCACAGCGCTCGCGTCTACTCGTATACGCACTACTATAACTCACTAATAACTGTGGAAGCTCGTCGTCAGCACACGCTCAGCAGTCGCGCATGCATCGATTGCTCGATCCTAGGAAAGCAGCGCCCTTGCCTCCCCTGCCTGCTAGCCGTCCACCAACAGATTCTAACATGCAGACAACAAAGCCTCGGAAGGTGATTGACTCATCGGTACCAGTTGCCATGACAATCGCAATTTCGGTTCATTCATATCTTTGAAGCTTCGAAAGGGTCGTTCTGATCAAGTCACGCCAAGATCGCTTTGGAGCGTAATCGTGCTGAAGGCGTTCCTCACCAATGAAGCGTCTTTGGCATTGTGCACCAAATAAGCTTAGAAAGCATGCTTATCTCCACAAATCCCCTACGATGGTATTGTTGTTTTTGCCTATTTCAAAACAGGATTTTTTTTTTTAACCGGTGGGAAGGTGCGTGTTTGTTTCGCCGGTGTAGGGAGGACAAAATTTCTGTATTGAAGTTATGTCGTTTTCTTTATAAAGGAACTTGACACCGGGAATTTGGATTGGCTAACCGAGAATGAAAAGGCTAATTAGAAACTGCTAATTTTTTTAACCAGAGTAGCGACCATACGGAGAGCTTGGTGCTACTTTCCTATGATCCACCAGTGGCTTGAGTAACAGGTAAAGATGCCAGCTAGTAGATGCTCCGTTTTCATGCACGCGCTCGTAGCCTTCCACCGGGCTTGGCCTGCGCGTGCGTCGAAGTGTTATCAAATGCAGGAGGCTAGCGCTCTAGACCCAGGGTCTCCGAAACCCGGCCCGCGAGCCAAATCCGACCCGCGGAGGCGTTCCGGCCAGCCCGCGCATGGCCGCGGTCTTTCTAGAGACGCCTGGCCCGCAGCCCGCTGCTACAGACGCAAAAAATAAACGCTCGTAAAAAAAATTGGCACCGAGACCCGCACCAAAGCGCACACGAAGATATTTGAAATAATAAGATACAACTTGTACTGCTGTGCGAATGTTCGAACTTTCGAATAGTAGTTTCGAAAGAAAAAGCTATTAGATATTCGCTTCGAGATGAACTCTGATATTCGTATTCTTCGAAGTGTAGACCACGGCGAGTTAACCCCGCTAAGTGAGTTTCTTAAGGCTGTGTTATACCATGACGTCGAGGGTAGCAAACGCAGCGTAGCGCAGAGGACACCGATGCTGATTGGTCGCAGCTCTCCGGCCAATCAGATGCCCACGTTCTATTCTACGCTACGTTAGCTGCGATCAACGTCGGAGTATGACAGAGCCTTTACCGCGCACCGGTGCACTGAAGAGAAGCAATACCCGCGGAGCTCACTTCCGAAGGGTGTTACATGTTCGCAGTACACCAGTGCTGGGTAAAAAGTGTGCTCAACATGGCTAACTTGCCGCATGTACAGCTATTGCCGTCACGTTTTAAGAGGAAAGCCCACTTTCAAAACGGAATGGTGCTCGCGAGCACAGGGTGTATGTAAAAAAGAAACGGAAGCTTTGAGAATGTTAAAACACACTAAAGCACAATCTATAACAACTACAAAAAATTAAAATAAACGGTGGCTACAGTCTGTTAAGCAGAGATGTCCTGACAACCTGCCTTCATCTGATTTTCTTCTCATTTCTCAAATTCCAGATTTAATACAGGATATTTGCTTATAACGGGATGATTTATAACTACCCTCAATTGGGTATAGCTGGGGATCCCTAAAGGTTTATTCTTATGTCAAGTGCATCATTTACTGGCAATTAATGCAGACAATCAATGGGCGCTATTTCTGAGCATGCGTTGTGAACAACGTACGTAGGCAATGTACTTTCTGGGGTCACAGTTCATATTTATAGCTCGCTTAAAATTAACATAGCGTAGATGTGGACAAGTGGAACCTTGGGAACAACTTTTACGAGTTCAGGTTGGGTTTTGGTTAGGCATGGTGCAGTAGTGACACGCCTCGAAAAACTATTTGTTATTCCATTAAAAAATATGTGGCCAAACCAATATTCTGTTCGAACTCATGCCTCAAAAACTGCGTCAAAACGCCGGCTCTCACGCCATAATATTTATTGCACATTGTCGTCACCAGTATAACTATTCCTAGTTCTCTGCCTTATGTCTGCGTAACTATGAAAAAAACTTTTTGCATTATCATGTATACCGTGCAGGGGGGTCTGATCTCATCTTCCATTTTGATATGTCTCCTGCCCTGTGTATATGTGACAAAGTTTCAATGCGTTTCCATTTATGTCTGGTGAGCTCTTGGGGTCACAATAGCTTCGTAATGTAATAAATAGTAAATAGAGCAGTTAAAAATAAAGTATATGTATTTGTCGACCTTACTTTTTTGTTTTTAATTTTTGCTTTAGTCAAACGTTTTTGCATTTCAATGCTCATTTAGGCTTTTTTTTTATTTAGTATTCCCTCATTTATAATGTCTTGTATCAAATTTCCGGCCATCGAGAGTGCAACATGGCCCCAATCCCACCCCCTAACCAAAACGCGTGCAGACACCTGCTCTCGAGGAAGTACCTACTGTTTTTTTAGCTGGCGCCACAAGTGGTGCCCCATGCGTGCAAGCGCGTGCAACGCGCGGGTGAACGTAGCTTTGGCAAGCTCGTAATCGCACGGGCGTGCCTGCTCGAGCAGAGACATGGCGGCGGCCAGTCGCCCAGCTTGCGATCGTCTATAATGGTTGAAACACGAAACTGTGGAAGACATGAGAAAGTACTGTAGCAGCCGAGCTAGTGGTGCTTCCGCGACGATGAAAAAGAAGCATCTCGGCGCGAACACACAGAACGAGACACGACGAGCTGGGAGATTCGGTGACCGAGCGGCCCGGCGGCTACATCGAGCGATGCCCAGGACAGTTTCATTTCTTTTGTAAATATTGTACATAAAAAGTGAAAGCCGCTTACAACTCTCTGTAACGCCGAATTAGAGCGCAGCTCTTGAGGAGGAGGAGGAGGAGGGAAGGGCGCTGGGGGGGGGGTTAGACTAACCAGGGGGGTCACGTGACCTTGGGGGGTCACGTGACCTCGGGGGTCACGTGACCCCCAATGCCGATGATGTCATCACAGACGTCACTGATGATGTCATCAGTGACGATGACGATACGGATGCCGGTGACGACATCAGTGACGTCACTGATGACGTCATCAGTGATGATGACGATGCGGATGTCGGTAACGTCACCGGCATCCACATCGTCATCGTCATCATCACTGATGACGTCACCGGCATCCACATCGTCATCGTCATCATCACTGATGACGTCACCGGCACCCACATCGTCATCGTCACTGATGACGTCATCATCATTGATGACGACATCATCACTGATGACGTCACCGGCATCCACATCGTCATCGTCATCATCACTGATGACGTCACCGGCATCCACATCGTCATCGTCATCATCACTGAGGACGTCACCGGCATCCGCATCGTCATCGTCATCATCACTGATGATGACGTCATGAGTGATGATGACGATGACGATGTGGATGCCGGTGACATCAGTGTCGATGACGTCATCGGGGTCACGCGACCCCCCGAGGTCACGTGACCTCGAGGAGGGGGTCACGTGACCTCAGGGGAGTCACGTGACCTCAGGGAGTCACGTGACCTCGGGGGGTCACGTGACCTTGGGGGGGGGGTCACGTGCCCCCCCACGAAGTCACGTGACCCCGGTGGGGGGCTCGCGCGGTGCATTATGGGACATTTCCCATGATGCACCGCGCGGTTACGCCGACGCCGACGGCGACGGCGACGCCGACGCCGCTCAAGCCGGAAACGGGCCCCTAAGAGCTGCGCTCTAAAAAGTATGTTGGGAGGTATATTCCTGGTTCCAACAGTACCTTTCGGAGAATTCACCGTTTTCCCCAAAAAAGTTTTCCTTTGCCCACACCAGGCGTGGGCACTGCGCAAGCGCAGAAACCAGTATACGCGTAAAGCGATCACCTCTACAAATGCGCCGTACAGAGCCGTTTATACTAAGAGAGTTTGGCCAATGGGCGGAGCATGTTGCCCGCTACAACCAGCGGATTTCGCGATAACACATAATGGCGTTACGTCTTTGTCTCCTTTATTCCTGAGAAATCGCATATAGTTCGTATAAATCAGAGCCAAAAAATGGCGGACGGAAATAGTCATCCCCCGATTGGCAGACTACGCTGCTGTTGTTGCCAGGCTGTCAAAATCTCCTTAAGAAGGCCAAACTCTCTCATATAAACGGCTCTGGCGCCGTACAGATAGTAGCGCCACCGCAGCTTCGTGACCTGGGAGCCGCGTGTTGTTGTATGAACATCTACCTTGCTACGACACTGCACACTTAGACTGGTAGATCTACGCCCAGTAGTCCTATAGGGAAACGCCATCTTGTTGAGCGTTGCTCGCAGCGCACGCTAAGAACGATGCTTGGAGACATCTGAATCTGGCATTTCAGAAGAAGCGAACACCGCGCGTGAACAGCTTTGGTCGGTGCCCAAGGTCCGCGAGTGCACGGGTATCCATAGCTTTGGCTTGTGCCGCTAAATAAGCTACGCTTCAGAGTAACGACACTTGGCCATATTGTGGCTTAAAATCATGGTTGCCAGTTACCTGAAGCTTCATCTGAAATCACAGGAAACGCTTTTCCGCCCTCCACAAATGTTGAAACAGTTCGCGACAGAGAAGAGCAATAATACATGACCTTCCTAACACCGAATCTAACGCTGAGGAAGTCGCACTTTTGAATCATGACGATCGGTAGTTGCGTCTGCTCGGCATACGAGCCAAAATGGCGGCGCCCACAACAATGTCGTGAAACGGAGGGCCAATACCATAAGCGTAGTTCATTTAGTGGCTCTAGCTTTGGCTGCACTGCCTGCGAGGAGTGCACAAGTATGCACGTTAAACATCTGTTCCACACAATAAGAATCATTGTTCTTAGAAGACAATTAATCAATATGGCGTCCTTTGAATGCCCCCTATAAACACTAAGAAAAGCAAACACTGAATGTTTCACTTTTTTTTTTTTTTTTTTGGCGCGCGATTATAGGGAGTTTTTACCGGATGCCATATTTGTGGGTGCTGTTTAGAGCGCATGCTCAGAACGAGCTCACATCAATAGGCTGCTAAGACTGGCACTCTTGATGGTGTGGAATGCACGTTGCAAAAGAACTGGGGAAGCTCGCCAACAGCACGCGCTCAGCATTCGCGCACGCAGCTATGGCCGCCAGTGAAAACTCCCTATTCCTAACCTTAACAAGCGAACACGAGTGGGTGATGCGCCCCCATTTCAAAGCCGGGAAAGTGCGTCACTAGGCCAGCCTGAGCTCGGCGCCAGCCCCAGAGCCCACTTGACGACTGGAGCTCGTCCGACGAACGAGATCGACAGCTCGCTCCTCGAGCTCACGAGTCTCGCAGCTATTACGTGAACTCGTCTCCTAAAAACGGACAGCTGTCGCCATTCCCCGCCTCCCGCACCAGGCCCCTAATTTTTTTTTTTCTTCTCCTATTTTTACACCTTCTCTCCCATCATCTTGACTTTTCTCTCCCGTTAGCATGAGAGCCCGGGCGATAACACGTCGCGCTAGAAAGCTTCGTAGCGAAAATAAACTAAAAGTAAAGTAGACCAGACGTAAAAGATCATCTCAACGAGCAAAAAAGAGGGGTCACGACGAACTAAAAAAAAAGAGGAACATAAAATATACGTTGTTATAAGAATAAAAAAAGAACTACTAAAAATGAGCGGTTTGTCGAGAGCCTCTCGAAATCTCTCAGCATCCGCGTCATGCCCCTTCGCTACCCTTCCCCTTTTTGAGATCGGCTTGTGCCTTCGTTTTTACGGCCTTTGATGCCCAGGAAAGCGGACACCGAAGACAAGAAGAAACTCTCGCCTTCTCCGCCTCGTAGCGCTGCTGCCGCTGCTGCTGATGCCGCTACCGCTACCACTACTGACGCTGCATCTGCGTTTCCTTGCCTGGCGCCGGATTCCCGATCTTTTTACTGTAGCTCTTTTTCTCTTTTTTTCCCCGTGAGTCGATCGAAAGAGCTGGTGTACGTGACGTTCTGTCTTCTCGTTACTTTCTTTTTGCCATTACTGGGATTATAGTCCCGCCGTATTATTACCATCATTACAATTGCGACGGCCGAACCGTCCCCCCCCCCTGACGCCTTTCGGGGGAAGCACACCGACGTTGCATCGCGAGATCCTCACTCGGCAGCATTACGTGCCATTTCGGAAAACCAGCGCGCCTAAGTGAAAGCGACGCCTCCTCCTCTCCCCACTCCTCCCCCTTCTTTCACCCCTCCCGACTCTCTTCGTGCTTAGCCTCTCTCTCTCTCTCTCTCTCTCTCTTTCAACACCAAAATACGGCCGTGTACATACACGCTTCGGGACGCGGGCTCGAAGCAACTCGTACAAAGCGCTGTCGGGCAGCGTTTAAATGGACGGGGATTCGAGCAGACGACGACGACGACGGCGAACGGAAGGGAGCCTTAGCGTCTAACTTTGCGGCATTCAAATTTGTAGCGCACTCAAAATAAGAGTTTTTTTTTATTTTGGTTTCTCTCGTGGCGGAAAACAAAATTTCGGAAAGAAGCGTCGTTATATTTGCCGATGATGGTGCGAGGATTCGCCGTGCGACGAGAAAACACATTTTGCTTCTTGTATCTAAGAGGCGGCAACTGTGTGCGTGCGTGCGCGTGCGTGCTTGTGCATATGTGTGTACGAGCGTGTGTGTTTGCGTATCCGCTTCTTATTGTCAGTCTTGCTTGTTGACGTATGGTATTGATATCTTCAAACCAGGGTGGAGAATAAGAATCAAAATGATTTAAATCATGATTTATATGAGATCGGCTTTACTTTGATGATTTACGTGAAATAGTTCCGGCAAAAACCGTCCCGAACGTAGTTATCGTTCACTGTTTGTCTATCATCTCATGCTCTCTCTGTGCATTTATTTTGTACGAAAATAAAAATAAAAAATCATCCAGGAAGAAATACTTACATGAAGCTAAACTCCGGTAGAAAGCAGAGCTCTTCCGAGCAAATTCGAGCATTGAGCTTTCTCTCTACCTTCCACTTTGTACGTAACATCCTTTTCCGAGCAAATGAGAACGCGAAATAAAGAAACAAAAACCAGCAAAGTAATGTCTAATTGCAAGCAAATTAGGGCTTGAAACACAAGGAAATAAATTATTGTAGCTAAGTAAAAAACAAAATGAAGCTGTTATTGTTCGACTGTTACGTCATTAAAAAGTTGTTAAATACTGTAATCCTTCCACATTGTTTTCACCGGTCGGACGAACGGATCAATCTACCACGTTTAAAAAACACGTGTAGGGACAAAGATATCAATACTGTCTGTCAACAGTGATTTGAATCAAATTAATGCTATTTAAATCGAATAAACCTTATTTTATTTAATCTTGTTTGAATTAAGCATATATAACTATTTCAACACGTTTATCAACAACAAAAAAATCACGATATTTTAGCTTGTTTTAAACACATTTTTCAACGTGCTTCTAGCTAATTTTGTCTTTACGTTCAGTGTTTGAAGCTAGAGTCTGCCGTCGGTAACGCTCCACTCCTGCCGAAATTGATTTCTGCGCACGCGCAGTGCCGACACCTGATGTGGGAAAAGCGGGCTTCTTTCGAAACATTCTGTTGAAGTATAGGGCTTGCATGCTTATCCATTGCCGGCTATCGATCATGTATGCTTTATGCTGTCAAGGTGAGCGTGTAATGCCATTCTGTCGTACTCGGCCGTTAGGCTTTTTTTTTTTTTTTTGCATGAAATCCTGCGTTGATACAAGCGTGTGCCACATCGAATAAGGAATACTCGGGACTGTCTGTCCCAGCCCAAACCTGCATTTCATTTCGATCGCGTGGAGGGTGCATAAATATACCGGTAACTGTGGAAACGGTGCGGGCCAGTTTCACGATAAATCACGCAAACCAGAGCTTCCCAAAGAACTGCGTGCCCCTCGTCAGCCATTGACTACGTGGTATATCACTGCCACCGGGGGCTCTCCCGTGCTGTTTTCAAACTTGTCGGTATAATCTCAACAGTTGACGATGGCGGCGGTGAGTCGTTAGGGGCGGACTTCCGGCTTCAGACCACTCGGTGCCTGACAATTATTCGAAACTTTGTTGGACAACGCAGTAACTTGTTTTGCTCTTATTTTTTGTCTTTTGTTTTGTTTTTGTGCGCGTTATAAATACATTAACCATGCTTTTGCTTTTCAGTCGTGCTTGGTTCAGCACACTAATATGTTTTAATATTTCCAGTCAACTTTTTCAGATATTTACATCCAATATTGTGCGGGAAAAAATATTTATTTTTTTTTCAATCGATGATGCACTTTCTACAAAAAAAAAACACGCAAGATAATCGGTAAAGCTGCATGTCTATATATATTTTCCTTTTACCCTCATTTATCAGAGCGATAGTTGCAGAAAATTGTGTAATTGTCAGCAACTATCGCCCTGTCTCTTTAATATCTAGTTTCTCTGAAGTTTTTGAGATGACGTTGCGTAATCGTCTTTACAAATACTTCCGTCAAAAAATATTTCCTGAGCAACATGGATCCTTGAAGGAAAAGTCGGTGGAAACAAATTTGTGCACATTCTTAGATTATGCTGTGCCATTTGTTCATGTCCATCAACAAGTAGACGTCATGTACTCTGACATGTCGAAGGCGTTCGACAGGGTCAATCATGATCGGCTCCTGCGTAAACTAGATGACTACGGCCTATGTTCAACGCAATGTAATTGGTTTAGGAGCTACCTTAGCGATCGTACAGACTGTGTTCGTGTATCGGGATTTATGTCCAAAAAAATTATTTCGTCGTCAGGGGTGCCTCAACTTGGGTCCACTTTTGTTTTTAATCTTTGTGAATGGCATTGTATCTTCGGTAAAAAATTCTAAAGTGCTTTCATTTGCCGACGATATAAAGTTGTTTCGTCATGTTAGCTTACATTCTGAATGCGCACTTCTTCAAAGCGATGTCGATAACATAGCTAGGTGATGCTTTAATAATGATCTACTACTTAATGAACATAAAACACAGGCTATAGGTTTCTGTAGAAAGCGAAAGCCCCTTGCGTTCAGTTATATCTTAGATAGCGTTGTCATCAAACGAGTGTGTCTTGCTCGTGATCTTGGAGTTTTTATAGATAAAGCATTGCATTTTAATCATCACGTGTCGGTCACATGCAACGCATCACTGAGAACATTGGGAGCAATTTCACGTTTCACAAGACAATTTTCTCTCTATGCATCTATCGTTCGTTTATTCTGTTATCTAATTCGCTGAAAACTTGAGTTTGCATCTATAGAGTGGAATTGTATAAATGATACACCATCCTTTATCGAGCGTTTACAGAAGCGTTTTATTCGCATCGTTTTTTATTGTTTTTTTGGACATAAGTTTTATTATAATCATGATCGGCTGCTCAAGAGACTTGGTTTATGTACTCTGTTTGACAGACGGCGTTGTCGGGATATCTTGTTTTTACACAAACTTGTCAATGAGCTTGTAGATTATCCTGCTTTGTTGAGCGCTGTATGTTTTCACGCCCCACCACGTTCGAGCCGTAATCGCAACTTTTTCTATCCATCCAGGTTTCTTCACACGTCTCCCTTAATACGAATGCAGCATGATTTTTATAAGTTGGATTGTTCGCTTCTAGGAGTATTCACTAACAAGTCAACTTTTCGGTGTAATCTAGAAAATATATTGTTTGCATGATCCCAGTTTTTTGCTATTTTGAGCGGGTTTTTTTTTCCTTTCTTTTTGTGGTTGCTGTATTTGTATTTTCAGTGCCTCTTCTTCTTTTACCTTATTATGCTTGTCAGATGTCGCTATGTCTTCTATGTTTGCTTTGCGAGTTCCTTTTTGGGATAGCTATATCTTCTCTGTGCTTATACTCTTTATCTTGTCAGCATTTGCTGTGTACCACGCAAAAGGCCCTGTGCTGTTTGTGGACACATAAAATAAAGACTATTTTTATTATTATTATTATAGAGTTTTGGCAATTTTTGGGGTCCTTCTATTTGTCGCCGTCATTTGCCCTCTCGTGCTCATAAAAAAATTGCAGAATTAAGTTTAAAAAACCAGCTCTATTTTGCGTGTGGGCCAGTCAAACTTAGCAAAGAGTGGTCACGTGACCACCATGATTACGTCACGTGATAGGGTCAAATGACGCTTATGGCGTCGCGCTGATGACGTCACGGCCATGTCGCTTTTATTTATATCGGTCACTTTCTTGCATCTTTTTTTTTTCTTACATACCCTGCGTTGCAATTTTTTTATTGTTTTATATTTAAAAAAATTAACTCGAAACGAGTAACCGAGACGGTGGTCGACACGCGTTGTGGTCAGCCTTATAGGGAGTATTTACTGGACGCCATATTTGTGTGAGCTGTTTAGTGCGCATGCTCAGAACGAGCTCACATCAATAGGTTGCTAAGACCGGCACTTTTCATAATGCGGAATGCACGTTGCAAAAGAACTGTGGAAGCTCGCCATCAGCACGCGCTCAGAATTCGCGCACTCAGCTAGGGCCGCTAGTGAATACTCCCTATTAGCGGCGAGATGTTTTAGTGGCGCCCTCCCACGGTTCCCCCTTGTGACGTCACTATCTTGAAAGCAACAAGTTCGATGGTGTTTGTAAATATCATTGCGGGAGCTTGAAATTATTGCACTCACAAAGGAACACTGCAAACACCGTCAAAATCAAAGCTCTTTCATTCCTCTTATTTCCGTCGATGATAAATCCTTTTCTGCCGTCATAGTCAGCGTTCGGCCAATCGTGGAAGGCGGACCACAGCAACGCTTTGGGTCGCGCACGTCGCCAATACCTCTCCAAAGGAAGCGAAACTTTATAACGCGGGCATATAAAATCGTTGAGCAGTGATATTCCACATTCCTTTCCCTAGGAACAACATGACATTGCCCAAAATAGCAAGCAGGGCACTCGCCTTTCCCCTGCCGTGCCGTTCTTTACTTATTAATATTTTACACATTTCAAATTTGTTTATAAAGCCTAACAACACAGCGAATTAATCTCATGCGGCCCCTCGTGTAGAGGGTAATATTTACACGAAGGCTGTGACCGCCGGGATCGCACTAACAGTCTCGCACAGTGTATACACGAATCGTTAATCCTCGCAATTGTTATATTTTATGTAAGGCGCGGATTTTTAAGGATTTCTTGGCTATGAAGGTGAGTTTATATAACTAAAGGTTATATTTCTACCGTATTTACTAGAGTAATAGCCGCACTGTTTATGAAGAAAACCTGAGGATTCGCTTTTCCGCGGAGCACGCGGCTTGCCAATCACCGCGATCGACAGCATGATTCCAGCGGTTTCCAGGACAGAGATAACGTCTTCGCGCGAAGATACCATCTGTGAAGGTTGCAATTGTATAGAGACTCGTGTTCTCGATCTAGTTATTCGCTATCTTATTTATGCGCAACGCGATGATTGGCTGTATATGTGCTTTGCGCGAAAGTAGACGCGAGGGCCTCGTTCATAAATAGTGCGGCTATTAATCGAGTAAATACGGTATCGTCTGTCTTTGTGTGTGTGTGTGTGTGTGTGTGTGTTTTTTTTTTTTTTTTATTATTTTGTAGGTTTGTGTTATGTTTGGCGCTATTGAAAATGCACCATAACTTAGTATTTATAAGTCTCAGTCCCCAAATACATCGTCAGTTCTAAACAACGGCCACCTATCAAACTAAAACCTTTTTTAAACAATTCAATTATCTCCTAAAGATAAATGTAATTGAAGGTGTAAACAGAAGCAGTGTCATCTGCTGGTCGCAGTATAAAAAAAGCAAAAAGAATCGCAAGCTTTTTTACGCGAAGTCCTCCACTCATCCCACTTTAGCAGAGCGAATGCTAAAAAGAAAGCGAATGGAGAAAAGAAAACGACCAATCATGATGAGCAGAGAGCTTAATTGGAAGTACTCCTCGTGCTTTTCTTAGCGTGCAACAGACAATGCCGGTACCCTCATCCCTAAGCTCTCTGTGCAGTGGAAACTAACGCACTCGCCGTGCCAATCAACTCCGGCCTAAGCGTCAAACTTGGAGCACTATCTCTCCCGCTTAAATAGTATACGCGCTTAAGTATGCAGCTGAACCTCCGGTCAAGTACAAAAGAAACGTTCGGCTGATCATTTAACGCGTCGCGGTACACGGAACGACGAACCAAAAGAGAAATCTGCCGATGTGTGTGTATCGTGCGCCGGCGGCGCCCCGGTTCTCTGATTCTCGCTGATTAAGACAGTTTCAGCTTCCAATTCGGAATTAATGAAGTCGTCTGGGGGACACTTTGGGCGGCAGTCTGTGCGCTAGGGGAGATAACAAGCGGGCGTAGACGCGCCGACCTGCTAGGCCTAATTGGAGCGCGCTGATGAGACCAACCGTCCAATGCGCCGCTTCCTTTCAGTCGCTCTATGTGCGTACTTGCGTGTGCGCGCGTGCGTGAGGTCTCTACTTGCGTGCCTGTCTGTGCGTGCGTTCGTGAGTGTTTTTTGTGTACGTTTACGCGTGTACATGTGCGTGTGCGCATGTAAATCTGTGTGCGTGTCTGTGCGAGCTTTCAGGTGTATGTGTATCTGTGAGTACACAGGTAGCGCGGTAATTAACTTTCCTTTTCCGTCATTCTGCGTCCCGGCAAACTTCAACGTCGCCATAGCATGTAAGTACGTAATACATACTCCGAACTTGAACAAAAAAAAATGTTTACAAAAACAAATATAGGGTATAAACATAGACCGCAAAGCCTGGCTCAGTATTGTCATGTAAATTGGTTCCATACACCTAATCTGACTATCCACCCGTGGCTTGTGTTCCAACAAACCCATGTGGCAACACGGAGATAAAACTTTGTTCGGGCGTGCACAAAATGTTACACGCGTTGTTTTGTTTCCAGGATTTTCTGTTTATTTTTGTACAATCATTATCATTGTGATCATGTCTTTTTTTTTTTTTTTTTGTTTCCGTAGCCACAAACGAATAATCAGTGAATCACATGGCAGACTGAAGCGAACAATGTCTGATCAATTTCGAAAACAAGGTTAGATGCTATCACGTGCCTCGCGTGTCTCGTTTTCAAAGTATCGTTAAACGTTAAAGGAGCTGTGCAACGATATTCAGTTGGAATGTTTTTCACTCTACACGAGCTTACTGGCACACCTGGGACTCAAGGATACTCGCACGCAACGCCACTGGCCAAGAAACTCCTTTGTTGCGGTAGAATTTCAAGGACAAAAGCGATCATTTTCATTCAATCTCTCCTTTGCAAAATTTGATGACGTAACTCGGGGATCGCAGTACACCCAAGTGACGATATTTGAATGCGGTTCATAGATTGGACCCGAGCGTTGCGTGGGCACTCGACTTGGGCTCGTGACAATTGCTAGCTCGAGAAGCATTCGGGTTGTGACCCGTGTCCAATCGCTGCAACGACGACAACAGCCGAGCCATAACAATGTCTGGAACTCAGCGCGTGTCCTGCGCTTTGCCGACCCCAGCGCGTGACTATGATCAACACTGGCGGCATATAATCGGCTCCAGATCACGTGGCCGCTTGTTCTGGCTGCGAGTTGAGGGGGTGAACGCTGCTCGTTTTTCTTAAATTTTTTTCTGGGACTTCTATTGCGTGGGGTGAAAAACGAACGCGTGTTTCATAGGTCATTAACGTTGGGGATCCGTTTTAAGCGGTATTTGCGCAAAGTACAAAAATTGTTGCATTGCTCCTTTAAGCTTTGAGGCTAACGAATCTGTGTTTCTCAAAATAGGTTTCCGTGCTTTCAGCGTTTATTTTACTTTCCAACCGGGGAGAGAGAGAGAGAGAGAAAGAAAGTGTGTGTGTGTGTGTGTGTGTGCGTGTGTGCGTGTGTGCGTGTGTGCGTGTGTGCGTGCGTGTGTGTGTGTGTGTTTGTGTTTGTGTTTGTGTGTGTGTGTGTGTGTGTGTGCGCGTGTGCGTGTGCGTGTGTGTGTGTGTGTGTGTGTGTGTGTGTGTGTGTGTTGTTTTACAATAGTTTTTGTTTTTTTTTCAGGTTCGGCATTTCTCGGCGTCACTTTTCGTAATCATACAAAAGTATAGGGGTTTAGTTGCTTATATTTAAAAAATAGGACACAGAAATGTTGTTCCCCCAGCCTCCAGGGAATAGATTCAGAGCCTTAATATCCAACGAGTCGAAGAATCGAACGAGTCAAAAGATCTACTAGTGGATATTCAGGCTCGTTGGACATTCAGACACGGTGGACATTCAAGCTTGGTTGGATCTTCCGACTCGGAAATTCAGACTCTTTGGACATTCCGTCTCGATTGTAACTTCTTTCTCGATTGATATTCAGTCTCACCTGTTACGTGGCCGAGTTGATATCGTACGCGGAGCAACGTATAGTTTCATTCCTCTGGCTACCTGATCTAAGTAATACGTTTCGCAATGTTTACGTATTTCGAGCTGATAGATCTTCATATTTGTTAAAAATAATGTTGGTCGCTCAGGCGGATTCCAGCAAGCTGGTTAATTGTTTCTAAGTTCGCGAAACATTTACAACTGCTGAAAAATATTAAGAAAAAATAAGGCGCACAATTTCGCGGAACCCCAACTTTACAAAAATCAATATTTCTTTTAGAAATATTTTTTATGTAGGTTATCATAAAAAAAAAAAGAAGAAGGTTAGGGCAGTAAATAGGCTTTAAGAATAAAATGTAACCACATACAGCGATGAGTGACCTGCTGCACACCATACCAACTGTTTACACAAAAACACTACGGAAAACGTTTTGTAGAGATATAGGTTTCCGCTTTCGGCATGCGGCACCTTTGCCCAGGTAACACTGTACTCCAGGTCTTCAAAAGAGGACAACATGATCAGCGGGAAACATAAAATGTTAAATCACTTTATCCGTCACTAAACGACTATTGAAACGTAGCCACGGGGAGCACACAGGAGTAGAGGTCCCCGCGTCCTCAGATCGAGGTCCTACCTATCTTCTGAAAAGGGCGACGATCTTGACGGTGTGGAATGAAAGTTGCGGAAGCCTTGTGGAAGCTTTAACATATACAAAGTAGTAAATTCAATAGCGTCCCCCGCCGAGTCACATTCAGGACTGGGTAACTCCCCGCAAGAGCAATACTGCCTCGAAATGACGCCGCTTCTTAGGAACTCGTGACGTTACGGCATTCCAACGAAGCTTCACAGGTCGCAACCCCACGGAACTTTGAAATCTGCTAATTCGTAGCCCAGAAACACTAGTCTAGCCTAGTGTTTCCGGGCTGCCGGCACACCATACGCCAAATCTAAACAAAGAAATAAGTGCAAACATTGCTTTTCCGTACCCCTTAAGGCCCGGGGGCGCAGTGGCCAAGCCTCACTAGAGCGGCCAACAAAAACAACCGACACGGATAAGCTTCAAACATATGCAGCATGCACGCGATGGTATACCTTTGGCAGGCACGCAGTCCCTCGGTGCCCATGAAGTAAGCACGACGAGATCTCAAGCCAGTCAAAGTTATATACCTTCGCGTGCATGCCGCACCTGCTTTTGGCTTGTCGGTTGTTTCTGTTTGTCGCTCAATGGGACTCTGGCATTGTGCATCCTACAAGGAACAGCCCGCAGACACTGTCTGAGCTGTGTTGCTTGTATGTCGATTTTGTTCTTCGTGTCCGCAAACATGTTCGAAGTATGTATGAAGCCAGCATGCTTCGAAGATGCCTGAGGCTTGTCCGCAGACAAATTTGTCGTCATGTCTGCATTTTTTGCATAATGCTATGAGCGCAGCGTACTTTCGTAGTACTTTGATTTTACTTTTGAAAGCGAGGTAGAATACAAACCTAAAAATTCAGACCAGCTGCCTGAGCATTCATCCACTTCACGGCGCTCTGAACAAAGTACAAAGTACACTCTAAAAAAAATAGAAGACAAAAGGAGTTTATGAGTTAATTGTTTTCCTGAACACAGAGCGAATCTCGGCGAAAATAGTATTAGCGAATGGCGAAGCGCAGAGTACGATTAGAGCTTATAAATGCGATGCGCAGAGGGACATTATACAAGTGAGACGCCATATGCGTACTGACCATTCTCAGATCGCTTTCGTTGTTGTCTTTCCAGTTGTACAGGGTGTCCCCCCCAAAGACGTACGAGGTTTTATTTGCCACAAAAACAAACCGCGCATCGTCGAATGCCCATTCTGTGCCCAAAACGCAACGCTAGTCGTCCGAGTCGTGTGTAAAAGTTTTGGAACTAACCGTTATTTTATTCGAAAGGTACGAGTGATTTCTCTTATATATTTAGCGTAAAAATGGCGGTCGACGTAGCTCTCCAGTACATGGAGCTTAATGGCACCAGTTGCCGAAAGCGAGCGAAAGCGGGTCCCATTTTCCCGTTGAAGCTCTTAAAAAATTCGCTTATAACCTTAGATTAAGATAACGGCTAGTTCTGAAATTTGGGTATCGGGTTTAAACCTCTAGCTCTACATTTCATCGGAGAATGAGTGTTCGGCGATGCCTAGTTTATGCTTAAAGTAGAAAAAAAAACTATTTCTTATTTTGATGCTTAGAGCGTATTATGAACTTCGTCATTCCCTGGGATTCTTCTATCGCTCACCGTGGATACATGTTTTCATGTTCTGCAGGGAAACAAACTCAAACGTGTAGATTTCACCGGTACAGCCGGGCTTCCCAAGGCCACGTACAAAGTTACTCCTTAAACTGGGTGCCATGGATGTAAAACACAGATGTATCGGTGACTCTCGTCGTAAGTAGACGCAAGCTCTCGCAACGTAACGCAAAAAAATGGGGCTGTGTACCAGCCTTTAGAATGCAGCTCGCGCCTGTAACGTTTAGTTCACTTGAGGCTGGGAGCAGATAAAGTCATTGGATCCTGGGAAAGTAGCGCCCTTGCCTTCCCTGCCTGCTAGCCGAACGCGAACGGATATTAACATACAGACGACCAAAACTTCGCAAGGCGATTAGCTAATCGGTTTCTGTTGCTATGGCAACCGTCATTTCGGCCTTTTCAAACCTTCCAAGCTTCGAAAGGGCCGTTCTAATCCAGTCGCACCAAGATCACCATGGAGCATCATCGTGCTGAAGGGTGCTGAAGGGTCCCTCAGCAATATAAGCGTCTTTGCCGCTGTGTATGTAAGCAACTTGCAGTCGTGCCCATCTCCATGGATCTCTTATAATTATGTTGTTCTTCTCGCGTATTTCAAAACAAGAAAATGATTTTTCAATGCCTCTAAGCGCCAACATCGCATGTGGTGGTGGTATGAAGATGTACGCTTGTTTCGCCGCTGTGTGAATATGAAAATCTCGGCATATACAAGAAACGTCTCCGTAAAGCTACCCGTCACCGGCGAATGTAGATCGGCTCGCCAACAATGGAGAGGTCAATAAGAAATCGCTCGTCTCATGAGTCAAAATAGCGACCATACGGTGAGCTGGACGCTACTTTCCCGCGATCCAGTGGCTTCAGGAGCAGACGGACTGCGGCAAATGTGTGAAATAAATCCGCAAAGGAAAAAAGGACAGTGGATCGAATTTGTCATTTCGTGTCAATTTCGAACGCCATTTAAGCAATTTTTTGTATAAAAGTGTTTTAATTTTGACCGTGATTGAAAAAATGAGCGAACGCCTAAAATTTAAAAGAAAAAACATTAATTGCATTTGTTTTTTTTTTTCCTTAGTAAATTGGCGCGTATAATCAAACCTTCAAAAGAAAAATCGCTTCCAACTTTTAATGAAGAACACGACTCGTTTTTATTATATTTTTACATATTACATTTTTACAGCTTCAGCTTGTAGATTGCAAGTAGGAAAGTCCGAGTGCTGCTCTGCTCGGCGTTTTTTCGTGTATTTAATTTTTGTTGCGAAATCTAAATTGAACTTGCGTCTCGGCACCTTTTTCTCGACTCCGAATGCATTCAGTTCACCTCCCACACTTGTATTTCTTGTTTTACCTTAAGCCGCTTTAACGTTAATAAACGACGAGATAATTTATATTCCACGTTAAATTTTGGTACCTGCTTAAAACAAAACAAAAGGAAAAACTAAGACCAAAAACGGGAACGCATGAAAAGTACAAAAGACGTGCATCGCAGATTTAAATTTTGTAGGACGGTTTAACGAATTTTCTAGCTTTTCCATTAGGCCTCTAAATGAGAACGGAACGCTCTTCTTTTCTTTTTGAGCAGGTATTGGCGAGCGAACACGTGTAGCGAGAAATACTAATACACCGTCATGATGGTGATTTTGAGGTTGTTCTCCTTGAATCGGGCGGTGTGAAGTGCATTAAAAACTAGCAAAACAAAAGAAAATAAGTAAGACTAAAGAGAAATACACAACGTCATTTAGTGGCGCACCTAAGATGCTCCGTCTCCCCAGTTGGCTTCGGCGCTGGCAAAGGCCAGGGCGTGAAAGCGTTGTTCGGAAGAATCCTTCGCTTACACAAGCACTAACGCAAAGAAAGCGCTTTCGAAAACCAGGCTCCCGCGCCCTTGCCTTTGTCGGCACTCAAAGCCAATTTTAAAGCTGAAGCGTACGTCCGCCATGTTGGTTACGGCGAGAAATCAGTGACCGGCGGGGCGACGAGCAGGTACATGCACGAGGAGAGCGTAAAACAATACTAAGCCTTAACTCGCAGGTATAAAAGAGGATCGGTGACGGTGAGCAGTAGGCCTCGATTGGTACTGGCAACGCTACGAAATTGACAAAGAGCAGGGGAATCTCGATGCAACAAAGATGGCAGCGTACAAAGTGTTACCTGACGTTCGAACGATATCGCGTATGGTAATTCTTAGGTGATTCTTTGGCACTTGGGTAATCCAAAAAAGCAGGAAATAATCTTGATACATCTTACTTGTTTATTCATTTATTTGTACTCTGCAGCGGCGAAGCATGAAAGCAGAGAAGTGTGTACATATCACATTTATACATTGAAACTTTACATGTACTACACAAGCCAGCAACCCGCAATAAATAAAAAACATAATTCAAAATAATAAACAATAATACAATTTAAAAAAAATCAATAAATTTCGGTTTTAATTCCAAATTCTTATAAATCTAATTTATAGGAAATCGGAATTCAAGGGAGAACTAACAATTTGGCAGAGCTTACAATAAACAGTAAAAAATGTAATCCATTTTTTTTCATTAAAGCCATTGTTTAATAATCTTGTTACACGCGCACAGCTCAGTTCAGAAGATGTTTTATTTTTTGAACCGGGGGGCGGGCTGGGGGGGGGGGGGGGGGGGCGGGGGGGGGGGCGCCCTTGAACTTGGGCATTGGTGGTGGCAGGAGGAAGGGCAGAAAGGTGAAGAAAGTTGCGAGTTTCGCAGAGTGTACAAACCCTTCCTACTTTATGCAGTCGATCAG
Source organism: Ixodes scapularis (assembly GCF_016920785.2). NCBI lineage: Eukaryota > Metazoa > Arthropoda > Arachnida > Ixodida > Ixodidae > Ixodes > Ixodes scapularis. Next base: position 8,214,540 of record NW_024609882.1, on the reverse strand, counting down.
GGAATCTAATATTGCCTTACGGTGTTCGGGGCAGCCGACATAGAGGATCCATTCATTCAGGCAGCTTGGTCTCACATGCTGGGAGAGCGACTTCAAAGTGTCGTTTCTTTCTTATCCACCACTGGAAGAATCCCAGAAGATATGCTGTGTGTAAGCTGGCACAATGCATTCTTCGCATGATCTGACTTGTAGGTCTTCTTCGTTCTCCTTTCCTCTTAAACTTGCTTCTTCTGGTTGAGGGTTCATGGCCGTTGCAGTGGGGAGTCTTCGCAGGCACACCCTCTCCCATCGGCTGTACGACGTCGAGTGGAGTGGGTGTTTCTCTTGTTGGAATTGTTCGTTTCTCGCACTCGTTGTAACTCGTTGTACAAGAAGCGTGAACCTCAGGTTCACGCTTCCTGTATTTAGTCTTTGTGATGGTAGTGGTTCGTGTGTTTAGGGTGTTAATAGAAGTACGGAAGACACGGCATGCGTTAGGGAATATTTCACTATTGCGATATAGACATCAGAAGAAAAGAAAAATCCAAATATTTACACCGCGGCTATTTACAGAATGTCATTGTATGTGTTCTCTCTCACAGTTTTTCTTTTTTTTTGGTCACATGGAGGGGTAGCGCCGAAGGAGGATGGTGGAGGGCTCGTCGTTGATGGGCTCGGAGGCAGTCGTTGTTAGCCTGGAGCGTCTCGTTCCCGGAGATGTTGGTGAACCCGGTCACTAGAGCTGTCTTCAGCACCTCAGGTAGTCCAGTCAGCTTCAGGCAGGCCGGCGCATTGACCACGAGAGGAGGCGGGGACAGAGTCGGGCCTCTGATGCCTGGTCACGTCTACGGATGTACGAACAACTGTTCGCAGCTTCGCCTTCCGAGTCCGAGCTGTGCTCGCGCCCTTCTCCAGCCCTTTTTCAAAAACCGCGCCATTTCTCGCGCATCTCTTTTCTTCCACGTTTTTCTTCCTTGTCTTCGTGGTGGATCACCCATCATAGTATTTTTTTTTATGCCGCGGTTTTATTAGAAGATGCATCGATCTCATTGGCTGAAGACTGTTGCTTAGGTTGTTATTTTTACTGACAACCTAAGAAACGCCGGGACGAGTCTTTTTATTTTCACGCTCTTTTCTTCGGGATTTGTTCTTTGGCATTATTATCTGATAATGCCGCAGTCCTTTAGGCTGCGGAGCATTAATAAGATTCCTGAGGCTAGCTACCTCCCGCGTTCCCTAGAGGTGTCATTTATTATTTAAAAAAAACACTTATAAATGCATATACACGAACGCCCTACATCATTCAACTAGAATTCTAGATATTCAGAAGAACTTGGTACGCTCGAAAAAAAACATCGTCAAATCGCTTTTCTGCAGCGCACAAAAAAAAAAAAAATCACGGTAAAACAAAAATAGTAGGATACCATAAAATCCATTGATCTCCACTAGAGGGGGCTGGAGGGCGCATTGAGCAAACAGGTATGAAGCCACTGGAAGTGAGCGGCTTGTCCCGGAAGTGAGCGCTTGGCAGGCTTTGTAACCCTTCCGAGTGCTGGTTCGAAAAGCGTCGAGGGTGCTGGATTTTCGCTTGTTCCCTCAAGAGAGCCTGCTTGTTGCGCAGTAAGAGCGCATGCGGACCCGAGAAGTATCCTGGAAAGCCATTCAATGTAAACATTTTGAGACTCTAGTTGATCAAGTTGTGAATATGTCGTAAGTTCAAATGCCTCACTCTCGGGATTTAATCCAGAACGGGAGTATTAAAACCCAATTAAAGACACAAAAAATCATGGTCCAAAATATCGACTGAATGCACTAGGAAGCCCAGCGCACGCCCGATTTCCTGGACAAGCATCGAACTTCCGGTGGCTTCACTTGCGCCACGCTCGGAAAGCAGCTAAGCGCCATCCAGCCCCCTATAGTAGAGAACAGTGATAAAATCCCTATGGTTGGTGACAGGTCAAGGACGAAGTGGAAGCTCCTCCCACCTCTTTCCACTTCAACAGAGCGAACGCTGGAGAGGAGGTCGCCTCCTCTCCAGCGTTTCCTCTGCTAAAGTGGAAGAAGGTGGGAGGAGCTTCCACTTCGTTCTTGACCTTTCACCGACTATATAGATACGAGTAGCGACATGCCTTGAAGCGCCGACTGCGTGACGGTGCAGGTTTTAGAAAGCTAATGGCGGAGCACAGCTGAGGTTTGAACTGAACGCCGCCATTTTGTTCCAGCGGATTGTGTTTTGTCATTTGTATTGGTTGTCGTTTCTCGTAAAAGAAGTAGCAGGGGACTTTAGGATACCCGCGTACGCTTAGACAAAGAAAAGGTGAAACGTCACGCTCATTGCCTCGGCGCACATTGCACTTCTTTGGTCTAATGATCCAGTCTTGAACACGTTAACTCGAAGAAACGAATTTACGTTATACGATCACAATTACTACTGGTTAAAAAGTACTCCCTTAGATTACTCGATCACTTCAGAAAATAGAATTGACAGTTACTTCAAAAGAATGACCGTTACCTTTCCTAATAATGCACATTTTTGAAATTAGATTTTTACTGCGGGTTCCTTCATTACTGTTCACTATTGGTTCAGAATTACCGTGCTCTACTTATCTTAATCCATCGATTTTCATAAACCATACCCTCCTGTCGGTGACTTCCTTATATAGGATTCTTTAGGAGGAAACTTAAACAAAAGATGCAGGTAGCGAGGGAAAAATATTATACTAAGGGTTACACGTAATTTTAGTACTTCCAAAAGAAATCAGATTATTTCTTGTGATTACTTCATAATAAAGTAATTCTATTTCTTCTAAAGAGTATCATACTACTCTGGTCTATTCATATTTTTTCTAACGAAAACCCTAATTCGATTGCATCCTAATTATGCGAATCCATCATGAAATCTCTTATTTCCGTGGTTGTTTGCCTGCTCACTTTTTAATTAAGGGGGGGGGGGGGGGGGGGGGGTGGACACAAACCTTTGAAACTGCACTGTCTAGTGTCTCAGAACGCTGCACGTTGCACTCTGTCGCGAAAGAGCGTTTGAACGGCCTCGGTGAGCAGAGGCCCCTTGCATTGTTCACCGCTCTTGAAAGTTGCAGCGTGTGCAAAAATACGGATAGACTCGGATATCAAACTGGAGAGACTCGTAATCTATGACAGGAATAAATATGCACGCGCAACCAAATAACAAAAAACCAACGCTTTTCCCAATCTAAAATTTAAAAACAAAAAGTAAAACAAAATTCACAAAGAAATTTGTTTTAATTTGGGACTGAAAGTAAGTTTTATGCCGAAGTTTTATTTTTATTTCCTTTTTGTTTGTGTGTGTATGTGGGAAAGGGGAAGGGGAGAGTAGTAAAGGCAGCAACAGCGAATCCAGTCAACGTGGAGCGTTTCTCGCTTTCGCGCTGAGGCCGAAATAAAGACAGGTTGCTTCCTATAAACAACCGAGCATATCTACTCCAAAAACAGGGTGCGAAAAAAGGGTAGCACCGACTCGGGGCAATAACCACATCAACAACGACGCCGGCGACAAGAAAAGTCTGCCCGTATAAGAACGCCACCGAGAGCCTTTCTGGAGAGCAAGCTTTGCCTCGAGGTTTTTCGAGGACCATCTCGAAAGGAAATGAGACACTTTTTTTTTTTTACCCCTTTTTCTAACGGTCTCCAGCATATAATGTGAGGCCGGGTCGCTTCATATATTTTTGTTGAAAACCCAAAACAACAAACAAAAATACCAATTTTCTTTTTTTAGTGAGTCGCTGTTTATTTAAATATAGATTGCGCTTCTCAGTCGCAATAAATTAATAGAAAAAGTAATATATATGTTTATCCTGTTAAACTTGTATGAAGAAGAGTTACTGTAAAGGAAGCCTGTTCAGCTTGCGGACAGGTGGTAGCCTGAGTGGCTATTTAGGATTTAGAGTTTTTATTTACTTTATATTTACAAAAAAAAAAAGCATCGAGACTGTGCAAAGTAATGTTTTGGTAGATAAGTTGCAAAATACCTTAGTGAAAAATAATATACGAATGTGAAAGAAAAACGCATGAGAGCATATCAAATCACATAGGACTCTATACATGACTAATATATGCCCCTAATATAATTTATAGGCGCTTTAGACACGCGCTAGATTACAACCGCCATTGCTGACCTTCTCTTGTCTCACCGAGATACCAAGGCAGTGAAACGAGCGTTGACAAGCTCCCACAGAGGTCAATGCTGGGGAGAAGGGCACAATAAAATCTAAAATGAAATTAACCTGCCTTGCTATGGTAATGATGAAGTGAAGTAGACGGAATAAAAGAAAATAAGAACTGAAGGTCGGTTATGGCGGTGGCCCATGCACAGGTGCTGCAGAGCCTCTATATAACGTCCCATATATTTATTAAACAAATAATATATAAACCTTTTCGTCAGTAGTGTAAGTTTACTAGCAATAGATGCCTTATTTGCAAAGCCGTGTGGCTTTTCTTAAATTCCGTTCTTTCCTATACGCTTTAATATGCTTTTACTTTGTCCGAGCTCCCTGTTGACGTTTGACAACAGGGATCTGAGACATCAATCTGTTGATCATGTGACGGAAAATACAAATTACTTTGGTTCGATTCAATATATGCTTCGATCTGGGTCAACTTTTTCAATCTGGGTCAACCCGAACAAATCTTCCGCAATTAAAAAAGGGCAGGAAAAGGTACAAATAATGCTGGGATCCGAAAAACGGCATTCCCAATGTCCCCAGCACCAACTTTATTTAATTCTATGTAGAACAATTCTTTTTAAAAAGTATAATTTCTGGCTTTTTTGTGCTCTTTGAGTACTCTTTTTCAGAGCTGTTTGATTGTTTTTCTGTCACAGCTGATAGACTCTTGAAAGCTAAATGAAAAGCATTCAAACCCTTCCTTTCAGTCGTCGACGCCGCTATTTCTTTACAGGTCACTCTGAAAAACAGTGCTATGGCTTCATACTTGCTCTCGCATTTTTTCCCGTAGGCCTTAACGAACAGACTAGTAGATGTCTGTTTGTGTAAGTCACTAGGGTGGCTCCGGAGCACTGCTCCTGCCCACAAATCTCCAGGCGGCGGTTGGTTTCGATCCCGACCGAGGTGTTCCCGACCTGACGGAGGCTTATTGCAGAATAAATGCTATGTAACCGGGACTTCATCATCATCATCGTAAACTTTATTATCCGAAAAGTGAAAGGACCTGGCGGTCCCTGGTTGGTGCCCTTAGTGCTGTGCTTTATTGGCCGCCCAGATTCGGTGGGCTCGCTCAAACAGTCGCTGCTGGTCATCGAGCTCTGCGCCGGATAAAGCCGCTTGCCAGGAGGAAAAAGTGGGGGAAGCAATAGGAGTGATACTCTCGATAGCACGTAAACAAAGATCCCCCTGTGTTTAAAGTTCATCCAAAGCCCTTAGCTAGGACTTGTGAGTTGCCCTTCGATACCAGGGTTGAGCAGTATCGCGATACAAATGTATCGCGATAGTATTTCAGAAATACATTTTGTATCTGTATTTCTGTATCGCGATACGTTTTTTTCACCAGTATCTGTATTCCTGTATTGAAATACATTTGTAATATTTCTTTGTATCGCGATACAATTAGGATGAAATGTATTTCGTTACATTTCTTGAGAAATACTCCACCCCCCCCCCCCCCCCCCCCCCCCCGGGCCCTCTCCTCCAAAAAAGAAAAATACAAGTCCAAACGCATTTTTTTTTTTTTTTTTTTACTTTTGAGGGCATTAGGGCCAAGGAGATTCTGGGGCGTTGTTACTATACTAACCAAGGTCCCTCCCAATTCTCCAAACTAGTTTTCTATGCGTTTTCTTCTCTCTTCTGAGAAGTGTTGCGAAGTCGGGGATTCGAACCAGCTGGCGTGCCAGGGGTGGAGTCAGAGCATCTTTTGCCGCAGGTCCTTAGGTAAGTATTTCTTGAGTCATTGTTTGCTGGCATCCAATGCCCACTGCTAACCGTCTCTCTTGCCTTAGTGTACACAGTACACCAGCAGGCAAATCTGAGTTACAGTCCGTTGCAGCACGAGCCTGGTGGTGGTTGACTTGAAATAGTAGCATGAGTCACGCAGGGAAGTTTAACACATATTAGGATGTATCTGCGGCTGCGCCCGTAATATTGTACGGCTCAAGGGTACGTCATCAGCCGACGTGAATGTGACCCGTTGCTCAGGTGATCCGAAACCCAGAAAGGAGGCCAGACGTGTCCTCGTTGTGCCGACCCTAACTTCGTACACCTGCGACTCGTCTCAAGCGCGTTGTTTCTCAGAGAGCTAACACCTGTGCCGGCAATATTAGCTCGCAATCCAGGATGTTTCTGTTTAGATGATGCTAGGCGAAACTTGAGGACTGCAATTCATGCGTCAATGCCGGAGGGTCGGCAAGAAGGACCTTCCCAACAGGGATGTCACTGTATCGTCTTTTCAACCATAACAGAAGATAAGACATGTGCTCCAGGATGCTTCAGGTGGTCCACTATTCTCGAAAATTCCCAAATGACACTGCCTGCACGATATTTAACGAGGTAACCTATGGCAAAAATACTATTGTCCTTTCACAGAGCAGCGGGGTAAAGTTTCATGTTCAAGACCACACCTACACATAAAGAATACCAGTTTATTCTATTGTGACGTCTATGATCAATGTTGACAGGGGTGTCCTTATTGGACAGGGGCGTGGTGACCTTTTGATTGGATTTAGGGTGACATAGAATTTATTTAGAGGTCAAAGTGTGTTTGCATCCCTCGTCAGACAGACAAGATGTCAGGGAAGGGACCATGGTCAGTCCTTGATAGAACGTTTTTTTGAGCTCATTGAAGACTCCTCGTCGTCCGAAACCACTACCGTCAAGGCAAAGTGCCAAGCTTACGGGAAAGTAATTTCGGGATCAAAAATTTCCACTTCAAACTTCAAGCTTCATCTCAGTTTCCGTCTCAAACAAATTTGAAAAAATGTATTGCAGTATCAGCATTTCTGTATTTGTATTTCTGCCCTCCCTAAAATGTATTCCTGTATTTGCATGTATTTCCAAATACTTTTTACCTCTATTTAAAATGTATTTCCGATACGTATCGCGATACATTTTTACAGATATATTTTAGTATCAGTATTTTAGCTACTACTTCAATGTATTCCAGTATTTGTATTTCCAAATACATTTTTGACTATTTCTGCCCAACCCTGTTCGATACATTGGCACGCGTAAAGTCCCCAAATATGAAATTGTCCCTTTTTGTCAGCGTGTGCTGCAGTCATTCGTACATCTGCCTGTTTTATCAGTGTACGTTCGCGAACGTATTAAAAAAAAAAGATTATTTCTGTCCTCCCAAGCAGAAAAAAATGGAACATAATATAAAAAGCAGCACACGAGTGCTTCCTGCAAGAGTGCTTTGAACTCTGTTCCGGAAAAGCCCATTGTTGTTTCCTGCAGGGATCGGTCCACAATTACTCGCCCCAAGTTTTCCTTCCTTGCGATATCTGCCGGCCTACAAATGCATGGCCTAGAGAAAAATTAGACGAAATACCAAGGAAATGCGTATATCCCCGTGCAGCAGACAGACACCGAACTCATTCAACCATCGGAACAAAAACTGACAGCGTAAGCAAATACACACACAAACACTCTCTCTCTTTCTCTTTGACACCACACACGCACACACAAACATAATTCCAAAGGGTACTTCTTTTTTTTATTTCTCTAACTCTGTGTTTCCAAACTTTCTCCTCTCGTTTTTAACGTCCTGGAGTTTCGCATCGTTCGCTCCTGGTTTGTGTTCCGGTTGCTAAGCAAGTTGTGCGGCTGTCTCTCGGAGAAACGGGATTACGGTGAAAACCTTGAGCAGCCGTTTCACCAGTTCTTTTCTTCTTTTCTTTTCTAGAGTTCTTAAACTCGATCTAAGTCTTCCATTTCAAACAATAAAAAAGTGAAAATCAGCTTGAGTGGCTTGCTCGTCGCGCCGCTGCTCAGGTTTTGGTATTTTTGACAGACTGTGTTTGTGTTTCGTATTTGCGTGTTTTTCAAAGGCGCATTTGAAGGTTGGTGTGTTAATTGTCCTCTGTGGTGTTTTCTTGTTTCTATTTCCTCCGACAGCTTAAAACGCGCAGTGCACAACTAGTGCAGATTGTCTTATCATAATCGCTTCGTGGCCAATAATATTGTGACGTCATCTCATGAAAACATTGAGTAACAAATCACAAAGCAAAAAGCGGGATCACAATAAGCCAAGCTCTGTTGTAGTGCTGTTCCGGTCATCTAATTACCTTTCGGTAGCTTTTAGAATCGCAGCATTTTCGAATAAGAAGAATCGTATACATTATATTCTAAGATAAACATAAACAAGCAATGGCGGAACTTCCGGTGGCTTACAATGCTGCAGTTGACCAGCTTCTTGGTTTGTTTCAAAGAACGAGAATGACTAGCACGTCCTTTAAGTTTCTTCTCGGCGGAAAATCAGAAAAAGTATGTCGAAAACTTAACGTTAGATCAATGTGTGTTTCGGGACCATACAGCGTCAAGAACAAGCACCGCATGTCGTTTTATTTGGAATCCTTGGCTAAGTGACTCGGTCCTGCCTAGTGGCCCAGTGGAAACCTCTCACGTGAGATAATTAACGAAGTCATGCCCACAAATCAACCGAGGCATGTAGTGGTTTTGTGTTTATCGTGCATTGGAGAGCGTGTGCAAGCACAACATAGCTTAGTCAGCTGAACGGTGTCGCCGTGAGTGTTCTAGCTAGCTAAAACGAAACCACACCATGTCTGTTGGACGTGGTTAAAGTAGGGTTTGAAGATTTCACACGTGCTTAATCGTAATGGACATGTCGTGATTGTGACAACGTCGACCTACCGCGGCGATACCGTAAATGATATTTCCGTGGATACAGTTAAAGACGCGGACGTCAAAAGGTTATTTCTGATTCTAGAATCCACGAAATAAGGTAAGAACTAGTTTTGCGTCCGACGTGTTACCATAAAGCAAAACTCCTGGGGAAATATCACATTTGTTAAAATTATTTGGTTCGAAATTTAAAACCTTCTGTTCGAAATAAACACGTGCTCTTGTGTTTTACGGCGTGGGCGAGTAATGAAACCGAAACGATCGTACTAGTGGTTTCATGCTATATTTCACGTCTTGCTTTAATCTTGTCATGAACAGACACTTTATTGCATACTGAAAACACAAATTTGGATCTCTAAATTCGAAATTGACGTGTCTGAAATTGACGTGGAACCGAACCCCAAGTTTATTCCATGCGGAAAGATCCCTCCCATTCTGAAGTCCTGCGCTGGCACAAAACCTTAAAATGTACATTTCTTTTCCTTTTTGTGTTTCTGTGGGGTTTTGTTGCAGTTTCTTTCAGACTCTCAGATAAACCGTCAGTCCGCAAGCTCACGTGCACCTACAATTAACCACACCAAGTGATTCTACTCAAAAATAAAAAAAACGATAAAATTATGATTATAAAACTTAAATGGTTTATGCAGTACCAAGTTTATCTGTGTTATCAAAACCTAGGTTCAGGCTAAAATACGAAGTTATATTATTCGACGTCCGGCAAGTGGCAAATATTATTTAATATTTAAATCAATTTTTATTTGCATAAATGCTCAACTGCGATACGCTCGTTCAAGTTTCTTCGCTGTCCGGTAAAGTCGGATGTGTGCATCCTGGATTTAAAAATTAAGCGATGATCCGTACCTAGTGTTGAGCGTGAAATCTACAGGCCAGGACAGACAGAGACGCTCCGCTCTCGACAGCCTCGGCTCGCGGTGTCTTAATTTGCGGAGATCTGCCCCTGCAAAAGTTGTCCAGTCAATTGTAAAGCATTACAGCCCTTCAAGAAACCAGTGAAGGTGCAATAAATAAAAGACCGATTTAATTGAGGAACACACAAAAATGCGACGATGTTACCTTTTAAAAGCATGTATATCACACCCGAACCGGAAGTGTTCCCGGCTCCGTGTCATGGCGGCCGGAAGTGGCCTGAATACCATGCATACCAATTGACCCCGTAAGTGTAACGTCACCGCTCCAAACAAACCGTTGCTAGGGGCGTTGTTATGGACGAATACATGGGACAGGATTTCGTTCCGAAAAAACGATAAGTCAAAAATCGAACGTGGAGTTTAAACGTCTACTAAGAACATATCTAGCGAGCTTAGATTTCACATTTGCCAGGACAGAAGTTTGCCGAGAACCGCCTGTTCCTGAAATAGTTGCGGCGACAACTTCCGGTCCTCGAGATGTCTCGAGATGCCTGCTGCAGACGACAAATTCATAACGAACGAACGCGGAATGAGTGGAGTATGCCGTCTGCAACAGATTGAATCGCCTGTACAATGACACCATTTTTTTGTAATTATTTGGAATATGGCAGGCCCAAAGAGACTCACCAGGTTTGTAAACACGAATAGACCTTTTGTCGAATCACCCAATCATCAAAGAGAACGCTGGGAACATAGGTACGCGCGATGCGCGCGATAGCGTCTGCAGCAGTAATTGTACGAAAGCAAAATATCTCAAACAAATGGCACTTTTCACGTGTGTTCCCCGGTGCCTTATTTAGACTATTTCGAATCTTTTATACGAGGAAAGCGAGCGCGTTCAGCGTGTATACCAACGTTCCTGGCATTCTCTTTGGTGCTTGGGTAATTTAGCGAAAGGTGTACTGTATTTGCGTGCGATACGATACAGTCTGACGAAAATCAAGACACGCATGAAGATCTTCTAAAAATACAGCAAGAAAAAGCACAATATCAAAGCGGTGTCGTGCCCTCTTTTTTTGTTTGAAGTTGACGCGCGTTTCGAGGAAGCAACAAATATTTTGACTCTACCATGAGCGGTTTGAGATCCAAAACTTTGTTTTTCCATCTCACAATATGAGTGTGTGTTTTGTACCCGCTTGTAATAATCGCATTGAGAAAAAAATGTCCCTGATTCTTCCGTTATAGGAGCTGGATAATAACAACGGGTAAGTTATATTGCCACGTGCCTGACCCAGGAAGGAACGCCTCTCCTTACATATCTAGAAGATTCGTGTTAATACGCTTACCCCGAGTGTAAAAGATAAAGAGGCAAGAATGACCTTGCCTAGTCAGTATCGAATATTCTATGTTCAATGTTTGAGATGCCAAGTGCAGTAGACAAAAAGTCGAACCTGAGTTTTTCCGTCTCACTCAGATTCTTCACGAGGCGCATTCACCCTCGCTCCTGCCGGCTGTTACGCCGACGCCGAGACGTACGCTGCTGCTGTTTCGACGCATTCGTTTTTCTTCTTTTTTTCCTGGCCCAAGTTTGCCGAAGAAACTTTTATTTTCAACTCGTCGTGTCCTTTCCACTCGGTAATGCCCGTGTCCCACTAGAGTGACAGACAGAAACAAACGACAGCGACAAGCCTTAAACCAGAGTCTTTCGCGATTTCAGAGGCTTTGTAGAATTAAGAAGGCAATGCTCAAACACGAGCATCATGCACGGGAAAGTATCTTTGGCAGGCTTGCAATCGCTCGTGCTTCCTTTGCGAGCACCGAACGACTAAGCGGCTGCCAAAGGTACCATCGCGAGCACGCTGCATGGGTTTGAGGCTTGTCGCTGTCTTTTGTTTTGGTCTGTCGCTCTAGTGGGACAAGGGCATAAAGGACAAAGGGCTCCTTCTCGGGCATGCACGCAGGAATGTTACAGACATCTCGTTTGATCACACTAGTCTGCACTGAAGAACTTTGGGTCAGAAATCCTTGAAACGTGTGCTTGCTTGCATTTCGACCTTTATACGATGCACGTCGTCGTCGTACGTGATTCGGCTCCAGGGTGTTTTCACCTGAAATACTGCGGAAGCGGGCTCGATGGGAAGGCGTTCAAGCGCTCACGCACCTCGAGCGTCGGTCAAAGTTGTGTACGGGCAGTCTTCGCTTTCGAAATCCCACAGGAAGTTGACCCCGAAAAATAGAAGTTTGGTCGATCGTCACAAACTTCGTTCGACGCAATCAATTACTCCCTGGGAAAGAACCACTGAACCCGCGAAGTAATCGTGTGGTCTGCTAGCAAGGCAAGGCTGGTTGTGAAACTTTATTACGGGCTTTTGTCATCGCTTAATGGTACTGAGACGATAGAAAGAAAAGTCTTCATGACTGGATATTGAGAAGGCACAATGCTTACAAAAAAAATATTCACTTTTTTATCAGGCAGTGTCTGATCTTACGTCGAGCTCCCATATATTTGCCCTTAACAACGGCCATAGCAACGGTTTGTTTGGAGCGGAGTGCCATCTGGTGACGTCATCACTCACGGGGTCAATCACGGAGCGACAATTGCTATAAAGCTCACTCTACCGTTCCTATGCTGCTGAATACTGTAGCCAAACAAATTGTTGACAGATTAAACTCATTTCAATGATTATACAGCAAATCGAGGTGTAATTTAAAAAATATTATCTGGCAAAAATATTTATATTTAATACTAGATTATATTTAAAACTTGAGCCCTTACGTTGTGCACAGCCCTATCAACGCACTGGCAGAAAAGCAGAGGTTTCTCATAAAAACACCAAAATTAAAAAAAAAAAAAAATTAAGGGTTTCATATTTGTTGCAAATGTTTCCGCTTCAAAATATAATTTTAGCAATATTTACGCCGTTAGACTCTATTTAGGGAGAGGGGGAGGGGGGGGGGGGGCAGCCCTGCTCCGGGCACCGCCAGGTGCATACAAAACCAAGCATCTTTTCTCGGCTCTCATTGCTTCAAGAGGTGATGGACGTGTCGATTGTTAGTTGTAAAAGTGTGTCTTTGTGCCGTAATAATTTTTTAATTCACAATACCTTTTTTTTATGTTTGAGTAAAAATTGTCTAGAAGAATCATTCATATTTTCTAAACTGTCCCGATATTGCCTTTCCGCTTCGGCTTCAAACGATAACAAACATGGCTGCCGGCGTTTTCGGCGTTACTCTACGTTGATCTCGTTTAATTTTATGACTGAGAGTCGTTCTGCGTTCGCCAAGGTCTTCAGAGGAAGACCTCCTCAACCGAGCTTGTTTCCAGCAAACACCTGCCACAGGTACGCGCCTTCAGGAGAGTTGTGCGGGTGCTTGAGTTCGTAGCGGGGCTGCCCTAAGCCTAGCGTCCCACGCCAACTGTATTGGTTGACCTGGCTTGATTTGTTTGGTTGCAAGTGTTTGTCAAGAATAGAGATGTTAGCTTCCGTAAAAGCGGTCCCGCTGCCCTGTGAATTGTGCAGCAGTTGTGATTGCAAGATACCTACACAGGTAAAAATTTGCGAGCCGTTTGGCCGGAGGCAGTTGGGCGTTCGGCTCGCCTCAAGTTTGTATATGTTTATAATGCAATTAAAGGCAAAGGTGCGAGTGAGCTGGACAAGAATGACGAAAATAATCCCTGGAGAAGGGGAACAAGAAGGGTAAAAAAGAAACCAAAATCTACAAACACCGCTAGGTGACTGGTGCGCGACCGAAAAAAATCCGCCTGGCCCATGTATCGAACCTGGGACCTCTCCATTTTCAGTGGAGCACTCTACCAATTGAGCTAACCTGGGGTTAAACGTCAGTAGAGCAAACAGGTTTTATCAATTGGCACCAGTCGAAAGGCTTGCATTTTAGGGTAATGATTATAATGCAGTTCTCACTTCCTTTAAACTATTAGATAAATATAAGCGGGCAAATAGGACTGCGCGGCTCACGTGAATCAGTCGGTGTCTCATGAACCCACCCGCCATGTGAAACCTAGCTATGCCGGCAGAAGCGTCGCCGCATTTCTTCGCTGAAATCAGTGTTAGCCGTTTATGTCGTTGTTTCAGTGCTGCTCATAGCGGAGGCACCGAAGTTGCAGAAATTCTTGCATGAGTAAACTTCGAAAGAACGCCGCTTCGTCACTGGGGTCCTTTATCTTTGTCTCCCTGACTGGCAGATTGGCTAGACGCTGACTAGATGCAAATCGACCGTCACGTGCGCTTCTTGGTGGTTTTTCCTTACAATGGAGTTCTGCGAATGCAACGGACGCGAGGTCACAACTTTGAGAGGTGCTGATCTTGTTTGGTAGCAAATGTAGCGAAAGCAGCATCTGAAGCTACGAGATCAGACTCGCAGTTCTCGCTTCGGTCCAAGTAACCATGGGATTTAGCGCCAGATCCGCGGACCTACCTAGCTTAAGTATACAGCTTATGTCCCCTAAGTTACTGAACAAATCAGAAATACTTTGGTGTTCATCACGTTTCAACTGAACCTGAGACTGGGGCATGAAATAGAAACTTAAACGAAGAAGGGACAGAAAACAGAGGGAGAAAAAGCGTCACGTGTTCTTTATTTTTTTTTTTATTTTTTTTTATTTTTGGTTTAGTGCAAACATTCTTTGGCGACATTTGTCGAACCTAAGTTGCTAACTGGTAGTAATACGATGGCAGTAAGTCACTAAGCCGGGGTAAACGCTTGCTGGCAAAATTTACTGCGCTGACTTCGCAAGTAAAAGACGATACGTAAATACAGTTGCAAAACAGTGACCAAGTATCGTCGTTACTGAAGTAATAAAGTGCAAGTGCAATCACTACATTTTGAAGCCAGGAGTGCGACTAGAATAAATGTAAAGTTGACTCCTGTTTGCTCTTTTAGTGACACCACATAGTCTTTCTAGAGAAGAGACCTTGGTGCTCTCAGCCTTTGGTAAATTTGCAGCTTTTCCAAGGACATATTCAGCTTTCATTTCCTCCTACGGCTACTTTAGGCTAATACCTGATGAGATAACAAGATATAAAACACCAACGTGCTGGTTTTTTTTTTTTCATTCAATTAAGCTAAGACAAGCACACTTTCGTTCACCTGTCGCATAACTCACTCGCCTGAACAGGTATGACAAAAATAAATCTTTTTATGCGAGTCTTTGCTTTCCCCATAATTTTAATAGCAGTATCCCAAATAAATACTTATATTTTAAAAGCATTTTCTACCACCTAGAGGCTCGAGCTCGTAGTTTTATCTTAGGCAGTTTTATCTTAGGCTTAGGGTAACCAAAGTGTTCATCCTTGTAGTGTAGTGGACTGGCATCGTTGTACAGGTTATTTACGTAAGAAAGAGTTGAGAAGAATATATTCAGAAAAATAAATATTCAGTACAAAATTAAATACTATAGTGCAAAATGTGTTAACGAGTTTTACCAGTAGACCTTACTTGGACCAGAAACAAGTCGACAATGTGAAAGTTATTTACAGAGAATGTAACGCTCCCTTGGATGCTTGCGTCTAAGAGAGAGTTACAGAGCAGCTGTAACGCTCAGTTCAGCGCAGTCGTTAGATGCGGCGCAGCCATTGGATGCTTCCGGTCCACGTCCCAAAAAATTGCGGGCCGCACGCGGCCCGCGGGCCTTGTGTTTACCCCTGCACAAGAAAATATATTTTTGGAAGGTCATGTCGGTGGAAGCATTTAAAAAACGTAAAATGAGTGTTTAAAATATGCGTGTTTTCTATTACTTCCACGAGTTAGAGAATCATTCCGAGTAAATTATTTCTGAGTCGTTGACGATAAGGCGACGTAACTAAATCGTTACCCTTTTTTTTAAATTAGGCCTTCAACTCTATACTTCATTCACTCCTAAGCTGGTAGGTCTTTGAAAGCTGCGTGCACGTTGAACCAGACCTACGTCTATATATTTCGCCAAGTGATCAACACCCCGCCATTGCGCATGCGCAGAGAGCGAGGTCATGCGATGAAATGAACTCGTTTGATTGGACCAAGGGGCCCGTAGTTCCCACTGTAGTCTCAGCTTAGAGGTGAACGAAGTACACTCCAGAATGACAAAAAAAAACACGAACGTCCGCTTGCACCAACGTGTGATTGAACAGATAGGCGCAATGAAAATACCAGATTATAATAACGCCACTCATCGGCGTTTCTGCAGGGCGACGTTGTACTTGAGACAACTCGATTCAGTCCATAGGGGCCATTATCCCACTGCCACGTAGCCTGGCGCCGCGTGTGTCCACCGACGACTCGATGAGCAGGAGTAGAGCGAATGGGTTCTCTTCTCCGACTGCAAATATTTGCTCCGCGTGCCGGCGCTCGTTCGAAGACGAGGGATGCGTTTGCAAACAGTGGCCAACTTTCGGCGGGTATAACCGCTCGATTGGACTCGGAGCACATCGACGCTTTTATGGCCACCGACATCTTAAGAAACGTAGCGCGTTACGAGATATCGTTTCATATCGCTCAAGTACCAATGTAATTAGGACATTTGCCGATAAGAACGCTGAGGAAAAAATGCCCAAGCAAGAAGCGTGAACGCAATTAGTGACAGCTTATTTTGTTCACGCTTAAGAACACAGTAAGAACTGACAGCTTAAGAACACCTGCGTTTCTGAAGCTGTCAGTGGCTAAGTCAGAGGGCAGTGAAAGCAACTCTGAGATCTCAAAACGAAACACGCATTGAGTCACGTGGAAAGCAATTTTTCTTGCGCGTGAATTTACGCGTGAACATTATTTATGCGGAAATCTTTATTTCTCTACTCTATGTTCGCCTTAGACGATACACTCACCTGACTACGTTTAGGCGTTGCATTCAAAGCTAGTATGTCAAAATTGACGTGGAGAGTCTCGCGCATCGTATCATCTCTCCGCAGCCAAAGAGATTGCGGTATTAGGCGATACGAACGCCGAATAGCGCATCGCTAAGCAAGAAACGCGAAGACAGAAAGCCACGCATTGTGCTTCTTAAGCTATCAGGATTTATGGACACTTTTCCTAAACGTTCAGTGTATCAAGTTCCTGACGAACGGTGTAATCTCGCGAAAAAAAATGAACGAGAAGTAGGTTGAACGTGAGCGTTTTTTTTAGAGCGCAGCTCTTAGGGGCCCGTTTCCAGCCTGAGCGGCGTCGGCGTCGGCGTCGGCGTAACCAGGGGGGGGGGGGGGGTCACGTGACCCCCCCTCCCGAGGTCACGTAACCCCCCAAGGTCACGTGACCCCCCCCCCTCCCCGAGGTCACGTGACTACCCGCAGGTGACGTAACCCCCCTCAGTACCCTTCCCTACTCCTCCTCAAGAGCTGCGCTCCAATTCGGCGTTACAAGGATTTGTAAACGGCTTTCAATTTTTAATCGAAGCTTGATCCTTGAACGTAAATAGAGTGGTCTATAACAAAAGAAGTTTTCAGACAGAAGGATGAGAGAGTCATCCTCCAAGCCTTTTGTACGACCTCCAAGGTGTCTCTTCCCCGAAGTTTTAGCGCACGAAGACTACGACATGAAAATGATCGGTCTATGTTTAGACTCACTGTCTAAACACCGCATCACTACAATAATTCGATAAACGGAAACACAATACACCACGGTAGTTTTCAATTTTCAGCAGACGTTCCCCTAAAAGAACCCAGCTGCGAAAAAATGCTGGTTCCAAATTTTCTTCTTTTTTTTTTTTTTTTTGCGAAAGGGAAATATTTTTTAACCAAACGTCGGCTTCTATTCTGAAGCTTTCCGAAGAGGTTATTTTCTAAGGTGCTTCCAAGAATATAATTATACTTTTGTAAATATTTTAGCAGTATGCCCAGCATAGCATGGGTAGTTGAGCGCATTAGCGCACCGCAGGGGGCACGTAGGACGAAAGCTCGCGCTGTAAAACCCAGGGATCCCGGGCTCAATCCCTAACCCTGCCCGTTTCGGTCTGCATGAGCATCGTACAGGCATGCGGACGTGTATCCCTGCTCGCGTGATGCACGTTAAACCTCAGGCTAGCAGGGCTACTGCACTAGCTGAATTTCTCATGCACAGCGAATACCCCGGACACCCGTTGAGGCTCACTATAAAAAGGACTTCCCGCTGTTTAAACAATCACTCAACACACTTTTTTACCTTGGCTTTCCAATGCACCAGTGCAATGAAACGCGGAAAAGTGAGAACGTGGTCCTACTCAACTATTGGTTTGCACGAGCTCACGCGGTAAAGACGGTGCCTGAGGAGCGCCAAACTCTACGCGGCCGTGCCTCTCAACTCTACGCGGCCGTGCCTCTCAGATTACTTCAGAAAGCCCCCAAACTCCCTGTGCTGTTACCTTCCAGCGCTAATAGCACGCCAAAACAAAGAACTTCCGCGCCTGCCGTGTACATAGAAGCCGGCAGCAACGTCTGCGATCCTCGTACTCGGCCGCCATTCTGCCAAGGAGCTCTCAGGGCCACCGCCGCCTTACTAATGCACGATCGCGAGGCGTGCACACCTATCGATTTCTTGCTCGTCCGCGGAATCGTCTCCGTTCGAGTTCGTCGTCTTGTTCGTTGCATCGCTTCGCCAGCGAAGAATACGGCGCCCTGCCTAACCACTTCTGCAGGCAGACAGGGCCGAATGGGAGGCTTCTACGAGAGATACGGCACTGTGGCGCTCGCTCCGGCTGAGGGGGCTTCTTTGTCCGGAGCGAAAGGGGAGTGCCGAATAATTGATGCTGTTCCGCGCGCCCCGTCCGCTAAAAGATTCGTTGAAAGGTGGGTTACGAGAGGCTTTCTTTGGTCTATCTCATCCACCGGAAGATCCTTCCCCTTCTTTAGGATGGGGGCTTGGCTATTTCGAGCTTCCTCGACGCTCTCTTCTACTGTCTGTTTTAGAAACTATGGTCACCAACGGGTTAACTGCTTGTTTAGCTAGGCAAACACTTTTCGGAGGCTGCCTTTCCATGCACGAGAGCAGCTTGCTGCGATTCAGTGGCGTTCGCGACAGATGACACGGTGAACAAATGATGGGTACGGTTGACAGTTTGAAGAGACACCGACAGGGTACTTATGCATACCGATGTTTTTATTTGAACGTGACTTATAAGAGAACAATTATCCAGAACACAATTTGCGGATCAAAATTCGTATTTTTTTCCGCCAGAAAACCGCAGGTCTCGAATTGGCCGGTTTCAAGGCCAGCTCACTCTCTTTTCCATGGTCACGCGCCGTTCAAACTGATGCATACCAGATATGCTCAAAGTCGTTAGTCATCTATTCAATATTAAAAATAGAAAAGAATATGAACCCCATTTTTCTGCGGTTTTCAAGATGAGGCGAATGGCGTTGACGGAAAGAAAATTGTTGCGCAGGTAGCACGAAGTAGATTTACACTTCATTGACAATATGGCGACGTACCGCTGGCTGTACAAGGCGATGGTGGCGGCGCATGACGGACCGACGTTGCAACGTTGCGACCGACGTGGGATCGCTACTTAGGAACTGTAGCGAGGGGAACCGATATAAGTGGCGAAAGAATCGAACGACAAACGGTACAAGCAACGCCCTGGTTGTAGTCGTCTGATTCACACGCCCAAAAGACGAAGGAACAATAAACAAAAACAAAAAAACTGGGGAGGGAGAATTAGCCACGAGACTTCCGGCAACTCTCTCCACCGAACCGGTTCTGAGCAGTTGCGTTCTTTGTTGTTGTTTTTTTACTTTATTAAGAATATACGTGACTCTGTGGAAAAAAAATGATTGTGTAGTTTTTTTGACATCATACTAAAACGCCTAGAAAAAAAAATTAATATAAAAAAATTGAGAAATGTTAGTGTTCTCTTTTTTCTTTTCTTTTTAAAGAAAAGCAGGGCCTGGCGAGACCTGAGCGGGGTGTAAGATAGGCAGGTGTTGAAACGCCCACTGAGACCTGCCTCAGCGGTGCGACCGGCGACCGGATTCTGTCCCCCTCGCGGCTTCCGTTCGGCAGATAACTCCGCCTTACGATAGATGGCGGAGCGGCATATGAAAGCCACGAATATTCGAGCTCGCCCGTTGCAAAGGGAACAGTCACAAGATCATTATCATCATAATCACCGGCGATGGACTCGGGTTCTTATGGGCCACTGCGAGGTAATGCACCGTGTCAGCGATATTCTTTAATTTGAATTAGAACTTACGAAATCCTGGCGAAGTAAAAAGACCACACGATTATTTATTGACAATTTTGCTAACTGTGATGCATTGTCCAGACCGCGTGAGCCGCTGGCAATGTGAAGTCGTCTGCGAAACGTGTCACGTGCTCTTTGCTTTTCGTTTTGTTTGCTTTGCTCCCGAACGCGCTTGGGGCAGGCGAATTTGGCGGTAACAGACGAAATTGGCATTTTAGCCGTGTTTTGGCACCTGCAGACAGCCAAGATTCTTGAGGTATCGCACCGCTGGTGTTGTGTTCCAAACTGTCGCTCGGGTTGCGCCATGAAGAAAGAAAAAGCGGTGATATTTAAAGGGGCGATCCAACGATTTTCGTACTTCGCGCAAATACCGCTTAGAATGGATTCCTGATATTAATTACCTATGAAACACGCGTTCGTTTCTCACCCTATGCTATGTCTCATCCTACAATGGACTAAAGGCCAAAGCCACGGGCCGCCAGGTCCAATCATGTTCCACGGTAAACTATGACACGCTTAATATTGATTAGGGGTGGACGAATAATGGTCGAACCCAAAAGCGCAGCGTCATTTCTATAGCTTCCACGCTGCAAAACGCCAATTCATCCTGACTTTCTTTGCGATGTAAAATTGTTGAGTCACCCAGTGCTCTTCGATTCGAACCACTGTCCACCCATCCCCTCATCAGTGATCCAAGACGCGGGCACCAATACGTGCATCGTAGCGAAATACCGCACAATTTCTAAGTGGCTCGTGATTGGATCTGGCGGTCCGTAGCTTTCGCCTTTAGTCCATCGTAGGGTGAGACGAAGTATAGGCAATAGAAGTTGCATAAAAAAAATTAAAGAGAAATAAGCGGCGTTCACTCCCTCAACTTGCAGCCACAGCAAGCGGTCACGTGATCTGGAGCTGATTCTATGCCGCCGATGTTGATGATAGCCACGCGCTGAGTTCCAGGCATTGTTATGGTTCGGCTATTGTCACTGCAGCGATTGGACACGGGCCACTACCCGAATACATGTCGTCGAGCTATCGATTATCACAAGTCCAAATCGAGTGCTCACGCAATGTTCAAGCCCAATCTATGAGCCGCATTCAAATATCGTCACTGGGGGGGGGGGGGGGGGGGGGGGGGGGGGGGGGTATTGCGATCCCCCAGTTATGTCATCAAGTTTCGCGAAGGAGAGATTGATTGAAAACGCTTGCTTTTGTCCTTGAAATGACACCGCAACAAATGAGTTTTTGGCCAGTGGCGTTGCGTGCGAGCATCCTTGGGTCTTACTAGTGCCAGTAAGCTTGTGTCAAGTGGAAAACATTCCAATTGAATATCGTTACACCGGCCCTCTAACACGGGCAATGTTGAGTTAAGGCGCCTCTGTGGTGCCGGGCACAGTGTGACCGCAGTGTAGTGCGACAGCGTACCGGCGCTGGCTTTAAATCACGTCGAACTAAAACGTGCTTGCACGTAAACGGCGGAAACTTATAGGTTAGATCGCCGAGCATATACGCAGGTGGTGTGGAATCGACGCCGTCGACGCATTCACGGCACGCCTCAGCTATTGGCAACTTTCACGACCTATTAGCCCCGAGAGCGAACGCAAGCGTCGCTGCGGTCGCCGCGCCCTGATTGGGTGAGGTGTACCGTGACGTCAGGAAGAGGACTTTGCTCCGTGATCTCGCATCGGCTCGCTTCCCAGCACCGGTTTCCTGGTTTGGCGTTGTGTGCCGCAAGCTCTTCGAGGAGCTGGACTTCGTTTACCCGGTGTATAAGACGTTGAGTTAGGCCGATATTGACGTGCCTCCGTACATTTTATAAGCCTGCTTGTCCCTTTTACCTTTAAAATTGGGTTACAAATCCCGAAAGCTATGGGCGGAGGCAATTCCGCCGATGAACCTCCCCGTCCGTCCACACGACACAAGGCAATCTTGCGAGGGGTCGGTGAAGCGGTGGCGCAAGTGCTTCAGACGCTGGAATTCTGTTCTTTACATGTTCATGATTTAGGACGATATTACATACCGCTTTGAAGGCATTTGAAGTGGCATTTATATCATTCGGCTTTCCACAGTATTGTAAACGTCCTTCATTTTTGTTCCTTCTTTTCGTGGTGCCATCTATGTAGAGTAGTTAGATCTAAAGTTCAGTCCAGTTCAGTTCAACTTAGTTTTATTACCTCAAAGGTATTCAAGAGAACAATTTACACGAGCGAGGAAGTATCTACAATGAAGTACACAAAAGTAAAAACAAGAACAAAAGTCGAAAAAATAACACCGGTTCATACTTCAAAAAAATAAATCACAGATTTTACGGATCGTGTAAAATGTGCGTGGCAATGAATTCCCGTCGGCAATGGCAAGAGAGAGTGGAGCATTTTGAAATTTGTTAGCTTTGGAGAAGGGAGGCTGAACTTTAAGGGGATGATCAAGGAGCTTGGAAATGTAAGATGGGTTCTGAAAATGGGGAGTAGGCTGCGAAACTTAGATGATGAATAGTAAATGCCATGAAAGTATACAAGACGGGTAATTTTTATTCTGTCAATTCGTAATCTTCGGTCTAGTTTTTTTTTGTCTTTTTTTAATAGCTTTGGCATTCGAGGTATATGAGTCGTCATGACTAATGTAATGTGATGCTTTATTTTGTACCGATTCTAGCTTGTTGATAAGATATGCTTGATGAGGATACCAGATGAAGTTAGCGTATTCTAGTTTTGACCTGACAAATGTTTTATACGTGGTAAGTTTTACAGTCTTTAATGAGCGAAAACGATTGCGTTAAAATGTCTCCTAGTACTTTAAACACACTGCACACGGTATTACTGATGTGTTTATTGCAAGTGAGGCCCTCTGCAAACGTGACACCTAGGTACTTGCAAGTACTAACTTTCCTTATGTCCGCGGGGTTGAGTATATATTTCCTTAGTGACGGAGAGAGTCGGTTGGCAAATGACACATAATTATTTTTATTTGTATTTATTTTTAGTTGCTTGTGTTGCACCAAAGTGAAATTACAGTTCGTGTTGTAATAGTGCTTGACCATCCGGGTTAGGGATGCGACGATAAACCAGACAGTCATCCGCGCAGAGCCTTATGGGGGATGATAAGTTGAGTAGGAGGTCATTAATATATATATTAGTAATAATTGTGTCCTAGGAGGCTGCCCTGTGGAACCCCCGATTTCACTGGTAATTTGGGAGAGTTTCTCTCCCCAACATGCGTAGCATGCTTACGGTTAATGATAAAGTTAGCAATCCACTGTATGTTAACGGGATGAATAATGGGTTTGGTTAGCTTATAGAGCAAAGGTTTAGGGGTATGGTATCAAAAGCTTTCGCAAAATCAATGAAAATATCATTAGTTGTATTAGAAGCATGGCTATTGTCGTGCATATTAGTAGCGAATTCGAAAAGTTGGGTTTCACACCAAACACTTTTCCTAAAGCCATGTTGAATAGTGCAGAGGAGGTGAATGTCACATAAATAGCTAATAACATGGTAATATATAATGTGTTCCATAATTTTACATGGTATGCTTGTTAAGGATATTGGTCTATAATTACATGCAATATTTTTATCTGCGGATTTGGGAATGTGCAACACTTTCCAAAACCTCCAGTCTGCCGGGAGGTACATTTGTTATATTGACTGTTTGAAAATAAAAGAAAGCAAGTGAGAAAATAGTGTCCAAGTTATTTTGAGAAGTTTTGAACATATTCCGACTTCTCCGGGTGCTGAGATTGGGGAAAGTCGGTCAATGCTGGCCAAACATTCCTTCTTGTGTAGGTGGTAAGGGAAACAGCTCCTTGGTAAACACAGATACAAAATACTCAGCAAAGACGGTAGCTGGTTCGTGGTGGGAGAGCTTCTGTCCATAATCATTATAGATACTGGGCAAAGTTCGCTCTTGCTTGGCACCAATACTCTTTCAAATATTTTTAGAATTCGGTTTCAATAAATTTAGGAGGTTATTCATGTAGTACTTGTATTCTGCCTTCTCAATTTCTAAGCTATATTTTTTTAGCACTCGTTATACTTAGACCAATCTGAAGAAAATTCACTTAACTTCGCTTCTGCAAACAGACGTTTCCTTTCGATGAACAACCTCTTTAGTCGTTCAGTAAACCACGGCCGTTCAGCATTTGTTTCAGCAAAATTCTTAAAATAAAAGTAGATTTCGGTTCTTTTTTTTTTTAATTTGTTTGTAGCATAATCCAGTTTGCTTCAAAATATCTTTTATTAAAATCTCATAGGGATGTAGACGCGAAACTTCCAAGCGAATCAACAAGGGCGTTTTCGTCGTTCACTTTGTAGTCATAAATTACTTTTTGTGATCTAACTTTATATTCAATCGGACGTAAAGTTTCAACAAAAACAATATTATGGTCACTGTATTTATGAAAAACAGGAACTGTCTTAGTATCATAATGGGAAGATACAAGAACTAAGTCTAGAGTGTCATTTATTCTGGTGAACTGAGTAACGAATTAAAAAAATATTAAAAACGCTTACTGTATCAGAAAATATTGACGTTTCAACTGGGTTTGAACATTAGATTTCAATTATTCCTAATTTCCAAATAACACCAGGGTAGTCGGATTGTCTACCTAATATATTGCAAGAATCAGGGTAGCGATATAAGGTATTTTCAATGCAGCCAAACAATTTTTCAGAAAAACTGCTGTCCTGTCCTAGTGTGCGGTAACAGGCGCCTAGAACAAGTAGCGAACAAGCGAATTCTAATCTAACCGAAACTACTTCTAGGTCGCTATCTACAGAGATCAGAATGGCAGTAATAGATTTGCAAACAACAATGAGGACCCCCCCTACCCCCCGTGACATTGTATGATCTTTACGAAACAGAACGATTCACTCAGAAGGAGCTCCTCGTTGAGCGCATAGTTAGTTAACGATGTTTCAGTACCAATTACTATTTTCACTTTGGTATCATCAATTAGGGAAGCAAGATCCTCTTGTTTAGAAACGAGGCTACGAAGGTTAGTAAGAATTAATGCTACATCTATCCCTTTTTGGTTGCGTGTTACCCAATGTCAATGTTCAGACCTGTCATAGTATGAAAATGTCTCAGCGAAATAGCCTCGTCACTCTGTGGTAAATAGGCGTACTGTTTGCCATCTGCGTACAGCTTATCAAAGACAAGTTTGCTTTTCACGTTCCTTTTTTTTTTCTAAAATGATGAATGAACTGCCATAGCTTACTACGAAGAAGACATGTTCGAGTTGCGAAATCTTCGGAAATCAAAACAAGTAGTGTGTTAACGTTTTATTTTTTTTTTTGTATGAATTCGTCAGAACGTCCAGCCTACTTCAGTAATTCAAAGAAGCGTATAACAGTAGCACGTGTTTCGTCATCACGTTTGTTGGCGACACGATGGGCGCGCTCTACCGCACCGACCTCGAAGCCCAAATAGCTTTTGACGTACTCCCTGAGAGTACTCGGTGATTTTTCCCACGACTCGCTCGGTTTTTCTTGGAGGCCCCGGAAAATCAGGTTGTTTGTTCTGATCCGACTGTCTAAGTCGTCGACTCCAGATTAAAGGGAGTCGTAATTTGTTTGTTTGTGTGTTCGTTTATTTTATTTTTGACACAATCGTCAGGGAGGTTGGGACAAAAGGCGAAAATGAATCACTTGACTAGGTCCCAACCCCCGTTACAGCACTCAGCAGCAGGGCACAGGAAATGAATCAAAAACAGCATAAATATCTGAGAACATAAAAATATGACACTCAAAAAATGTACAATCTATTTTGATGTGAACTATACTAGGAATACACACTAGGCACATTGAAGTATACCGTAAGGTATTTTTTGAAAAGAAACATGGACGCTATTGTCTGGGCTAATTCGAATACACAATAATTTCTGTTAAGAAGATCGGGTATCTGGTAGGATATTTTTTGTGTACCGTAATTAGTTCTTATTTTAGGTTTTGAAAACTGCTGGTTCTCAAATTGTAATTTGTTTGCTTAAATAAATATGATGAAAATAATCCCTGGAGAAGGGGAACAAGAGGGACAAAGGACAAACACAAATCTCCAAATACAGCTAGGTGACTGGTGAGCGACCGAAAAAATCCGCCTGGCTAAATAATTTAATTAAATAAATATGTTTCGTAAAATATTGCGGGATTCGTGTTTATTTGAGTATGAACTGAAATTGCGACCTTTAGGCAAAAAAGATTGTCTAACGTTAATATTCCATGTTTAATAAAGCTAGGGGAAGTCGATTCAGTCCAAGGTAAATTATCAATCGACCTAACTGCGCGTTTTTGCAATGTAAATAATTGCTTAATATTACTTGCTGTAGTCGTCCCCCAGACCAATAAACAGTAATGCAGCCTCGAGTGAATCAGAGATATATACAGTTGTTTTTTAACCAGGCTGGAAGAAGGTATTTTAGCTTACAAATTAAACCAATTGATCTAGAAATATCCCTTCGGAGTTCGTTCACTTGACAAGTCCAGTATAGATTTTCGTGAAAACGAACACCAAGAAATTTAAAGGATTCGACGCGTTCAATATTCGAGTTTTGAAAAGACATACTAATTTCGCTAGTTATGGGCTTATTTTTTGCTCTAAAAATAATGTACTTAGTCTTTGCCGTATTCAGCTCTAACTGGTTTGAGCCTAACCATGAATGAAGTTGCTCCAGCCAATTATTTGTTTCTCTTTCTATGCTATCCAAACAGCTACCGGTAAAGAATACATGCGTATCATCTGCATATAAAAGTATGTTAGGTGTTTGTGGGATGTTTACTATATCATTGATGTGCGTGTAGAACCAAGTAGAGCCTTGAAATCCTGAAGTATTGCTTCAAAACCGGTGTCTTTATTTAATTTGTGTTATCTCTTGAATTATTTTTTAAGGTGTTAACTTTGCGTTTAAGTTCGCCGATTTTCAAACTGATCGCATCCAAACTTTTCCGAGTTTCCTATTGATTGTCTTCAATTTTTTGCTCAAGCTTTTTAATAATTTTCTCTAATTTCTCATCACCAGGGTCTGGGAGAAGTTCAACGTCTCCGGAGAGGAGAGAGGCAATCTTTTTCGAAAACTGAAGCTCTGCAAACGCAAAGAACTGAAAGTACGCTTAGAAACTTTTAAAAACACACCAGTATGCACTGTTTGTCGATGGGGCAAGACACTTAATAAACAATCGGTTGTCAGCGCGTTTGCATTCTGCATATTTTTTTTCAAATAACCAACCTGAGTTGGGAAGCGTGTTAGATGCGGCATCGCTCTGTCGTCAGTGGAGAGGGAAGTGTTGAAGGACGTGGTGCATCGTCCGGCAATCTTCACCACGGTGACAATAGCAACATGACTGTTTGATGTTTCTTGATGAAGAATTCGGGTAAAGCACGTGCGCCTCCGGCCATGATGGTTGCCGTCATGAATTCCTCGATGTGTTTGGGTTTGTCTTGCAAGTAGCGTCAAATGCGCCAGTGTACGAGGCCCGTGTTGTGAACGGTTCTTGGAAGCGAATGGCGGCGGAGCACCTGCTCGTAGCAAGTGTCTTTTCCGTTTCGGCAACAATAGTTGGCGGTACTTGCAAGCGCGAATTTTTACAAGAGTTTTATGTCAGTGCCGAAAAAAAATAAGCCCAACTGGCAATCGCGTGCTTCCATTGTATTTCTCTCTGCGAAAAGCCGTTACGTTCTTCAAGTGTTCAGGCAATGTCAGTTTCGTACAAATTCATACACACTGCTTGAAGTATTCAAACACTCGTCTCGCTTGCTCGCCCCTAATGAGGCAGTCCTCCCAATATTTACATCGTCTTCCCAACTAGCTCCATCTGTCGTCGCCTGATGGTTCAGAACTGTCTAGTTGACAAAAGCAAAACAGTACAAAGACGGGGGAAAAGGGAAAGGTAACCAGTAGGACACAGCGCTGTATCCTGTTGGTTACCCTTTACTTTGTCCTCGTCTTTGCTCTGTTTTGTTTTTAATTATGTCTGAATACCAACTAGCCCCAACTTCTAAGTTACTTGAGTTATCGAGTCAACCGGATTCGCCGATCGTCTAGAGGTGTTTCCCTTAATTCCGCTTCAATATTTTCTATCTATCGTATTTAACCGCACTTTTCTTTTCTTTCTTTCTGAATTTGTTTGATAGTTGCGTAGTCTCTCTCCTGTTCCTTTTTTTCTCTCTATCTCTCCTTGTTTTCTCTTCTTTTTTTTTTCTTTTTTCGAGAAAACCCAGTTCAAATCTTTCGTCAAAATAAAAAAAATTGTTCTCCTCACGATACATCACCCCTTCATTTTCTGTTTCTTTCGGCGTTCGTTCTATTTACCGTAACAAATTCATTTTTGCAAAGTCAATATTTCCCAATTTTCTTTTCTTTTTTTGTCGCGAGGTCGGGTTTTGGGAATATTTCGCTCCCACAAAATGTGATAATTTAAGACCTGTTCACACATACTCTACAGCGCTACCTCAGCGCAATTAGTCAATGGTGAAAAAAACCCTGACTTAACTCATGCAGCGCTGACCATGCGCTGTATAAGTGATATGCAGCACTGATATAGCGCTTCATCAGTCCCAAAATTACGTTAAACTCCGCTGGAAGTGCCTCCTACCCCTTTCAAATTTAGCAGAGCGAACGCTGAAGAGGAGGGGACCCCCTTTCCAGCGCTCGCTCTGCAAAAGTGGAGAAAGGTGGGAGGAGCTTCCTTCGAACTATGTATCCGTTACAATTGGCTCTGTATTCGTTACCATTTTAGTCTAATCAATTATCCGCTAAAATTTGCAGCGTCATGCACTTCACGGAAATCAGGTCCTCTCAAAGCATAGTTCATTAAATTTATGTTTTACTTCTCTAAACAAAACCGATCTAACCTTATTCTCTCGGTGACAAAACAACTTCACCAAACGGCCTTTTTATTTTATTTTTTTTTTTGGGAACAGCAATATGAAGGCAAGCATTGGGGAGACCGAAAAGCGCTGCCTTTGAAGTCGACCGAGCTGATCGCCCGGTCCAACGTTTGTTACGAAACCCCAAGCGACCAGCGCTCCTCATTAAATCCCGTTCTTCCCTATTATCTTACAAGCGGAGCAACCTATACCCGTTCCCTACCCGAAATCGATCTCTGCGGTTTCCAACCTTATTGTCCTAATGGCAACTTGACAAAGGAAATCACGTGACTGTCATCCCAAAACGGGCGTCGATTCTAACGACCGGCAGTTCACTTCACTTTCCACTCTCTCTCTTTCTTTATATAAATATATATAAAGAGAGAGAGAGAAACAAACACAAAAATCAAATAGGATAGACCGCTTTGTCCACCTTCATTTCTGGAAACTCCCGCGGTCGTCAGAAAATCTCCTCAATTTAAGCGCCGCGGCGTTCGCCGAGACGATTCGAGAGAGCCGTGGCTGTGTCCAGTTTACGCGCAAAAGACCCAACAAACAAGCTCAGAAACGGGCAGAGAAAGGTAAGAGGAAAACGCGAAGAAAGTAAACCTATCGAAATTGACCGATAGCAGAAGCATCGCCAGTTCGCTTTCGCTCTGATTTAACGTTCCCCGCTAGAGCCCGCCCGGAACGGAATGTCCAGCGCCTGCCGACGTGATCCACACTAAACTGCATTTTCTCGGCCGATTCGTCCGCGGGCTGCGTATACCGTTTTGTCGCTTCCCTTTTCGGTCCGGCGTGCCTGCGAGCAGCGAGTGCCTAGAACACCTCGCCGCCAGCTCACGAACACACGGACCCCCACGAACAGGCGCGGTGGCGTAAACCGACGTGGCCGTATAGACGAAATGGACAATCCCCCTCACGCTTCGCGCGGATTGGAGGAGAACCGCGGCTAAGCCTAACGTGGCCGCGCCTCCTCCCCGCAAGAAACTGTTGTTGCTCTAGTCACGTCCTACTGAGTTCCCGAGATAAAGCGGCCAAGAACAGGGGTACAATCGAAGGCCATTCATTTCTTTCTTTCTTTTTAATATATATATATACATCTCAATATTGCTGGCCCATATTTGTGGAGCGTGTTTGCGTTAGGAACGCATTCTTTATCCTGGACTTTCTCTGCCGTTATAAACTATGTCCTTTTTTTATTGGGGTTTTTATCTCAATATTTTGAGTGTGCGACAAATGCAATCCATCTCACAGAGCATTTTCAACTGGCGGAATACTATGTGTATTTTATATATAGTTTTTCAGGGCTGCGTTCCCTAAAACTAACTGCTCTGTTTTTTTTTTTTTTTTTTTTTTTTTTTTTTTTGTAGTTGCAGTTGAGCTTTTTGCGGAGTATAAATTTTTGCTGCGGGAAGCTAGCGTTGAAACTATGCGGAGAACAATAAACAAGTAATCGATTCGTACTTTGCAAGTACTGTAAACGACTTAAATTTTGCGAAGTCCTAATTTTCGCGAATTTAGCTAATCGCCTACTTTTTGCGAAACACGAGTCCCGCGAACCATTCCGGTAAAATGTAAACGCATTGGAACTTATACTGAGATCCCACCGAGTCGCAAAAATTAAAACCCTCGAATTATTCCAAAACTTCAGCTTTGACCTAAATCGCGAAATATTGAGCCCGCGAAAAATAAGTCGTTTACAGTATATATATACAAGCACGATGCTCGTCATATTGGTACGCTTTACACTCTTTCGACATTTAACGGAACACAACGACGAAAGTACGCCAAATCATTTTGGAATGATCGTCTGAAAAAAAAAATAATAAACACCGATAATTCATTCGATTGTTCAGCATTTTGAATTATTCTCTTCCTGATATCTTGATAAAATAGTCTTTGATGGACAGTGTACTAGAATCGGTGACAAATTATGTTACTCGGTATGCACAACCCTAATTTTTATAGCGTTGTATATACCAGTCATAATGACGATATGCCCATGTGGAATGATGATAACTGTTGATATAACAAAAAATTAACGCAGATCTAATAGGTGGAGAGGTGTGGCACAGTACCGGGACGTATCAAACAAAACTCGAGCTCCACCGCTGTCCCATTCGCTTGTTGCTACTAACATTTGACGAAATAATATAAGGGTGATTTCTTATCACATCATGCAAGAAAAAATGATGGGTCCTCACAAAATTCTGGAAAAAAAATATGTTGGTAGAAAAGGTATGTCTAGAACAAAACTGCAAGTTTGAACTGCGGAAAACGTTTTGTTCTTCAGTTTTGGGCTTCGAAAGGGCACTAGGTAGGTCTGGCGATTTTCGCAATTTTCACGAGATACACATTTTGGAGTCTCGCAACGTTTAAAGGTTTCTTTTTTCTTCTTTTTTTATATATACAACAATGATAACCTTTTTTTACTATCCTATAATCTTGTAGAGAAAAGTTAATGTTTTTTTGTAAAAGTGTGTGTTTTTTTTTGTTCGTTTATTTTTTTTGTAAAAAAATTTCAATCTTGCAAATTGGACAATAATGGGCGAGTTTGAATCCAGCTATCTTTTTATGTACAATTATTTAGGGCACAAGAAAAATATGAAATGTAAGCTAGTATCTATATCTATTTAAAAATTGTGAGATTGTAATTTAAGTATACTTTATATGGAAGAAACATCACTGTAAACATGATAAGAAGCGCCAAAAATACAAAATACGTCATTTTTAAAAAAATACCAATTTTTATTTTTGTTTTAAATCAATCAATCAATCAGTCAATCAATGATTATTTTTTCTCTGTAAGTTACTTTGCATGAAAAGCTTTTTATGCTTTTTTTAGACATGCAATATAAGTTATTTGACATGTATGGTTTCGTGTTATCAAGCAACGCGTTTCAAAATAATACATATTTGCACCTCCATTTTACCACGTCATTTTTTGTTTTACTTTAATATTACTTATCTTTGTAACATGACCATAGTTTTTCTTGGTTTTGAGCTCACAGGGAGGTGCGTAAAACTTATACATTCAAATTATTGATAGTATTGTATGGTAAGGGATTCTTCTGCACGTTCAGTTTGCTTACTTGGTAAACTACAAAAATCTAAACTCATAAATAACGCTTAAGCGTTTTCATATAAGATTAACAAACATATATAACGTGTTTCAAAATATATCTGTCAAATAATATAAGTGCTTCTGGGGGAAAACATTTTAGAGCGACGGCCCGCCTAGCACATCAATAGGTGTGTGTGACTTCTTTTTTTCTTCAAATAACACTTTAAACACGACAGCTAAGGTCGGTTTCTCGAAACCTCCCAATCTTTGTTTTTACTGTTGGCAGTTCTATGTTTGCGAAACCAAACGCACGTTCCAAACCGCGTAGAATGATGTGAGATGAAACCGTCAGTTCTGATAGCATCGCGCCGCTTCTGTGGTTACTTTCGCTTTTCTGCAATGTGCGCGTTTTCAATCAATCAATCAATAAATAAATAAATTGAGTTTTTTTTATTTTTTTTAACGAGTCTTCCCTAATTTCTTCTTTTTTTATATTTATTTTTCTCGTTGAGATATAAGTGCTTTCAAGGTTCTCATATACGTTGCGTTGGCACTTTTTTTTTTTTTTTTCAACGGAAAGTGGGAACGAAAGTGCAATCAACGAGCCGATCGGTACCAGGCCGTCACATTTTATACATCTGAGTGTCGTAACCCCTTTTTAATGGCTGTCGTGATTGTTTATGCAGTACAGAGAGGGTCATTTTGAACATTAGTAACGACTACCATATCATGAACCATGCACGTGATAGAAGGGAAGAAGCTATAGACAACCTGTGATTACCAGGAGGCGCTACCAGGACTAAAAAGCTCTCGTGCCGCCACCTTCGAGAGCAGCAGCCTTTCCCCCTAGTTTTGCTTCGCTCGCAAACTCTATGCTGTCCACATATCTGGCATTTCGTAAGAGTTTGTTAGACGCCGTTTACTTTCTAGATTTGATATCTGCTCTAGGCGTTTTTGTACTGCCGGTTCCACCACAAGTCGTATTCGCTGGCGCAAAGTCGCACAGTGTGTCCTGTCGCGTTCGACAACGTTTTATGTTCATGCGTCGGTATGCTCTCTACTTTTTTTGCTTTTAATGTTTTGCGGAGACATATAATTAAATTCCGGTTCTCTTACTGCCGCGCAAGAAAAGCAGTTAGTTGATGCAGTGCAACTTATCAATAGCATGCATGAAGGACAAAAAATGGTATTGAATGAATTGAGTCCTAAAATGGACACAAACAACATTTGAAAAGAAAGCAGATAAATTATTCTCCCGACTGGTTATCGTTGAAAGTGAGATGTCTACGATTCACCCCTTGAGAGAACTTGCTAACCAAGGAACTGGCAGTCAGTAGAGCAAACGGATGTTAACAGATGTCACCAGTCTTGATCATAACCACCACATTGGTGAGTTCAAATTTGCACCACCGGGCTTCCCGCCAGCAGTCACGTCAACTTAAATAGAAGCAAGTAGTGACCGTGCATGATACGAAATCACTGTATTGCACTCATGCATTTTCTGGTGTCACCTGACGGCGTTGCAGGGATGTACAAAAGCTTACGCTCATTCTGTTGAAACGCCAGCCGTCATTCCTTTGATTCGACCGAACGCCGCGTGGAGGCAGACTATGTCACTATGTTCACGTGGAAGCGGTAGCAGGGCGCGACTCTTCTATCTCATCCGTTCAGGTATGTCTCGTTCCCAAAGTTGCCGCCTCAACAGAAACGGCGGCGCTGCAATCGCATCTAGCTCGGCGCTGCGTTACATTTTGTGTTACCACTGCCTGTGCCACAACTCTGCGAGAAGGTGGGCATTTTTTTTTTTTCAATCTGTCAAGGGGAATGCTTATCTGCAATAATTATCTTAAATCTCTTTTCGTTTTTGTTTTTTAGTGTACAAGATTTAGAAAAGATTAACCTCAGAGGAGACTACCGAAAAAAAATTCAGGAAATGGAACATTGAGCTCAAACTGCTTTATTATGTTAAACTTCACTTTTTTTTTTTTTTGCTATAGTTGGTTCCTTTTCTACTTTTTTATGGTGTAGATATAGCTTTATTTTTTACAACCTTTAATTAATTTTTTTTATAATCTCCTCAAAAAGAAGCATGGCGATATGCGGGTGTCAAGGGGCAATGGAGCTCAGCGGAGAACCAACGCCGCGGTTAATTTATTAAGGCCGCAGGACGGGGCGCTGCCGCATGTTATCCTTCATAGGTTTATGTTTCACACTTATCCACCTTCATTTTTGTTTTGTTGGGCTGCGCTTCGCCTTTGCATGAGATCGCATGCACTATGCTAATATAGGCACCACTTCGTGAAAGAGAAAAAAAAAACGTAGCGTAAGACGAGCAACTATGGAACAGCCCGGGTGT
This sequence comes from Ixodes scapularis, assembly GCF_016920785.2. Taxonomy (NCBI): domain Eukaryota; kingdom Metazoa; phylum Arthropoda; class Arachnida; order Ixodida; family Ixodidae; genus Ixodes; species Ixodes scapularis. The sequence goes on along the minus strand of NW_024609882.1, from coordinate 8,180,423 downwards.
GCGTGCGTTGCCCCCGGCAACCTTTAGAGCGGAAACACAAAAACGTGGTTATTCACTTTGGTAAAAAAAAAGGGGAAGGGGATGATGGATTTTAATATTTCGTCAAGATGAAGCTGTCTTGAAACAACAACAAAACATTAAGAGGCCGGAATTCGTGGCTTAACTTTCTCTCTCCCTTCCTTTTCCCACCACTTCACGTCAGGAGAAAAATGAATGTAAAATAAGACGATGTGGTACCAGAAGAGTAACGTTCGCTAGAATAACAAATATAAATATATCGTAATTCTTAAAGCAAAAACAAAAAACAGCTGTATCTTGAAACTTATAGACGACGTAAATTCCGTTCACAGATAGGCCTAAAAGTAACGAATTGATTGGGGACATGGTTCCCTTACTACAACTGCGTTTTTCATCGTGGATATAGTATTAATTGCCATGGTAAAAATATTGCAAATAATATTTTATCGCATATAATTCACCCTACCTGGATATCGCGATACACGCGATCCCAGGCAGTCCACTTGATTGGGCTAGCTGGGGGTCAGGACTGAATTTGGGCCGTAATAGTCTGGACTCAAGCTGCCCAGTGAATACGGTCAACTGCCAGCCTGGTTTTTCAATGTATTTCCCAGCCGCGGAATTCTATGCAGCTGCCAGGAAATTAATTTCTTTGGCGTTCCTTGTTTTTTTATTAGTCCGAGACGATCGAGGAAGAAAGGTGATAACAAACATTGAAGGTTTAGCGGCGCTGCACTGCACCCCCTGGCCCCAGGATTCCGAGCAGCCTGACAGGGAAGGAATCGATTCTCACAAAATTGGTTTATATTTTGTGTCATTTCTAACCCGCTTCAATCTGTACCATGAGACTAGCAGTATTACAAGATGAACTAAGTAATATTAAACTATGTCGTAGTAACTCTTTTTTTTTTTTTCAGAACAAGTAAATGTTGACGTTTACTCATGCATGTTTCGCTTTGCATACGGGTGCTCAAATAGTATACACTCTTTCCTTCAAATGTATTAATTTAACCACAAGAATGTGGACGCATATACTTTTTGTCGATGCGTTCAAGCTCGATTTTTTTTCACTAAATCTGTCTTGCGCCCAATCTCTTTGCTGTTTCCGGAGTGTCGAGTTTTCGCCAACTTTAGAAGTTTACGACTTTACCTATCGCAATTCGACTCATCTATCTGGATGAGTTTGGTGCTTTCAAACAAAACATAAAGCAATGAGAAGAACCGCCCCGACAGTCTTAAAATATAATTGACATTATATTTCCGGTATTTAATCTTAAATAGCGCACACAGAAAAAAAAATACTTTCAGCCTTTCCACTCTGGTGAAGAAGGAAGAGCAGCGGAGCTGTGTATGTGCCGCCATCTATAAACGACGGCGGCAACCAGACAACAGACAAGCCGGTTATCTGGTTGCCGTCGTCGTTCATAAATGGCGGTAGCTGTCCAAAAGGTAATGTCTAGATTTTATTGTCCACGGACACAAAACTGGGGAATTTAGCCCTTAACAGCTCCACTGTAAAACTCCTGACACTTAATATTTAGTAAGATGATGACGGCTTAAAGAGGTTGTTTAAGTGCATAATATTTCTCTTTCAAATACAAAAAATACGCCGACACACACAGAACATGACCGCGAGGTATACCAGTTAGCTGGAACGGTACCACTGGCACAGGTCTAGCTCATTGTAGAGTGTAACCATGCCTAATTTTTAATAATGAGTTGTTTTTTTCATGATTAAAGGGGCCCTCCGGAGCTTTCTGAGACCGTCTGTTTATGTTGTTATATTGCGTAGTAGGTGCAAGTTAATATTTATACAAAGTTTTAGATTATAAAACCATTTATTAAGCAGATGGCAGTAGAAATATATCGGGACTGTTTTCTCTTGGAAGACAATCCCCCATTCCCTGCCCATCGATAAAAACTTGACCAATGAAAATGCTGCATCTCGTGGTGAAAGCGAACGTTATTATCGCAACACTTTTTAAGCTTGTTGTAAATTAGAGTTTGAGAAAAACTTAAACTGATTGTGGTGCGAAAAACATAGTTCGCAATTATCGTTCCAAAACCAGCGAACTATGTTTTCTCCCCGCAAGCGTGTTGCTAGGGTGTGATGTGTCGGCGCGTCGGGTCGTCTGCTTTCCGGGGCGTGTGCAGGCGTGCGTTGGCGGGACACGTGTTCCTTCTTCCCGTGAATCCCGACTCCGAAGCCAGCTTGGCGATCTTTCTACGTCAACGAGTCAAACTTTTCCTTGTCATCTGTGGAATGCGACTGTGTATTGCAGTAGCAGCGCGACGGTGCGGTGCCATGAACGACGACTGCCGAGCACGAAGCCCGGGCCCCTTGACGACGGTCTGCGCGTGTTCGAGAGATTCCTCCGCGCGTCGGCGGTCGGCCGCGTTGGTGACGCGCAGTGAAGCCGGAATGGTTCGTTTGCTATTGGCTGACGCGTAAAGAGATGCCCCTCCCATTTTCCGGGGTCATCTCAAAAAGGGAAGCGTGCCGGGGACTTTGATAGCAATTTTAATAGGGAAATTGGCCGCGCATGACTGTAATTTTATGAATTTTAGGATCCTTAGGGCCCATAGATTGAGTTACCGTCATAAATAGACCATCGCAGAACGCTCCGGAGAGCCCCTTTAAGAACGTAATTTCGTTATGCTTTACGAGGAATATAAATGAGCTACAGGTTATGAGAAGGTTATTAAATGTCCTGCAAAGAGAAAAAAGAAAGAGGTTATATATTTGCTTAATCAAGACAAATTTCCTGTGCCTCTATACACGCGCGCTATGAAATATCTGGCTCAGATATTTCTGTTGACTGCGCCGCGCTGCGTTGTGTCGCGCTGCATTGTTTTGTATTGTGTTAGATTGCGTGGCCAACAGCTGCAACGTATTGAGTGACCTTATAGGTTGTCACTTGTTTACAGTGAGTCGCCTACTAGCAACTGGCACTAAACAGTCTCAAGTCGATCGTACCCTAAACACCGATGTCTGAACCTTCCTTAACCTTACGAAAACAAACAAGAGTTGTAGGGCGGTGTACGCTGCAATCGAACACGTACAAACACGAATCGCGAGGTTGTTGGCGCGCCGAAGCTACTCGAATCGACGTTCTAGCAGCGATGAAGAAAAACAAAGGCCGTCGTACTTTTAAGCGCCGCGCCATCTTCGCGAGCAGCGAGAAACTCGAGAAATAGCCGACCGGGAGCGGGAAACGGAAAACCAATCAATTTTAAAGCAATAAGTCAGGTCAACCGAGAAATCGTCAAGGGCCGGCTTCAATCAGGAGGTCCACTGTTCACCGGGAGAAAAAGAATTACGTTCGATCTGATAATTTCCGTGTCGTCCAGACCTCAGGAACAGCGGGCCCCTGTCATGTGTCATTACTTCTCCCGTTTTTCTCTCGGCTTGTCTCGGCCTTTTCTGCTCGATGAACGAGGCCTTATCTCGCTCGAGCCGCGCTCAGGAGCACGGGTCAGTCGGCTATCGAGTGCGGCCGAGAGGTCCTTTCTTTCTGCACTCGTCTTTGTACAAAGCGGCGTCGCTGCCGCCTTGGGGCTTGTCCCTTCGAAAATAAAGGAAGTGGTACTTATCTATCTACAACCGTTAACGACTTTCGTCTTTTTTCTTTTTTTCTTTGAGCAATTCGTCTTTAAGTCGGAAGCGTTTCTTGTGTTGACAATTTAATGACGGGTTTGCTCAACGCAATACGGCCTGTATTTAAAAAAAAATAAGGTTAATAAATTATCTTTGTTTGCTGGGTGGCCTCCAGGAACAGGAAGGCTGAAAACAAACGGAATGTTCGAAACTAAATTAAACCTATCGTGAAAAAAAAAGTTTATATTTATATATATGTACATATATATATTGTTAGGGTGATGTTGTTGGCAGCAGATAGGACAATACAGTACACGATGAGAGAGCAAACGAAGGATTTATGGAGGCCGAGCCGGCACGTGAGGCCCGGCGCGAGATGGTCGTGCGCGCCACTGCCCCGCCATCGTGTTCACCTGCCTAACACTATATATATATATATATATATATATATATATATATATATATATATATATATATATATATATATATATATTGTAAATGCCCTAATTTTCGCAAATCGCCTACAATTCGCGAACAATAGGTCCCGCGAACAGTTCCGGTGAAATGTAAACACATTAAAATCTATATTGCGATCCCAACCGGGGATCGGTGGCCGAGTGGGCTAGCGCACACCAGCTCGGAGCACGTGGAGCGAAAGCTCGCGCTGCAATTAATTGGGTTCTGTGTATGTTTATACAGCCTAGAACTTGGTCTGCCTCACAGGGGCGACGAGTCTCCCAGCTGTAGATGGGAAATTTAGGCAGTGCGGTACAACCGCTAGCCTGGGGTTTTTAACGTGCATCACGCAGTAGTGATACACGACCGCACGCCGGTACGATGTTCATCCAGATCGAAACGGGCAGGGGTGGGGCTCGAACCCAGGATCCCTTGGTTCTGCAGCGCGAGCTTTCGCTCCACGTGCTCCGAGCTGGCGTGCGCTAGACCACTCGGCCACCGATCCCCCCTTCTCGCGCTGCAGAACCCAGGGATTCTGGGTTCAATCCCCACCCCTGCCCGTTTCGATCTGGATGTGCATTGCACAGGCGTGCGGTCGTGTGCCACTTCTGCGTGATGCACGTTAAAGACCCCAGGATAGCGGTTGTACTGCACTGGCTAAGTCGCTCTTTTGCAGTGAGTGACTCATCGCCCGTTGAGGCAGACCAAGTTTTAGGCTGTATAAATATACACACAACACCCCCCCCCCCCCCCCCCCCCCCACAGATCCCACCCCGTCGCAAAAATTAGTACCCGCGAATTATTCCAAAACTTCAGATTAACGGAAATCGCAAAATACTGAGCCCGCAAAAAAATAAGTCGTTTACCGTATCTATATATATATGTATATATAGAGAGAAAGAGAAACGTAGCGCAGGATGACGAAAAGTATATAAGGCAGAAAACGCACTTAAGACGGTTGTTGGAGTTTTTAAAACATATTATTCGTAAAGTTCGTCGACGTTTCAGGTCTGTCTCAGGCCGAAACGTCGACGAACTTTACGAATAATATGTTGTAAAAACTCCAACAACCGTCTCAAGTGCGTTTCCTGCCGTATATATATATATTTATATTACGAACAAGCAAACATCGGGAGATTCAACTTCAGTACGCCACTGAAGAGGATAAATGTAATGCCGCAGCGAAGAAAAGAGGGTCCACGGGATTGGAAGCCCCCCACAGCAATTCGCTTTAGTAACTGAAAATCAGACATGTACAAGTTACTAAAATAAGTACTGAAGTTAAGTTACTGAGTCTTGGTCTCAAAAGTAATTCAAGTAGAGTAGAAATTACCGAGTTGACATTAATTGACTAATTACTGACTACCGCAAAAAAGTAGCGAATTACATTTCAAGTTACTTTTATAGTTTTTGTCGTAACAAGAAAGTACATAGGTTTTTATCCGTTAGCGAAATTTTGCTAGTCAAATATAAAGCGGCTTGTTTTTTTACAAAAATGCTTTAATAGCTGATTCTGCTTTGCCTAATTGTTTTGCTTTTTTTATCACTGATGTACTTCGTATGTATCATTTCTACTTAGAGGTTTAGTACTACCTGAGCTTAATTTTGAAGACAGTGCTTGCAAGCTTACAGTGTTGCGTAAATTACATATAAGAGCACTTGAAGTGAAGTAGAAAGTAAATAAAAGTGTGTGTACTTCAAGCAAAGTAAGTGCACCGGCAGCAGTGTACTTGAAGTAAGGTACTAGAAATACAATATACTTTCACAGTAAAGTACAAGCACTTTTAACATAATGGTAATAATGCCCTTTCATCCCCTAAATATATGTTTTCTAAAACAAACATCAGGATTGGTCAAAAAAATGCCCACCATCAGCACCGGCTACTCCGAGGAATGAAAAGTGTTCCTGTTTCGTACAAACTACAGTTAGCAGTCATTAAAACATAATCTACTTTCTAAGCTCTACAAATATCATGCAGATGCCGCGGACATTTATAATATTAACCCTAAATCATTGTTTTTACTCTTTTTATAGAATTTTTATCTTAACCTGTCAAGCATAACTCTTTTATGTATGTATTTTACTCGTTGCCTGTTGCAATAATCTGTTTTTTTTTTTTTTTTTTTCCGTAGTTGTTTGCCAAAGTGCACGGGGGCCCGCACCTCGTCAAGTGAACATGCGTTGATTTTTCGTCCGTGGCTCCGGCGTTTGTAACCTGAACAGATGCGAAAATAGAAATTATAATTAATATTATTATTATTGAATTTGGGATAACGACTCTTTCCAGCTCAGTCAGTTCGATATTGTGTGTATTTTTAGAAATAATTCGGCTCAAAGTTTGATTTTGGGCGTTTTCGACAAAACCGATACTATCTGCTCGAGAGGGCTATGGCTACACTGATGCTGATCTGTACGGCCGCGACGTGACGTCACGGTACGCGGTACAACGTGAGGAATCAACTGCAGCACCACCGCGACGTGACGTCACGGGGCTGTTGCAGTGCTGTCGAGACCGGTTATAAGAAAGTCAAGGGGAATCGGAAATAACTTCGCTATATCCGCTATTTCGTTATAACCGACTTCGCTTATAACGAAGTGCAGAAGGGAATGGGAAATCGTGATCGCTTCGCAGTAGCCGCTATTTCGTTATAACCGACTTCGTTATAACCGGTCTCGACAGTACGCGTCGCCCAGTATCGTTTGACTAAAAGCGAACCCGCTTGCCACCTTTAAATCGGCATCTTTAAAATCAGTTTTAGTGGAATACGTGGCTTCACATTGACGTAATATTTTGGTTGTTATCATATTTCGTGCCCCTAAAGCAATACCGGTCATTTAATTTAGTTTCGTTTTCGACAGGAGTTGCCCTTTAAGAAACGCTGGGCGTCATAACTTCACACTCCTTGCTCCGTGATTCCTCTGCAGCAACTTCCATTTGTCATGCAGAGGCAGTTTTATATAGAATGACTTAAAGTAAAAAAATAAAATGTCTTATTGCATTTTCAAACAGATCTGCAAGCTACAGCAATACCGCTTGGGCTGCACCAACATACGCTGCGAGTCATTTTCTATGAAACAGACTACCGAGTTACGTCGAACGCTGCCCCATATCAAAAGACGGCGATAATATGCGGTAAAGCGATACAAATCGGCTATCCTTTTCATTTTGTTTCATTCCGCGTTCTGGCTTCGAACAGTTTGTTTTAATGCGCGCTCTCTTCCTCTGCCAGGCATCCAATCACTTTCTCCGTCGCCATCAAAGTTGCGTTTCCTGCCGGCGACTCGCAACGCCGTTCCGCGCTCCATCTCTCCGCGATCCGCTCGGAAATCTAGTGCGTATGTGTTTTCGGCTCCCGGTCGACTTCCGATTCGTTTCACATGTCCCAAGGAAAATATCGCTTCCGTGCACGAGCCAGCGGACCGTGAGAGCTCGGTCTGAAGCTTGTTACCCCTAGTCTGCGCTGCAGTAGCCCGCCGATTCTCGTAATATTATTTTCGAGGTTTCCCTATTTGCTACCCTCCTCCCTCATTGCCCCCCTCCCCCCTTTCCTTGAAACCTATACCTATTTTTTCGACAATAACAAACACGCAAGAAAAACTAATATCCCTATTTCTGGATTGGTTTGCTTGTTGTACATGTTTTGACATGTCTCGCGTGCTGTTTGGCTTATCTTGCTTTGCTTTCTTTTTATCTTTGTTTTGCTCTGTTGTGTTCCGCTTTCCCTTGGAGCTGCGGGTCTGAAAACTTGAGCAGTTATTGTTTTCGTATCGCAACGTCTTTTTCCCTAAACGTGTTCACAACGGTGCGCGCGCGAGGTCCTGCCTGTACTCTGCTTGGTTTAAGCCTACAGTTGTCTGGCTTCTTTTTTTCTTTTTTTTTTTTTATCGTTTGTCACGCCGTTTCTGAACGCGCGGTACGAATGCACGTCGAATCCGTCTCGGGAGTTTGTTGTTGTCTTGTCGGACGGCTGTTCGCTCGCTTGTTCGAGAAAGGCAGCAGTTGTGCTTTCTTTCCCCGGTGCTATTTTTTTGTGTGTGTGTTTTTATCGAAGAGGTGATCGCGACCACGTGAATACGAGGATGTGTTCGGAAAATGGATGGGGAAGTGAGGGGGGGGGGGGGGGGGGGGGTCTTCTTGCGTAGAGCGTTGAGCTCGGCGACGTGTCGCATATGTTCCTTTCCAGAGCGTACCCAGATGGCTGTTATTATTGAAACGCGGAGAAGTAGCTCTTTTTTTTGTACTTTTTCAATGCTATTTTAGGTTACATACGTTTGTCTTGTTTGCTACAACTTGGGCGTCTTTTGTTTCCGGCTCAAGGGAATATGCAATAAGTTTTTTTTTTTCTTTACTCTTTTTTTTTTTGTTTCCTTTTTATTTTCTTTCTTTTTTTTTTTTTTTTTTTTGTTGGAGAATGTATTATTGCAACGTGCGAAAAAGTTTTTCTTCCTTTGTTTGTTTTTGTATCGTTGCGATGACTGCGTTTTTCTTTTTTTATCAATGAGAACTTATGGAACTTTCTACGTCTTCAAAATGTTAGTAATAAGCTCCTGTATGACAGTTATTTACTCTCTCTTTCGTATTAGAACATTTTTCCCGCACTCGTGTTGGTATCTGTATGTGAGTTCCTGAATGATCTAGCACGTGAATTCTGAGCAATGTTCATGCTTATACGTTGCTTTGGGTTGTTCGTCAAGAAATCTTAGCCTCTTACTGGGAGCTAGAAAAAAAAAGTTTATTACCTTTTTACTTACAACAAAAACAAATATCTAGCCCACAAAAAAAAAATACGCATGTCAAGTTGAGGGTATGTTTCAAGCAGTCCATTTTAAATCAACGCTTTGTGCGTAATGCCACCCGAAGCGATCACGAGTATTCTCGTTGTGGTAGACCTGTTTTCTAACAGCTCAAATAGCCAATTGAGATGGTCCTTCTTTTCATGTAAAATTATATTTTACTTTTGTGTATACTGCTCTGTTCTTACTCACATTCGTGTGCCCCGTTAAACGTCCGCGCAATGTGCAACAACATTTAAGAACTCTCATTAACACTGTCCGGCTCGCAATAAGTATATGCTATCATTCCGCTTAAAATTAAAATTCATAGTGCATAAGCTCTTTTGGCACGTAGGAGCTATAATGATAACTCAGAGCCCCGCGCTCCAAACACGCAACCACTATTTTGCATCACGACCACTCGCCACTGATAAACTGCGTGTAAACGATATCACCAAGCCAGCCCTCTCTCTAACGTACCTCAGGGTGTTGTACCAGTCAGAGTAGCGAGGAAACACTACATTAAGTACGTATTTGTCTCGGACCAGTAGAGATGACTGTTAGATACTGGGGGCTTATATTTGAACTTCGTAATTGTACGAGATTCAATGCGACATTCGAAGCTTTAAAAACAAAATCGCGAACTCATTAAAACAGAAAAACTGAACCATCGAATTCGATACACGTCGGACTGAACTCGTGACGCTAAAACAAAGTACAGGTTTTGGGGGGCCGCAGGGAGCGAGCATCGAGAAAGTGAAGCAAAAGGAAAATGGGCAAGTGCAAAGCTCCCGCTTGCATCAAACCTAGTGCCGTGTCGCAAGATGTTGGCGAGGGACGACTTCTCAAGCACAGGCCGCCCGAACCCTCCAACGCTATTCCAAATCGCTGTCACCCCGTCACCATCTGGCCTTCACTTTCGATTATTCACGATGTGTAAAGAAAGCCTCCATAGGTTGAAACGTCAGACGTGATACCGCGTCTCCCCCCCTTTTTTTTTTATTACTTTTGCAGTCGACAAATTACGTACTTAATGTCCGCTTGTGTGTTTTTTTATTTATTTATTTATTTAATACTGCAACCTCATTGCGGTTTAGCAGGGGGGACACTGTGGTACAGCAAAATACACCATTCTTTACGCAAAACGTACATGACAATAAAAAAGCGCGCTGCAAACTATGTCCTGATCAGCAAGCCGGTTCGCACAAGTGGTCATGATACGCTTATAGAAGACATTTCAAAACACCGGTTAGTAATTGAAAAATATATACGTTATCACACTAACAAAAAGGAATATAAATAGGTATAAAAGAAATATTTATCAGTGTCCTTGGTGACATGCTCGCCTATCAATGGCCAAAACGAGAAAAGAAAGGAAGAATGAATTCGGTCGTCATCAACACACAATACTTCAAAAAACCTTCTTTGCTTTATTGTCAGCTCGGGGAGATATATGTGACACTTATCTTCTACTATTCTTAGTCTGCTTTATCAAGCTGTGATAGGAAGGTCGCCAGAGAATCATTGTCTACAACTTCTGGGCCGAGGCAATTCCAATCACGAATTGTCCTCAGAAGGTATGATTGCGCGAACACGTCGTTATGGCAGGAATATTTTTTCAGTGAAAGCAAGTGACGACGTCTTGTGACGCGCACATGGAAAATTGAAATGTAGTCACTTTTATTTATTGTTAGCTCGTTATTTACTAATATATTTACTAGTAGGAAAAGGAATTTAAGTCCCTCCCGTTTACGGCTCAAACCGAGGCTTTTAAGACTGGCAGTTGCCATTAGGGCGGTTGATGATACCGACTAGGTTTACGTTGTACAAAACTCGTGCTGCCTTTCGCTAAATACGCTCCGGTTTATTTTTCGCTGTTGCAGTGTAAGGTTCCCAAACTATTGCCGCGTACTTAAGGATAGGCGGACGCCCAAAGATAAATTGTACGCACGGTTTAAACGTGAGAAGTCTTATTTCTGGAGATGGACATACCCTAAGAAATCGCCTTAAGCATCCCATTTCTTAAATGCTTTCTTTGTAATACTATAATCTATGCGGTGGTTCCACCGCCTGTCTCTTGTAAGCCTAACTCCTAAGTATTTAACTGAATCTACTTTATTTAGCTGAGTGTCCTTCAAAACGTATGTGTTATCTAGGTGTGTGTGTGTGTGTGTTTTTTCTTCTCAAGAACGTCATCGTTACCGTTGTTTCAATGTTCAGTGATATTTGACAATTCTGGCACCATTTAGCGATTAACGCCAGGGCTGTGGTTAATAGCGCTTGGTCATCGCCGATACGTACTCCGTGGAATAGTACGCAGTCGTGCGCAAACAGCTTAGTTTGTCCCGGAATGTTGCGAAAAATGTCGTTAATGAAAACTAAAAAGAAAAGTCGCCCGAGGATGGACCTCTGGGGCACCCCTGAGTCGATCAGTGTACATGAGTCAACCTGAGTCGACCCATGTACACTGATCGTTCTTTTAAGAAAGTATAACCTTGGATCCAGCCGCATAACATGTAATTCTTTTAAAAAAGCATCCTCAGTTTTAAGAGTTGTTTGGAGTGTGACACCCGTTCAAACGCCTTTGCGAAGTCGAGAATATTGCGTCGACTTGGCCTCGCCCATTCAGTACTCCTGTAATGTAATAGACTGTTTCTAGTAACTCTGTACTCGTTTAGAAACCCTGTCTGAACCCGTGCTCTATATTGTCCAATAATTTGTTGCTTTCAAGAAAATATGCGATGTGTTTGAATATGACGAGCTCCAGGGTTCTTCTATACACACACAACAGCGATATTGGTCTGTAGTTTGTTACACGTTGACTATCCCCCGATGTTAATACTGGGGTAATTTTTGGCACGTTTCCACTCCTTGGTATTTTACACGTCGAGATAGACTTCTCATATATTATACACAGGTACTTAGCACACCGTTGTGAGTAACTCTGCGAGAAAGTGTTTGCAATGTCGTCCATGCCGAGGGATTGTTTTGGTATCCAAATTGAGTAACAGAGACAGAACACCTGATTCCGTTATGGATGAGTTCGTTAGGGATGGAGAAGTTTATGACTCACTAATTTCGGTGTTATTATCGTTATCGGCCGTGAATACTGATTTAAAATGTCGGTTGAAGCAGTCAACAAAGGCGGACGGGTTACTAATAATCGCTCCATCCGCTGACAGACTAGAAACGGATTCTGTCTTTTTTGACGACGAAAGACATCTCCCGAGCTTAAATGGTGAAGAAAGGGAAGATTAGACCAGGGTTTTGTTATGATATCACTCTTTTGATTGTTTTATATGGCTAGTCAGGTCAACGCGTAATTTATTTAGTCACTCAATGCCCCGAGAGGACGATGCCCGCTTACAGCTTCTTTTGTAATCTCTTAGCCCTTCCTTTGCAGTATACCCCTAGTCATCCAAGGGTTTTTCTTAGTTACAGTCTTGGTTCTGTTGGGAACGCATTGCCTAATGCTTTCATGAAGAATTGACTCAAAGAGTGCCCACAGTTCGTTCACGCTATTTCATTCTGGGTCACTCATTGCTTCGAACTCAGAAAAATAAAGATCTAACCTGTTACGAACACCTTCGTCATCAGCCTGCAGAAAATTACGTACCCGAGTTGTTTTGCGTGATTTGTGGTAAAGTCCCCTGATACTTTTTTTACAAGCAACGATAACCAATACAAATGACAAAGCACATTCCGATGGAACAAAATGACGGCATTCAGTTCAAATCTCTGGTGTGCACCGCCATTCGCGTTTCCTAAAACCTGCACCGTCACGCGGTCCACGCTTCAAAGAATGTCGCCACTTGTAGGAAGCTCTGATCTAGGACCTTAGTTTGTGAGGCTACTAAAGTTGTTTTCCGTAAAGCCCCAAAATAAGAGCTTCCAACAAGTAGGGAGATTCTTTGAAGCGCCGACTGCGTGACGGTGCAGGTTTCAGGAAGCGAATGACGGCGCACAGCAGAGGGTTGAACTGAATGCCGCCATTTTGTTGTAGCGGAAAGTGTGTTGTCATTTGTACCGATTGTCATTACTTGTAAAAGAAGTATCAAGGGACTTTAGTTTTTCGTGGTTCGGCAGCGATCGTGAACAAAACCACCTCGTGGTCAGACAGGCCCGGTAGCAACGTAGTCTGCGCAGCATGACTTGCAAGCCTATCACTGAAAAAAACCAAATCCAGCGTTGGTGCTCACTCCCCACTTTCTCCTGTCGGGTCTTTAACCAATTGTATAAGGTTATGAAAAACTGCTATGTTGTCAACCAGTGGCTCTGCTGAGGGCGCAAGAAAGATTATGGCCGGACTTGTTCAGTCGACGTCGGGGGATGTTGGGGAAGTCTCCCGCGACTATGAGGTTACGATCACTTAGAAAACGTCCATTGAGGCACTCATTTAGTTTGAAGAAAAAATCGAGATCCGTTTTAGGGGGGCGGTAGACCGCACTTATATCCAAGTTGTTCTTTCAAACGCCACCGATGCCCAGACACATTTATTTCCTCCGTATCTTTCAATTTGCTCAGTACTAGCGATTCGTCGTATTCCACAGTGACGCCCCCACCTCCACCTTCTCGGTCTTTGCGTAAATTCGGTAGCCTGATGGACAAATTTCGTGATCGGCGATCTCTGGGCGGAGCCATCATACTGTTATTACGATCGTATGCAGCGAGTAAGCTGCTATTAGCCTTTCAATGAGTGCGATCTCGTTTGCAATACTCAGAGCGTTAACAATGATGCAGCGTAGTTCTTCGTTGTGGTATGTTTGTCATGTTTGGGAATCGCGTTCCCGCGTACGGGGAGGAAGCTTCATCCTCTTATTTTTTGTCGAATTCCACACGAATATTTTTTTGCCGTTCCTCAGTTTCATGTACCAGGGATACCTTAACTCCGTCCCGTCTCATGTCGGATGTACTGTCGCACAATAACTTTCTTATCTGTCTACTTGCCACCGAGTAGTCCTCACGAATCGAGAAGTCAATCCCACGGAATCTAAAGGACTTTTTCAGAATATTCATCTTTTTAATAGAATTCATAAAGTTTTGTTATGACGAGTTTCCGGCGGTCCGAACGTCGTCTTCTGAATTGGTGCAGCCTTTGAATAGGTTTTACGTTAATTTTAAGGATGTGTTCAAATATATTTGTGACCGTTGCTGTGTACAGTGAATCGTTTGTTTCTTCCTCTGTCTCGGGAATCCCGTTAATGATTAAGGTGTTACGTTTACTGCTGTCCTCGAGATCTGTAGTTCTTCTTTTTACAGCCGCAGTGGATTGGTTTAACATGATCATGTTAACCTGGAAGTTAGCCTTGAAGTCATGGCCAGCCTGCCTAGTTGTCTCTATGCTTTAGATTCGATTGTCGTAAGGCCATAGCCTGTTCTCGATTCCCTTAATTGATACTTTTAGTTTCTTCTCGGTATTCTTAATTTCCTTCAAGCTGCCCATGACCTCCTGACGCATCGTTATTTGACTATTAAAAATTTCAGCTATCTGTTCCTCTAGTTGGGTTGACAAGGGTTGGATTCGACGTCACCACACACCATTATTAGTACACGTTCGAGTTTCATCAGATACCAACAAAGTTTTAGAGCACTTTTAAAAAAATACACTTTGGGCACATCAGTTGAACAAGGCATACATTATTCGATCTTTTTGTAGAATGAAAACAACTAACCTGCATGTGGTAAATGAAGGGATTACTCATCTTCACAGGCTGCGCACTGACGTGACCACAAACATGCTGCTCGGTTGACGGCCCTCTCATATGGCTGCTGGTCCCTGTTGGCGGCGCTGCGTTCTTGTATTGGGTCTTACGTGACAATCGGAAGGTGACACAGCAATCCTTGGTGACAGATAATCTGTCGAAGATTTGCTCCGTGTTTCCACGTAGATTTTCAAGTGCGCCGCGATAATCAGGATGGCCTGCATGCGGTAAATGAAGGGATTAGCCATTTCCACAGACTGCGCGCTGACGTGCCCACTCGTATTTATTTATTTATTTGTTTATTTATTTATTTATACATACTGCGTCCCCGTCGGGGCTATTGTAGGAGTGGGGGGGGGGGGGGGGAAACAATAACAATTCAATATTGAATAACACAAGAAAAAACATAAATCATCGTAAAATAACATCAACCACCGCCAACCGCACACAGAAACTCGTCAGAAGGTAATGAACGGATGTTACCGGGTACCAGATTCCAATGTTCCATTGTTCTAGAAAAAAAACTGTGCTTAAACATGTCAGTATGTGCATAAAACGGTGAAAAGTTTAGGTCATGGTGGCTCCTTGTTGATGGCGCTATCTGGAACCCTATGTATGTATCTAATGAGGAAAGCGTTCGTATAGACCCACACGCGGCCGCAGCGCCGTAGCGGTGGCGCTGCTGTCAGCACAGCGCATGCGCAGTTGATTCTCCTCACGCACATCTGGTTTCCGGGCACGCGCACTGTCCACATCTGGTTTTGGGGAAAACTTTGAATTGTTTGTGAAGAGCGCGTTGGGGTTATACGTCTGTCCGGGTGTCTGCAAGCGAATCAACGTATCATTCTCTGGCATATCACACTATGCGCAGTTGTTCCAGTTTCTGCATGGGGAAGGTCTTCTGCGAAAACGGACACTGCAAACATGTACCATATTGATTTACTTCTTTCAGGCAGATACTGGTCACTTAGAGGCCGGCACAAATGTCCACCTTCTCGACACACTCCCCCGGAGTCATGTGCCTTTGCACCACCTGCGTGGCAGCCTCTCCAGGTGGGAGTGCCTAGCAGCCACGCCTTGACGGCTGCTTTCAGCGTATTGATATTCGCGAAGTGGCGTTCACGCATGTTTTTTTTTATGCCACCTATCACGTGATAACCACCGGGTGCCTGACCAGGCCACACCTATGCGCGACCATGGTCCGACTGATCGTGCGACGTGCCGAAAAGACGGCTGAACCTATTCATACACCTCATTATACATCAGAGGCCTCGCGACGTAGGATTGACCAAGTCCCCAGTGGATATACTCTTTTGGGTGGCATAAAAAAACGCGTTTATTGATAAGATTGAAGAAGCTGCCCAGGCGTGGCTGTGCGGAACTCCTGAAAATTGGTTCCAGCAAAGCGTGAGGAGGCGGCAACACAGTTGGTGCAAGAACTTTCGGCTCCTGGGGGAGTCTATCAAGAAGATGGGTATTTCTGTCAACCTGAAAGGGACCCCAATTGTAGTAGAAAGAATTAATTGTAAATCAATATGCTATGCCACTCGTATTACAGAGCACGTCGTATATATGTGACCCGTTTATATGCAAAGACTTTTTCTTCTGCTTTACTACGCTACATCACAAGTTCGAACGCGGTGGAAGGATCGAACACATACAAACACCGACACATACACTAAATGCCCAAGTCACCGGGCACTCACTCGACTTGTTTATTACATGACAAAACAGGTAGAAGCAAAAAATCCGAACGCCATGACGTTGCATCTTTGACGCTGTTTGATTGGTCTCATGGGCTCGTAGCGCACTTGAAGTAACGCACTCATCGTGCCATCATATTTATCGAGCAAATACTTTCAATTTTGAGCCATCACATTCATTGTGCCACCATGTCCATCGTGACACCACGTCCAACGAGAAACTTCATCTATTATGATGGGAAACCTCGTCGAATGTGCCATTACATCCATCGTGTCGTGATATCCATCGTGTCACTAGATCTATCGACTCATTACATTCATCGAGCAACTACGTCCAAACGCGTGTCAACACATCCACCGAGCCATCACATCCATTGATGGATGTTTTGGCTCGGTGGATGTTCTGACCCAGGAGATTCCCCACCTCCCCACCCTCCCTCCTCCCCCCTCCCCACCCCACTTCCCGAATCTATTAATTTATTCATTTATACATACTGCTGGCCTGTGGGCCGTGGCAGGGAGGAACAACATATGACAGATCGATACAGTTCACACCTCCAATAAGAACTATGAACAATACCGTATTTACAAAATTGAATACAAGACGCGCCCAAAGCACGAATGAAAAGAAAAAGTAAACTAAATGCACTTAAAAAAGTGATCATTACTTTAACAATAACAATATACTGACCACAATTGTCAATAATAATCGAAGGCACATTCCGTGTACATTCGAACTGATAACAGAGAAGACAATATAAAAAATAAACTATAATACAAAGTTTAAAGAATGGCGCTTTATATGCATATTTAACTTCAAAAACAGTGAAACAAAAAAATAACACCAAGGTGATTAGCTTGCGTTATAAACACACTAAAGAAGCTAACAGCACCTTCATACATTGAAATATTGTTGTGATTTACAATATGCTCGGGAAGCTTATCCAAAATGTTAATTGTATTTGCAAAAAAAGAATACTTGAAAACATCACTTTTGGCCATATACGACTGCAACGCTTTTGAACGATTTAGGTTTGCTGATCTGTTTGTAATATTCCTAACATAAATGCCGCGGTTGATCTTTATTTGGCCATAATAAATCAGAAACAAAAGCTTTAACCGTGCAATTTTTCTCCTAACCGCTAAAGTTTTAAGTCCACAAACATTCAACATGTCTGTTACAGAGGACGTTGATCTGTAAGTTGAAGTTATAAAACGTGCTGTCTTCTTCTGTGTTCTCTCGAACCTGTTTAGGTCGGTTTTGGTTGCGCGGTCCCAAACGACCGAATCGTTTTCTAGAGGTTGTGGTTTTCCCGGAGATGTGCGTTCCCGCAGCTTAAGCTGTAGGGTTGTGCGAATATTCGAAATTTCGAATAGTAGTTACGAATAATACACTATTCGATATTCGCTTCGAGAAGAACTGCACTATTCGCGTTTTTCGAAAGGTTGATTGCGGCGGGTTAGCCCGGTTGAGTGCGCTTCCTGCCAAGCACCGGTGCGCTGCGGAGAAGCACTACCCGCGGAAGCGAGCTTTGTGGGTGTTGCTTCTCTGCATTACGTCGCTGCTCGGTAAGAAGCGCACTCAACGGGATAACCCGCCGCGATAAACACTTGAATAAGTAGGAGTATTACCATTGCGCGCTTGGAAGAAAAGCATACATTCAAAGCGGGCTGGTGCACCCGTGACGACTGTATTTGAAAATAAATTAGAACTTTGTGAATCTCTATATATACATTGTAGTAAATGTTTCAAAATTAAACGGTTATGCAAGAGTACACTATGTTGGGCAGAGATGCCCTCGTAACCTGCGTTCATCATGCAGAATTCATTCTTTTCTAACTCGAGATTAAAGAAAACCATTTTATAGAGCAAGATTTGTAAATTCGTTTGAATTGGGTATAGTTGGCCATTTTTATAGGATTCATTTTATGTTGAATCCGTCGTTTACTTGCCATCCCAGGACACCAGACCTTCTGAGGTCGCAGTTCATAAATATGGATAGATTAAACTTAGCTTATATATGAACAGACAAGAGCGCTCTGTCTACTTCCTCGTCCTTGTGGTTTTTTTTTTTTTTTTTTGCGTTTTTTTATGTGATCTTGAACCAACTGGGCCAAATTGCTACCTTAATGATAGTAAAAGGCGTGGGAAAACTATTCGATATTCGAATTGAAAATATTCGGCCCAAACTCCTATTCGCTTCGAATTCGCTTCGAACTTAAAATCCACTATTCGCACAATACTATTAAGCTGCGATTCGTATTATGCCTCCGCATGATTAAGATCGATTTTTCTGCATTTTCTGCTGCCTCCAAATAGTTTTTTTTTTTTTTTTTTTTTTTTTTTTTTGAGAGCGAGCATTTGACTAGATGCATTAAAGATTTGACGTCATGATGGCGCTTAAGACGAGGACAAAAGGGAGACAGCGCTCCCTGTTGCCTGTCTCCCTTTTTGTCCTCGTCTTAAGCGCCATCATGACGTCAAATTCCCAGTACCAACTCGCCCGACAATCTGCATTGATGCATTAAAGATGTTTATTGCTCCTCTCTGTCTCTCTCTTGCTTCTAAGAAGTGCTGGCTTTACGAGCATGAGAATTTTTCGGCATCAAGAGCGCGGACTGCGTTGTTGTCCGCCCAACGAGACCGGCTGTGCTTCCGCCCCCTTCTCCCCTCTCCAGTATTTTTATTTTATTTTTCTCACTGGAAACGTTTACATGATGCTAAAAACAATGGATTTTTTTTTTCTTTACGTTTACACCCTGTAGTGTTTTGTTTGTTTTTTCTCGTGTTTTTCTTTTTGGGATGGTTCGAGGAAACACACAAAAAGTTTGAAGCGTGATGTTGCGTGGCCACGTGTAGGAGCGGAAATGCGGGGCAGAGGAGCGACAACGGCGAATGCATACACTTTTTTTTTAGAATACGTTTTTAAGCGTACAGACACCTCTTTTTTTTTTTTTTTTTTTTTTTGCAAACTACAGAATAGAAAGTACTGGAGGGAGAAATGGACGGATGCTTTCGGTTAACCCCTTTAAATTGGGAAGTGGCTTGGGCCACCTTGCCAGTGTGTTTAATTTCAGTTGCAAATATACTAATTAAAGTTTTTTATTTGAGTATCGTATTTAAATTTTGTTATTCCAATCTGCGCTACGTCCCTTCGCAGCTCGTTGCGCGCATCCTTGTTCTAGAGATCGTCTAGAACGAAGTAAGACAGTGGTTACTTTTTCCCAATTAACGTATGCCACTGCAGTCAGTCCCGCCCACCCAACCGGTTTGTCCCTGGCTGCCCTTAAATCCCAGCTCCTTTATTAAATCAGCCCCAACTTCGGGAACCGCAGTGTGTAGCCCTTTACTATAGAGTATTAAGTGCCGAGCTGTCCCAATCTCATCTTTATACGCTTCACACCCATTGTCCTTCTCGTCCTTATTGCGTCCGAGCTGTTGTTCCATTGGCGGGCTAACCGAGCGCATCTCGGCCATAGACGGAACCACGGCAGGAAACTCTCAGCAGGAACGGGGAGTCGGGCGTCTCAACAGCTCGAGAACAACGAACCGTTTAACGCATAGAAGAACGCACACACGGAATTAGCAGTCTAATCCTTACACGCAGTTTCTGTTTTCTTTTCTTTTTTTTTCCGGTGCAGCGCCATCTTAAATTATGTATTGCCTTTTACGTGCGTCGGGTTCTGTGGTCGCGCTGGGTCGGGGGGGGGGGGGGGGGGGGGGGGGAGAGCTCACCTTGGTGCAGTGCTATTCGCGACTTCAGCGCGTTGCTCGCCCTCTCACAACGGAGACAAAAAAAGCCCTAGCGAATGTCCTCCTATTTTTCTGCTCAGCGGGCGCGGCGGAACTGCTCGCGATCCTGGCTCGCGAACTACATCCGCCACGAACTACATCCCCCAAGCAACCGCATCCACGGAGCAAATACATCCATCGAGCGAGTGCACCCAAAGACATGCCAACACATCCGTCGAGCCAGTACATATCCACTGAGTCATCAGATCCATCGATGGATGTGTTGGATTGGTGGATGTACTGACCCGATAAATGTTTCAGCGCCGAATCCTCGTAGCGTCGGCTGCGCTCTGGCACAGGGTGAAACGGGCATAGTTGAATTGCACACGGCCACTGAAAGCGTAAGGAACGCAGAACGAGGTCTGTTATCTTCACGTGTTTTGCTTCGTTCTTTGTTATGAGGTGCTCTTATTAACTGATGCCACAATTTCCGCGCCCTGCTATAGTAGCGTTTCGTTCTAATTTACGTAACGAGCAGGACTCCGAGTTGTGACTAAAGCCTAACTGCTTCGTCACAATTCTCACTCAAGGCTTTAGAAAGAACGATAACGCGAGGAAAAGGTAAAAAGGTTAAGTGTAATGAAAGTGACGCCTTTTTTATTTTATTTTTTCGCGCGGCTTTTTTTGTGTACGAGCACTCCGTCTAGAAAAAAACGGATCGTTAAATTTTTTACGAGTTTCCGGAACTCCCGTTGGAACAGAAAGACGAGAACAAGGAGATATAAATTTACCCAAAACACCATGAGAGAAAGAGAAACGAAGAGAGAAAGACGGGAAGAGCCCGAATCAAAATTACTGGGGCGGGCCGGCATGCCCGAGGTAAGAATCGTAGTTACAGGATGGAGTTCAAACTCACAACGACTAAACTTCTCGTTTGAAATCTGCCAGAACAAATGCATGACGTTAAAAAAAAAGAAATTTAAATACATTTTGGTTATTAGTCTTTACTTTGCTCCCTAGGGTCTATTTCTGTCGAAATGGCGAAATGGCGTTCCTTGTGTTAGGGCCGGATTCGATCCGTTGGAGATATACGGCTAGGCCTTGCCCCTTAGCGTGAATACTCAGAGAGGCCATACTCTCCCCGGAACTGGGTTCTTCCCATTTTATGCGATTAAACTCGGAATCCAACCTTGATTTAAACCCGAAAGTTTATGGACTAGTATAGCCTTTCGTTACGTGCCTACACGTTTACGTTTTCTGGGAGGCAGTATTTTGATGCACTAAAACGGAGTGTGTTTATGCTGAACAAAACTAATTTTATAATATGAAACGCCATAAAAAGGCACATTTATTTTACGTATGTTACAGACAAAAAGCAAGCATCGTGATAAGTACGCTATGTATATATATATATATACATATATATATATTAACTCTTTTATATATATATTATTTTTGGCTCGTTAATTTTATGTCGCGCTTAAATTTGTCAAATCTTTATTATGAAGTAATTCCGCTTTTATCTTGAAAAATGGCGCGTCGTCAACTTGATAAAAAAAAAACTTGAAGTACTTTTGAGGAAACTTCTGAAAGCAGCATCATTATCATCCCTGTATCAAGGGCGCTTCAGGCATACTCTGCGGTTATATATATAATAAAAATAACATCACAGTTACTATATTCTCCGATTTGCAGCGTATAGTACAAGCGTAAGATTCCTACCTATATACTTAACCGCATTGTACACGAAAGATTTTAAATGTGTAATTTAAATAACTTACAAGAACAGTTACAAATAAAGTAGAGAACACGGGCAGCACAATATAAAAAAAAAATCGAAGGTTTCTTTGTATTGTAATGAGTACTAATGACGCTTGCGACTACTGACAGGAACGTTCACTCTAACGAAAACACAAAAAAAAAAATGGGCAATGTTTTAGGGATCTGTGCCATGCATCATTCGCCCAATTCTTTTTTTCGGGGTATTTGCACATTGGAATTTGTGCTGAATTCTGCTTTTGCCGTCTCACCTCGTGGGCGAGCTTCCTACTTTCGACAATGCTTCAACGGCTGGGGCACCTCGCGCGCAGCCAAACATTGGCGGAAGCCATGTGAAGCGCGTTAATGGAGGCCGCCCGTTCCAAAGCCACGCCCTTGTGCTTTCACTCTGTGCCTATAGTCTTTCTTATTTCTTAATTTATATTCCATCCTAGCGAACGCACCAAATAAAGTCACCGGAAAGTTCTTACCAGCACCGCAGAAAAACAAGAAGACAAAAAAGTCACTTCCGTCTTCAAGTTAACTGGAAGGTGACCGTTTGCAGACGGCCGCCGAACCAATTTGGCCGTCGCATGCAGAAACTGAGAAATTAGAAACAAAAACAAAAGAAAAAAGAATAACTCCAATGAGCGCAGGGAAGAAAGAGCTTTACGTTCCCGCGAATTGAACTCGGAAGGGCAAATCGCCGTGCCATTAATGTTTGTGGCATAAGCCTCCCTTTATTTACATCCTTCTGGGACTATACCGCACCCGCGAGAAAGGGCCACACAGCCCGCCAATTCATTAGCAGCGACCACTAATGGGCCGGGCAAAAGTAACGGAAAGACGCCGCCGATTCGCCGAAGGTTCATTGTCACATGAGCGTCTAGTGCGAATAGCAGCTCTGTCGGGCGACGAAACGCTTTCTTCGAATTTTATGCGCCGCGTTCAAAACAAGACTTTGCAACAAATATATATTATACAGATTTCTTTTTGAGTGCAACGTATTTGTTTAAAAAAAGCCCTGAAAGCTACACTTACACGTTTTGTGCAGGTGAGTTATATGGCAAGGAGGACATTGTAAGAGGCCAATTGTAACGATCAGTCGGCTAATTAATTAAGCTTTGTTAGTTAACCTTTGAATTAGGGAAAATAGACATATGGTTCCAATTAGGAAGCTTCTGAGTGTCATCGAAGACCACAAAAGCAACTGTTTTTAGCAGGCTATAAAGCGAAGAAAGCATTTTACGGTGTTCTAAAAAAAAAAAAAAAAGATAGATTTGGACAGCTTTCTAGGTTTCGGTTTGTTATCGGAGCGCGTCTTTGCGCCCGCGGTCCCCCTCCCCGTTGGTCGCGGCGCGGAACCACCCCCTTGCCTCCCTCGCAGGATGGAGAGAAGTATGGCACACGCTTGATGCGTTTCTGAGCCACTGGGGAGCAGGACCGCGGGCGCAGAGATGCGCTCCGATAAGGAACCAAAACCTAGAAACGCGTCCGAATGAAGCGTTTTTACGGAACGCCGTAAAACGCTGCCCCTTCTTTATATCCTTCTAAAAAGAGTTGATTTAGCGGTTTTCGATGACGCTCAGCAGGTTTCTAGTTAGAACCATACCTCTATTATCACCAATTAAAAAGTAAATTAGCAATTTTTACTTAATTATCCGACTGATCATTACAATTAGCCCCCTAAACAATGTCCCCCTGGCCGTTTACCTCACCCCCACAAACCGCATAAAAGTAACTTTCACGGCTTTTTTGTTTTAGACACATTTGTTACACCTAAAGAGAAATACCCTGTATAGGCATACACTTTGAAAATCTCTCGATGCACTATTGAATTGGCGCATCCGTTGCACCCTTCATCGGCATCCTTAGTTCATTGTAATGCGACCAGAAATTGAGGGAGAGGGGAGACAAAGGCGGCTAGCTTTAGGTCTACCCACTAATCCTTCCAACGAGAGCTCACCGTTCTGACGTCACCGCCCGCTCTCGTCTCCTCCTTCCCCTGACTTTCTGCCCGCACAGTCTCTGACAAAGTGAGAGCCGCAAAGAGGAGCCTCGGTAGTCTTCTTACCTTCGACAATGCTTTGGCATCTCATGCACCTCGATCCAGCACGCGCAGCCATAGCATGGCGGAAGGCATGGAGACCGCGCTGAAGGAATTATAGCTGTGACTAGAGCCACTAAATGAGCTACGCATAGAGTATCGACACTTTGTTTCCCGTTATTATTATGACTGCCGCCATCTTGGTGCTTAATGCAGAGCAGACGCAACTGCCGATCGTCATGATTCAAAAGTGAGACTTCCTCAGCGTTAGATTCAATGTTAGGTAGCTCATGTAACATTGCTTTGCTCTATCGAGAACTGTTTTGAAAATGTCTGGAGGACGGAAAAGCGTTTTCGGTGGTTTCAGATAAACCTTTAGATAACTGGCAACCATACTTTTAAGCCCCAAGATGGGTTTGTGTCCTCACTCTGAAGCGAAGGTTATTTAGTGGCTCTAGGTGTGATCTCTTGTTATCCTTTAATTTTATGATTATTATCTTTTGATAAGAAGATTATGGCTTTACCAAATTCAATTGGTTGACGGAAAACATCCTAGAGCAACCGCGCGGGATGCTGGAATAAACGTGCAAGGGATTGAATGTTCAGCTTCTTGCTTATCCTTACCTGGTACTTCCTGATAGAGAAACAAAGGGGAAGACAAAATGAGCTACAATTCATTAAATCTTTATTGATTGCACCGTTTAAGCACCGACCGTCCCAAGCGAGACACGTTTTCACACGCGGCGAAACAATGCCTTTTGCGACGTACTTTTTTATCATTCCTTCTTGCGGCACTGAGAACAGCCGCATTGAAAGAGAATGAGTACTATCCATGTAGTAAAAGAAAAAGGGGAAAAAATACGTTGCCTTTTGATTCTGCGCGCCCAGGCGACACGAAAAGCAAGCCCTAATCCCGTGTAAGTAATTAAGCCCGACAATAGCGAGGGGATTTGACAGCGGAGCTTGCAGCCTGTTTTGCCGGAGATAAACGCAGATTATCCCCCCTTCCCCTCCCATCCGGCGCTGGGCTCCTATACAACGCGCTGTGTCGCCAAGTATTGTACTAATACCGAGCAACACAAAGTAGTCAGGCATCGCTGCTGCACACCAGCTACGACCTTTTCAGGCGGTCGGCTCGTCTTATCTTCCTACGCGTCCGTTTTAGTTTCCTTTTTTTTACTTATTTTAGCCAACAAAATAAAGGTGCTTGGAGGAGTTTCTCAGAGAAAACTAAACAAACAAAAAGTTAAATAAAGCCTTTGTTTTAAGACAAAGTTCTCCACTTGTTTTTTTAATTTAGTTTTCTCTTCCTTTGTTAGCTACTTCTCTTACGAAACGGGAGTCGAGATTGGATTAGAAAATTGCGAAAGGAGATGAAATGGGATTTTCGAGTGCAGCTTTTACATACGTGGTGTTTTTGCCTGTTTTTTGATAAAACCAAAACAACTAAACTTTTCTTTTCCTATCTATACTGCTTTACTCGCACGTGCCTGTAAAGTAGCGTATGAGGATAGGATTGTCCTGCTTTAATCTCGAAGAGAGGTGTACTTCTTTCACTTTCTTTCCTTTTTTTTGTGTGTATGTGTGTTTTTTTCGTTTACTTTCCGTATACTAATACGGATTGGAAAACGTACTTTCAACCCGACGGAGAATAAAACTTTGTTAAAATTTAGAGTCCTCTCCGTTTTATCAGGACCGGCGCCCAAAAAGTGTAAGCCTTTCCTCCTATTTACAACGAGGGCCCCAGATACGCTGCCGAAAATCCAAAGCAAGGAGACCGTAATCTCGAGCTACTAAGAAAAACAAACTGGGTCCACTCTATATATCGGACTTGGGGATTTAAACGACCGGCTGGTCCGAAAAAACGCAAGCTCGGCTGGATTAAAGACGGAACGGAAGCCAAAGAGCGGAATCTAGTTGCTTGGTTTTACGCACATGGGATTCTCGTTCACAGTGTTTGCAGCTGTAGGTATAATCTTAGTTTATTGTACGGAAAGAACGGAATAAGGTTCGCGTGGGTTGTTGACTCCTGAAACTTACGTTGAAAGGTCGCTCCCTTGAAGAAACTTTGTGGCTCTTTAAACCTCTTTTCTTTTATGAAAAAAAAAATAAACCTGTTGTCAGTTTCACAATTCAAGGTATTCTTAACTTTCTTAAATTAACGAGAAGATCGATGACCTTTGACACACTAGCGCAAACTAAAAGAAAAAGCGTTTAATTTTACTTTGGCCAACCAAAAACAAAAATATATTAAAAGCCAGATGAGAGCGATGTGTTCATTATGTAAATACTTGTTTTCTTCACTTTGTTCATTTGTATACATTTTGGACCAACCGCCTATATTGATGTACTCATTTGCTGTACAATTTACAAGTATTAAAGGGATCGATGGCCGATTCTGTTGAAGCGGCCATGAAACGCTTTTTCAATTTCTTGTTTTTTAGCTTTAATCCTCAACTCAAAATTGAAATGAGAAATCATGTGATCGTGAAGTGGCTTGTAATGCACACGCTTTTGTCGTGCTTAGCACACTGTGGAACTTGTGATTCGCAAGTGACAATAAGTGCCGACACGGCACTCATTGGCCACGAACTCGGGTCTAAATGTTCGTCGATGGACTGATTGTTGCCGCACGCCTACGTCCGAGTGACGCAGTGCTCGCGTCCAATCCGTGAACCTCATCCGGCTGACGTTTTTTAGTGCTTTGGGTACCGCGGATGTATCACAGTGAAAAGGCGGAGAGCTTTGCAAATGAAGGAGGTACACCCGCCGGCAATATGAAGGTGAACACCTTACTTGGTTTCTTGCCTGTTTTACGACTCCCTAAAGCTATATTAACTCTCAACGTCTCAAATGGTACGTGGCTTGGGGGTCTAACGTTTGCGTTCTAGCCCTCTTCTGGAACAGAGCTTGTTCCTAAACTTGCAGGAGCGTCAAAAACAAGAAGAGGGCTGTTCACCTTCATATCGCTCACAGGTGTACGAAATAATAGACTATATTATCATATTTGCGTAACAAAAAGCAGGCTTTTGACTTTCTACTATCTTTCTTTTAGCCCACCAAGCGACATCCAATTAGTAAAATCTTAACCTAAAATATTTTAACCTAGCCCAAAAATCATTCCATGGCCCCTTTAACGCACCACAGCAAGCAGCACGTGGAGCAAAAGCTCGCACTGCATAACCCAGTTATCCTGAGTTCAAAACCCAACTATGCCCGTTTCAATTCAGATGATCATCATACCAAGGTATTTGATCATGCTGTCGTGCCGTCGCGCGTCACTATAGCGGGATGCACTTTAAAGACCCCTGGCTAGCAGTGGTACGCGCACTGGCTAAATTCCTGACCTGTAGCGGAGATACCAGCCGCCCATTGAGGCCGACGAACTTGCCGCTCTCTAATCATACGCAATGCATTTATTGATCTAAACTTTCTTAACATGACGTGGAAATATACAAACCGTCTTAAAGGGGCCCTGTAATTATATTTAAGCGTCTACCTTTTTTGCGGTTTCCACGTCCCTCGGGATTCGGGTAAGCCAGCGGGCACGGAGCGTGTAACTAAATATCAGTGCGTAATATTTTAACCGGACGACGCGGAAACCTCCTCCGCCTACGGGGGCGACCCACGGTGTTGAAAGCGCGCGTTATGTCACGTCTTAGGTCCCGGGCTAACTACTAGTCAGAGCCGCTAAAAGCTTCTTTTTTGTCGAAATACAAAATATGAGTGGCGCGAACCGTTTAAATTTTTTATAAAAGTATTTTTCGTTCAGTATTCTAGATCAGAAAAAACGGACAAAATGCAGTTTATAAAGTACAGAAACAAGGAATGAAACGCCGACATACCCGCCACCAAGCGGTGGAAAAGGCGGCGCATACTAAAAAGGTGTAGTGGGATCAGGCGCCAACGAGCGGCGAGCGTAGAAAGGTCCCGGATGTACGCGGCGGCGCTGTGGTTGTATGGACTGGAGGATCTGACCGGTTCCGAGCGTTCCTAAAGCCTTCGATGAGCAGCTTTGGCTTGCGATTTGTTCTTTTGGTGGTATGGCAGCGCGAAGTGGCTCCCGTTCTGAACTGGTCTTTACCCCGTGCTTGCTGCCGTTTGTGGCCAACGAGGTGTCATGCCGAATTAGTGTTCAATCAAGCAGCAAATACAATGCGAGCCGCCCTGGCTTCCCGCTTCATACAGCCTAGCCAGAACATGCTTTAGTGGCGCCCTCTTGAGCCGTCGACACGGAGTGCGGTAGCCGTGACCGCTCGCTGAGCTCACTACCCCTCCCCTAGTTCACGGCCACTCAAGCAACCAAGGACGTCAAGAAGGAGGTTGGTTTTCGCTTGTTCTTGTAATTTTAATTTACCTATAACTTTTAAAATACAGCGAAATTCGAGAAAAGAAAAATCTCATTAAGTTAATACATTCAGTGCGCTCAGGTTCGGTGTACATCAAAAACCAGTAAAAAAGTCCTTGCAGGGCCCCTTTAAGGCTGGTTCAAACATCGGCGTTGGTTGCGTTTGCATGCAACCGAAATGACCGTATATAAAGACAAACTCACCGGGACAACTTTTCGCCGTGTACAGAGCACGGCAAGCGATGCCAGGGGTAGCTTCGCGAAGCAATAACCCATGAGTCACGGGTGTTGCGGTGTGTTGGTCGTTACGGTTCGTTTCGGTTGCATGCGGACGCAACCGTTGCAAACGTGCGAACCAGCCTTTTAGACATACTGATACTAATGACAGCTGAAGAAGCAGCGAAAATCCAGCTTCAAAGTGAAGTTTCATGGGGTGAACTTGCGCCAAACAAAATGAAGAACGAGCGTCGAAACAGCGGAAATGTGGGCGGCGAATCGGCGGCGTAACAGCAAGCGAAAGCGAGACTGACTCGACAAGGTGACGTGCAGCTCCTTATCTAGTGTGAGTCGGTCTCGAAAATTTGACCTAGATGGTACGAGCGTCGAGCGTTCGGGTGAAAATGAACACGCACTTCGGAGAACAAGCAAGTAGGACGAAATGATAAAAGTTACGTCCCGAGTAAAAATAAACACGAATCTTTTAAAAGTTCGTGACTGCGAGCTTTGCAAGCTCTGCCCCATTCGCAGCAATATGACTGAGGTCTGGTTCGTTCACCCTTAAAGGGGCCGTGCAGCGATATTCAGTTGGAATGTTTTTTCACTTTACACGAACTTACTGGCACTAATGGGACTTAAGGATACTCGCACGCAGTTATACGTCACTCCGTGTCGTATAGCAGCAACTACGTGACGTATAATACCAACTTTGTGGCGCGCGATTTAAAACGGACGAAATAGCCGCAAACTAAAATCGGTCTAGCGCAATAAATATTGCTTTTAAAAATTTTGTTCTTGGCGGAAAAATTGTTTTGTGACATGCTTGTCCCGATTACGTTGTTTAGAAATACGTTTTATTTTTTTGCAGTTACCCTTTAAAGAGAAAGGTAAACGTCTGTATTTTTTTTCTCTTTTTTTGTGGTTTATACAAAACAGAATTTAAGCCTTCAACGCAGATTGAAAAAAAAAAATTAAATAAATCAAAGTTGTGTGATATAAATCAAAGTTGTTTAATATTAATCAGATTTATTTAAATAAAATCAGATGTACATGATTTAAATAAGTTTTATTTTATTTAAATCAAATTTTATATAAGTCACTAGAGCTAGAAAATTGTGATTCTTTACCGATTCCTCAGTATCGAAGATATATTGATAAATTCGTCTGATAACTGAAAACAATTCGGAAGAAAGAATTACTGCAAATATAGAGTACTGCTTAATTTTTAAAAAATAAATTCAGCCTTTCCACTCTGGTGAAGAAGGAAGACCAGCGGAGCTGTACAGTGGAAAGTAATGGCCGACCGCAAGTCGGCAAGCCAAAGTGGAAATGCTGCCGCCATCTATGAGTGACGGCGGCAACCAGATACGTGGCTTCCCACCGTCGCTCATAGATGGCGGTAGGTGTCTAGAGTTCGGTGTCTTCATTTCTTTGCGGGGTAAATGATCCTGGGGAAACTAGCCCTTAACAGCTCCGCTGTAAAAACTTTCAGCCTTTCGACTCTGGTGAAGAAGGAAGACCAGCGAAGCTGTACTAAGCTGGGAATTAAGTAATGGCCAGCCGCAAGTCGGCAAGCCAGGGTGGAAAGGCTGGAAAGTTTGACGTCATCTATAAATGACGGCGGAAACCAGACAACCGGCAAGCCGGTTGTCTGGTTGCCGTCGTCGCTTATAGATGGTGGTAGCTGTCCAGTGTTTTGTGTCATCATTTGTTTGCTGGCGGACGCGATCCTGGGGAAACTAGCCCTGAACAGCTCCGCTGTAAGAAAAGTATTAGTGTAATCTCCGCCACAGTAGAACAAAAACAGTGATTTTTTTTAGTTAGATAAAAAGTAAATTTGATTTATCTTTTTGGCGTTCTGACTTGATCGCAATAGGGCATGCCTCTTATAGTTTTAGTTTTTCTTTGCGTTTTGATTCTGTTGCTGTAAGATGCTAATTAGCTGACGAGCGAATTGAAAGGTAAAAACAAGCTCAGCTTTCCGATTTGCTCGAAACAACGCTTCCTTTTCCTCGTGTCCAGCCTGACATAAATTTTTCTTTCTTACTGATCTTTCCATTTATATAAAAAATAAATGCATGTCCAGAACGTCAAGGCATAGACAAATGGTACATACAAAAAAAATATTTTCTGGAGCCTTTTTTTTTTCTGGGGGGGGGGGGGGGGGGGGGGGGGGGGGAGGGGAGAGAGAGAGAGAAGTTTAGTTAAAATCATCAGTGTAAATTTATATCGCGATTTAAACCATATTCATTTTTATTATCCTCCGTGCTTCAACGAGGTTTAATTATATGGACCGACCCAAAGAAACACAAATCTAAGAATTTGCACCGGTCTATTTCTCTCTTACGGTTATTTGGTCAAGCAGTCGGTAAACTCGCATGAGCCACTCGCCGGTTTCGCCCACTCTCTTTCCCCCTTTCCAATCGTCTACCATGAAGTGCTAGTAACTCGCTGAGAAAGAGGATTCGGCTCTTCAGTGTGTGTGTGTGTGTGTGTTTTTTTATTATTTATTTGTTGTCCTTATACCAGAACAAACGCAAACTGAAGTACCTCGTTTCAACGCTATTTTCCTTTTGACGTCGGAAATATGATACTCCTGCGTTGCCTTTTTTTTTTACTAATTTTTATTTATTAAACGTTACTTACAAACAGGAATGGACTAGGCAGAGTAAAGGAAGAAACTGCGGGCTCGGAGGGGTGAGAGTTGTTAAGCGACCGGGAGGGGGTGCCTCTCGAAGCATGTCGATTGGAAAGGACTTAGGGAAATGGAGTGTTCTTTTGCTGGCAAAGTAAAGTCTGCGCCGCAAGAGATACGCGAGGCGGGTTCGGAATACGCGCTGCTTGGCTCTTCGCTTACGCGAGGGTAAAAAAGAGGAGGATGAGGAGGGGGCCGGGGAGGGGAAATCTTTTAATAATAATCGGAAGTCGAGAGGACTGGCTGGCTGCTCTCGCGGAACTCGGCGGAGACGGCAGCCGCTGGTCGCGCTTCGGCGCCCCGGCAGGTTTTTAAAAGAGTTGAGTAATGCAATTCTCCAGATTCGAATGAGTTATTTAAATAAGCCGCTGCCGCTATCGAAGGCAGAGTGGAGAGGGGGGGGCGAAGGAATTGGAGTACGCAGACGCGTGCGAAAGCGACGGGACGCGCCGATTTGAAATAATACGTCTCGAGAAGAGAAGATATGCAGTCGGACGAAATGGGTCTCCTGTTTCCAGTGTGCGTGTTTGTGTGTGCGTGTGTGTGTGTCTCGGGGGGAGAGGGGGTCTTATTTTATTTGTTCGTGAGACGTCTCACTCTTTCTTTTTTCTTTGTCTACGCGCTCGTGTTTGTTGTGAGTTGTATTTATCCCGCGCTGACGTCGGATGCTATTATGTTTGAATGCCACTCGCTTCTTGAGGCGGAAGAGAGAAGCAAGAAAGGCGTTCGTCATCTCCGAACTCGAAATCTAATCTGCACCCTAGCGAGAGTCTACGAAGGGGAAGGGGGAGAGTTGTCTAGCGCACACCAGAGGTCGGCATTTCAGGTCGCCCTCACTCACCCTCACCCTTACAGCTACACTCACCATCAGCCCCTCACTCACCTTCACCCTCACAGATACACTCACTTCTAGCCCTTCACTCACGCTCATCCTCACAGTCAGGCTCCACCTTCAGCACTTCACTCACCCTCACTGAGCCTCACGCCCCGTACGCACTCACCGCCTTCACGGCCCTTACTCCCCTCATGCACTCACTGCCGTCATGCCCCTCACGCACTCACCGCCCTCACGCCTCTCACGCACTCATGGCCCTCACGCCCTTCACGCACTCACCGCTTTCACGCACTCAAAACCCCTCACGCACTCATGCTCCTCACAGCCCTCACAGCTCTCGAAGCCCTCACTCACTTTCACGCTCATGAATTTTCCTGGTTCAGAAACTCACTCACCCTCACCTCACCTGTGAAGACGAGGGCGTCTTAAGGTTAGTGAGGGCCCTTATGGGTGAGGTTGGCCGAGATATGGCGCACACCAGCTCGGAGCACGTGGAGTGAAAGCTCGCGCTACAGAACCCACGATCCTGAGTTCGATCCCCCCCGTTGCCCGTTTCGATCTGCATCGGCATTGCACCGGCGTGCGGTCGTGTATCACTACTGCCTGGTGTACGTTAAAGACCCCCAGACTAGCTGTCACACTGCAGTGGCTAAATTGCTCATCTACAGCTGAGAGACGAGTCGCTCATTAAAGGCGGACTAAGTTCAAGTCTGTATAAACATACCCACGGGCCACAACCAACGTTTTCACCTCTACGGAGGGGAACGGGAAGTGGGGAAGTCTGCAACCCTACAGACTTCAATTGGCTGTCAAAGCATAATCCTCCTTATGAGACATAAAATTTAAATTTTGTTTTCACGTACAAGTTAATTCGATAGCGAATGTCTAAAGACAGCGATATGTCTGTGTTTTTAGGTTTGAACAACACTGGTGACGCTGTAGATGAGAAATTTAGCCGGTGCAGTGACCGATAGATCGGGGTCTTGAACGTGCAGTCCGCATGATAAATTACACGACAATACCCCGATACAATGACAATTCAGATTGAAACAGGCAGGGGCAAAAATCGCCTTCCTACGTTGTAGGTAGGAAGATGATTATAAGGAAGGGGCAGTCGCGGATTTATTCTGTAGAAAAGAGTGCTTTCGATGTCGTATCTTTAAAATATGATGCAATCTATATATTAAGCTTGTGTAACTGTAAGTAAGTCGTACACCACAGTTGAAAACCATCCTTCTTATTTAGTTGTAAATTTCATCCGTCGTTAACCACGGCATAGCGGCAGTTTGAGCATACATTCCTGTGGACCACTCGCGTTACTTTCTATATTGCAACTTTGCGTTCGATTAGCATCGCTTTGTCCTGTTCACGCAATACGTTAGCGGGTGCCTTGAGCGTAAAGTACATTACAGAAAAATAGTGCCTTAGGTATGAACCTTGACAGACGAGAAATGTTCTGGGTAATGCTCTTCGAATATTATTTTCCGTTTTAAACAAAAGAGAATAAATATCGTGAAAAAAAAAATTTTTCAATGGGAGGGTTTTATGAGTTTTAACCGCTGAATAGAATCAGGCCGCCACAAATAGGAGGGCGTCGAAGATACCGTAAACAATTCCGTAACCGTAGTCTAAACAAATCTGACGGATTTACTTTCTCGCAAATCACTTGCGCGAGCCACTCGATGCAAGCTACGGGTGGAGTTCGTCCAATGATGAGGCTGAAAATATTTTAACACGCAAACACAACAAAAAAAAACAGTCTGCGCTGTTAATCCGAGGTCGCACAGCTCATACCCCCCCCCCCCCCCCCCAATCATACGCAAGATAGTCTGCAAACAAGAGTCACTGTAATGCCCATAGTTCGAATGCCGCGTGCCCAAGTTACCTCCTTGCACTCATTGCCATACGGCCTTCGAAGGCACGGACCTCGCGCTGGCTCGCGTTCGAATCTGTCTTTTGTGCGATGTATAAGCAGTGTAACCCAGGCTTAACACAAAAACTTGGCGTATCATATGTTGCTGTTTCTTTTTTTGTAGGTCTAAAAATAATTGAAATCTCATCACTCGCTGAAATCGTTCTATAGAGTGCAGCGATTGGCTTTAGCAAGCGCTCTGCGCGAAAGAAAACAAGTCATATTTTTTTAATGGCAAAACTTGCTAACAAAAAACAATTTTTCTAGTTGTTGTTGTTGTTGCTGTTGTTGTTGTTTTGATAAGTCTGAATTGTGTAAACGCACCCGTATAGCGTAACAAATAGTCTGAACGTTGGCAGCTAAGATAATCGGCAACGAGTGTGTCTCTTTCTTACATCTTCCGGTCGTCCCCAGTACCGCCCCCACATGATGCCCAATTCACATGTAGCAATTTTCCTTGCGATTTGGAAGCTGCAACTTCGGGCACCGCCGCTTCTGCTCTGCCTTTCATGTCACACGTGCGACGTCGCAACTCCAAAATCGCACCTTGTGAATCACATGAAGCCCGGATTCACAAGGTGCGATTTTAGTTGAGATCTCGCAGTTGCGGCTTCGCTCGTGCGTCAAGAAGAGCGTGATGAAAGGTGCGGTGTTCAACGTCTAGCTGCGAAATCGCAAGAAAAATCGCACCATGTGAATTAGGCTTCATGAGTCGGTTAGTTCTCCAAACGCGACGGCAATAATTCTGTTCGTCGCCGTTATCACCGTCGAACGACTCGATCCTTGGTCGAGTCGTGTATCGAGAGAGCCATCACTCCCCCGATACCCGACAAAACTACGAATGCCAAAGTCCCTCGAGTCGCCGTAAGGAAGGACAAAGGAGCTGACACACAAAACGAGCTCGACGAACGCGCCGAGGAAAGACCCGAGATGACGCGAGTGCAAGTTGCCCTGGTCTTGAGTGCCTAGAGTTGAAGAGAGGGAGCAACTCACACCTTGAAAAGCGTCTGCAATTTTATGCCCCGACTGGTCGGAAGTGTGGATGCATTTGTTGCAGGGCGAGGAGTTCTCTGCCCGTATTCCGGCCGTAATACAAAAAAAAAAGAAAACGGAGGATGTTTACTTTGCGAACCAAGTATGGCTCTCGACTGCTATAATTCACACTGTTTCTTAAATAATATCTGCATAAATAGTGTGGTTCCAGACCAGGGGCTGTGTGCTAGTGAATGCGGCTATTGTTTCCGGTGAGTATGATTTTTTTTGTCACGTGACCGTCTTAGAGGGCAAATATTACATAGCGTTCCAGACTATTCCTCTCAGCCTTGCCGGCTGTTTTCTTTATTCCTCGCTCAACGCGATCTTCCCTAGAATTGACCTTAGGTGCCGCTCCGAAAACACACATATGCAGTTCATTTCACATATGTCTCAAGCCTGTTCACCCTCTTTTTACGGACGAAAGCAGACCCTAATAGTCGAAACGTGAACGGACTTACGGAAGCTATTTGCCTGTCTCGGCGTCACCTATTTCGTGCGACATTCGCAACTTTGACGGCCTATGAGGGACGCTCTAGTTCCTATAAAAATGGCTCACGTGACTCCCCAGAGAAATTTTTCTGCTAGATTTAGCAGGGAAATTTCTCCGCTAGATCATGCGGGACATTTTTCCGCTAAATCTAGCGGGGAAATTTTTCCGCTAGGTTTAGCAAGGAAATTTTTTCGCTAGATTTAGCGGGGAAATTTTTCCGCTAGATTTAGTGGGGAAACTTTTCCGCTAGATTTAGCTGGGAAATTTTTCCGCTAAATTTAGCGGGGAAATTTTTCCACTAGATTTAGTGGGGAAACTTTTCAGCTAGATTTAGCAGGGAAATTTACCCATAATGCACCGCGCGGTTACGCCGACGGCGACGCCGCTCAAGCCGGACACGGGCACCTAAGAGCTGCGCTCTAAAAAAAAAAACGCTTCCGCTATCTCCCTCGTCTCCTTATTCTTGTTTCGTGCCAACATAACGCTGTTGTCGAAATAAGGTATACATTCACACCTATTACAACGCACTGCTAGATTACAAGGGGGGGTTGACCTCAATGACAGTGCATGTTGCCTCAGTCTTTTGTTCACGCATCTTCCCGACTCACCCCGCGTACACCCTCCCACAAGACATAGGGATTCTGTACACACACCCCACTTTGCATCCCACGTACTTTGTCGCGTGCCTTTTTTGAGACATATTTATTATATTTCCACATAACTTGCTTAATTTTAGCAATTTATGTGGAAGCGTATTTTACCCCTAAACATGTTCAACCGACTAGCCCAAATTCAAACCCTTCCACTTAAATATACACATGCATTTTGTCCTACACGCCACCCCACCCCTCCCCGTCCCATCCGCACCCCCAAGTCTTGCGTCACAGCGTATGAAAAAAGTATTGACGCAGAGTTTTTTTTTATTATTTATATTTTTAAAGTACGTTGTTTCCATGAGGCCGATCATATGATCAGAAAATCCCTCTTGCAGGGATCTTAGCCGCCGAAAGAGCTACCCGCATCACCAGCAAAAACGCCCGAGGGGTGGCCAGGAGGACCTATTTAGAGAGCCATCAAATGGGACTCGTTTAAGTGAAGAGGCGCAATATAAAAAGAGCGTGGCACTGCTGGCAATATTTTTCTTTTTTTCTGCTCAGTTGGTGACCACGGCGAATTCCGGTCATCAAGTAATGAAGCTATTTCTCAATATGTTTCTATATTTTGAGTTTCCATTCGGAAAACAAGGACCTCATCCATCTCTCTGTGCATATGATGACACGATAGCTGACAAAACCCTTTTGTCAGCTATCGTTCTTCCTTTTAATCTGGGGGGGGGGGGGGGGGGGGGGGAGAGAGAGAGAGAGAAGAGGAGGAGCAGGAGGAGGATGCCGAAGAGTTGCATAGGGTTTGCCAGACGCGGTTTGGCCACCCCCGAACTAGACAATCTAACATTTAAATACTCACAAAGGTTGCATTTTGGCACGTGCTCTGGCAAAGTATCCGATTTTGTTTTTGGTCTGTGCGTTTTTTATGGGTATAGTATGTTGTTTTTTTCGTTCAACCTTGGTTTGTTCTAGTGTCTAGCTTGTTTTATTTTTTCTGTGTCTTTTCTCCGCTTGCTGTTGGTCATTGTAGTATGCCGGTGGTCTTGTCATGCTGTGCACTGGTGTGTTTTTTTTTTCAGTCCTATATTTTAGTTGCTATAAAAAAAGTCAATTTAATTACTACTAAAGTGGGCGAAAACGCTGGGACGTCTGCATACGAGCAAAGCGTCCAACTCATCTTGCAATCGCGGCCCATAAACCAGGTGACCCAAGATAAAGTCGTTGGAACCCCTCTGGAATCTAGGCACAATGTCCCGGTGCCGTCACTCTCCGGGGACCTCTCTCCGAACGAGACGAGTGGGTCTCGTTTATCACCGTTCTCAATGGCGAGATTGGACGTGAACGCTGCCGCCAATCTGCGACGGGAATGCGTCGGTCAGCCTGGACGCCTCCGGAGGCCGTTCTCTCGGTCGTGCAGAGAACCAAGAGTAGCTCTGCGGCTTTGGAGAGGACGCCCTGCCCGATGTTGCGAAGCCCCGTTCACAGATGCGCTTCGGGGACATCCACGACGCGGCGCAGGGGCAAAAGCGGCCAGTCTGGTCTTTTGCCTTGGTTCATCTATCGGAGAGGAAAAACTGTCACGCACCTAGCGGCTAAGATAAGAAAGAAAAAAAAACGAGACATTTATCTTTGAAGTTCTATAAAGGCCCGTTCACACTCTTGAGACCGAGTAAGACTGAGAGAGACCAGACCGGTTTTCAAGCCTCTTGCGACTTCTTAGGACCAGCTCCGCTGCATCGCATTTGGTCCTAAGAAGTCGCAAAAGGCTTAAAAACCGGTCTGGTCTCTGTCGTTCGTACTCGGTCGCAAAAGTGTGAACGGCGCTAAATACTTAAAATCTGTGTCTGAGGAGCGATCGTTTAAATGTGTTTAAAAGACAAAACTGAGTCTAGTATGATACGCTTAGAGGTCATGTGCCGTCAATATATATATACTATATATAGGGACATTTTCATCACGGTACATAGTCTCCAAAAAGGAAATGATCGAAAATATGCGGAACAACGACAGACGGATTTATTCTTCGACGTTTTGGCCGGAGTCAGGCCTTTGCCAGAATTCCTGACGAAGGCCGGACTCCAGTTGAAACGTAAAAATAAATCAGTCCTTTTTTCTTTGTTTTTTTTTTTTTTTTTTTTTTTTTTAGGGCGTAAATGTTTTTGGTAAGTTTAGCTGGAGAATTAAATTTGTATATAGGTTGACGTGACGTTAGATCGCGTGACATCAATTCCCCCGCCAAGCTTAACGGGTAAAGTCAAATGGTGTAAGTATAGCGAATTTAAACCCGACGTCACGTGACATTCATTTCCTCGCCAAATTTTGAAGGGGAACTGAATTGGTGTTTTGCTCCCGTGACATCACCTTCACCCGCTAAATTTAGAGATAACTTCATGGACGGACGGACAAAGGCTTGGGATTGGAGGGTTTCATTAAAAACCATTTAATATAATTAAAAAAACACAATGAGAACAACAACGGCTTAATTAAAGGAGCTGTGCAACAATTTCAGGGCTTTGCTTAAATTATTGTGGAAGTTGATGCCTGACACTTCTAAAGTGAACTACAAAAAACAGATTTTGCCTGGATACCCTAGCTTTTATTTTAAAAAATGAAAAAAATCCAGGTTTTTGCCGCCTCTCAACTCGTACGTCGTCTTCGGGGTCACGTGCGCAGTGACGTCACTTGAGTAGGCGCGGGGTTCCGGAAAAGTTCTCTCTTTAGAGCCATCAGTGAGCAGCGAGAACTCATCCGCTCGCGACCGCGTGGCGACGTGGTGGCGGGCGCAGCGCGAACAATGTGGTGAAAGGAGGAAAGTCTCATCCGGGTCCGGCCATACCCGTCCGGCTCTCTCCACCGCCCCTCCGGCTTCTGGCGGCTGTTCACGGTAGCAGATGGAGCTGATAGTTTTGTGGACCTCGGATAGATGGCGCCACTAAAACTCCGTATGATAAAGTTTTGTCGATGATACCAGGTCTTTGACGCATTTATATATATGTTGGAACGACACGATTTATAGAAAAGTTACCTTTTATCGAGCAGGTATTCGCACAACTTGCTATCTTTCTACAAGATTCCCCATCGACGTCACGCCGCGTGCTTCTCATGGCCGCCGCTCGCGGCTGCAGGTCGGGTATATTCTAAGTTTTTCCTCGCTATTACGCGGCGGAATCGCAACATTTCGATGAAAGGAGGTGTGCTTTCTGTCATTTGTGACAAGGTGAACAATATCAAAAGCAGAAGATGCCAATTCTTTCAACGCTAAAATCGTTGCACAGCTCCTTTAAAACCAACTAGCCCAACTCCACGCTTTATTGAATTATACTATGGTGCTTCTGACGAAGCGCTCGGCTGGCGTAAATGAACGCAACGTTTGGCAGGAGGTGGCATTTATTCGGAGCAGAGACAATCAAACACGAGCCCCGTCCGAAAGTCGACGAAGCGGTCGTGCCCAATTTTTGGACCGGGAGCGTTCGAGGAAGGTGACGTAACGAATTCAGTTCACGGCCCATGTTTTCGGGTAAACACCAAGGTCTGTGGAAAATATGCTAGACAACGCCTCTCCCCCTTCCCCTCCCCCTATAGTTTAATCTCTTTGCCAAATGCGGAGGGCTGCCAAAAGCAGCCCTGTACCTGAGAAAGGTACAGGGCAAAAAAAGTGCGAGATCGCTGACTTCCGCGGGACTTTGGTTGCGCGCGCCCGCGCGTTCACACTTGCAATAGCAAGGGCAGACAGCTCTCGCTGAAGGCAGAGCTTCTAGTCTCAGTATAAAGGGACACTGACAGTCACCAGTGTATTTATACTTGCTAAGGTTTTTAGTTGTACATGACATATGAGAGCCCAACTACCCACTATATAATGTACCGCTCGAAAGTTCGTTTTCTTTTTGCCCGAAAACCGCCGATCGAGAACTGGCCGGTTTCAGTCGCGCGCACTCTTTCTTCCATGGTCACGCGCTGTTTTTAATTTTTTTTTCTGGATTAGTCACCATTCTTTAATATATTCAAAGTCATATCGAAGGCACTCACCCGATATATAAAATAGAAAAAAAAAATATGATATCCATTTTTGTGGCTTCTAAAAAACTGAAAAAAACGTTGATTGGAAAAAAAATGAAAGCCGTTTACAATTCCCTGTGACGCCGGATTAGTGCGCAGCTCTTGAGGAGAAGGATGGAAGCCTACTGAGGGGAGGTCACGTGACCTCAGGGGGTCGTGTGACGTCAGGGGGTCACGTGAACTCGGGGGGTCGCGTGACCTCGGGGGGTTCGCGTGACCTCGGGGGGTTCACGTGACCTCAAACGGGGGGGTCACGTGACCTCAGGGGGTCACGTGACCTCGGGTGTCACATGACCTCGGGGGGTCAAGTGATCTGGAGGGGTCATGTGACCTTTGGGGGGTCACGTGACCTCTCGGGTACGCCGACGGCGGCGCCGACGCCACTCAAGCCGGAAACCGGCCCTAAGAGCTGCACTCTAAAAAATGTTGCACAGCCATGTGACTTCCGGCCACTCTTTCGTCCTCTGTATTTACTCTTCCTCCCCAAGCCAGTTTTGGTTTCGCTTTTGGGCAGTTGTGTTTTTTTTACTTGATTAAAAAATATACGTTGCAGATTATGGAGTAGGTAGTATTCCAACACCATAATAAATCACCTGGCAAAAAAATTTAAAAAATCGGGGTAGGTGGGGGCAGTTCCTTTTAAGTGTGAACGGAGTATAGGGAAAAAACAGAGTATAGGGGATTTTTCCGCTAAATTTGGCGGGTAATTGAGCGAAAATTTCCTCTAAATGGGAAAGGAGCAGGAGAGGAGGGTACAAATGAGGCGGAGGGGCATACCATCCTCTCCGTTCCTTCCCCTCATCCTCCGCAAGAGCTGCGCTCTAATTCGGCCTTACAGCGGATTTATACGTCTTTCATTTTCTTAAGTGATGCAAATGAATTATTTGCGCATTTTTTATTCAATACAAACGTTTAACACAAAGTATAATAAACTCTTTATTTTTAGAGTAAAGAAACGATCCTCAGAACGTTTAAGACGAATTTAATCGGGAGGGACATAACTAAAGTCTTATCGGCTCCGACATCACGATGCCCGAGCTCGGTCTGCTTGGGCTTGCGCGACGGGCCGTGATCGTTTTAGAGACAGCTCTCGCCCCGAATCATATTTCTTTAG
Source organism: Ixodes scapularis (assembly GCF_016920785.2). Lineage (NCBI taxonomy): Eukaryota > Metazoa > Arthropoda > Arachnida > Ixodida > Ixodidae > Ixodes > Ixodes scapularis. The sequence continues at coordinate 8,139,328 of NW_024609882.1, read as the reverse complement.
GCAATATTTGCGGCTACGATTATTTTCTACATACCTTCCCCAATCTTCCGGACTACTAAGTGATTCGCCGGCATTGGCCATCGGCTGCAATGTGGCGGATGCCGCCATCGTTATCTCTATTGGGGGAGAACCCCCACCAGTTAACTGAGGTAAGTCAGTTCAGTTCAACTCAATCATCGTTAGCGGTTAAATGACAGTTGACGCCGCCGCGAACCTCTGGCCGATCGCGACTGATACCCTAGTTTCACGGGCGCTTTCAACTGTCATTGAGTCAACGACAGTTGACTCAATTGCAATCGGCCGGAGTTTCACGGCGGCGCCAACTGTCATCGAGCCGCTAATGACAGTTGAGTTCAACTGAGCTCCCGTACCTCAGTTCAACTGAACGGACTTTCCCCAGCGGGGGTAAAATGACGCCTGTCCGGGAGACCGCTGACGCCGATCATCGTTTGCGAGGTACTTACTGTTTCGGAATGCAGGGGGAGGCGTCTAGAAAGAATCGTAGCAGCAAACTTTCCGGGAAAAAATAGGTTTAGGCGTCCGAGCTAGAGCACTGCACGGGCCGGAATTTCTAAGCCCGTCCCGACCCGGCCCGGTAGAGGCACGGCCCGGGCCCGGACCGAGCCGGACAGAACACTCAATTTCTAGGCCCGGCCCCACCCGGCCCGGAAGAGACACTGCCCGGGCCCGGCCCGGGCGCGGCCCGGACCCGGCAGAATTTTTAGACAGAAGTTTGAGCCCGGCCCGAGCTCGATAAATTATTTTTTTTTTTTTTATATAAGCCTGATTCCCGACCGAGCCCTACAGATTATATATGTGAGCCCGAAAAAGTTTGCATGCTTTAAGCTAAAAACTTTCTCAGTATAAGGCGAGATTAGTTGTTTTAAGTTTCTTTTAAATTTGGATCGAGTTTATTCGACACAATAAATATCCTGACTTAGAGGATGTATCTTCGAGAATATGGGCGAAATATGCACTTCATAAGTGATTTTCAGAGAAAAAAAGAAAGTGGGCAATATTTTATATACTGTATGCATTTCTTGAGCAGATAATGGACTTTATGTTTTTCAATTCGTTTCACAGAGAACTCTCCTTTCTACTTGTTTTTTCTGAATAAACAATCACAATCACGCTACTGCATATTCAAAACGCTGTATAAGCATAAAATTATCTATGGTAGTTAGCTTATTTTTAGTGGAATAGTAAGTCTCTCTGCACAAAGTGCAAAATCAAGCTCACTTTTTTTTTTCTTTTTTTTTTTAGTTTGAAATGCAGGGGGAAAACACTCATGAGGTGCCCTTCGACTGGAGTGCCCTCGGTGGGATCGGTGGCCGAGTACGTTAGCGTACATCAGCTCAGAGCACGTGGAGCGAAAGCTCGCGTGCAGAACCCAGGGATCCTGGTTTAAATCTCTACCCCTGCCCGTTTCGATCTGGATGTGCATCGTACCGGCGTGCGGTTGTGTATCACTACTGCGTGGTACAGGTTAAAGCCTTCAGGCTAGCGGTTGTATCGCACTAGCTAAATTGCTTATCTATAGTGGGTAACAATGTCGCCATGTTCTGGCAGACTAAACTCCTTCTGTATAAACAACTAACGACAAATTTGACTTTCTTGACTTTGGAGTACCCTCATTTTCTTGACCGCACTTTCCCACTATGCTGGTGCAATCATATACGTTCCTTGTATCGACGTAAAAATTCTCCAAATGCAAAACTTTTTTTTACGATCATTGAGCACATTTTTTGTTATCAACAATTTCGAATTAACTGCACACGACTGCCCAGTCACGGCTCGGGTCGGCCCGGGCCGGCGCGGCCCGAGAAGTTTTTTTGTTCATGCCCAGGCCCGGCCGGGGCCCGAGAAAATCCGTGCTACCCAACCCTAGCCTGGATCGCGGGCCGGGCCGGGCCGGGCTTGGGCCTTCGGGCTGGCCCGGGCCTGTGCAGTGCTTTAGTCCGAGCTGCCGCTAAAACGATCCCGGCTGGCCGGCAAGCCAGCAAACAAGCGAAGATGGCGGAGGGACCAGACGTAGCGGGCGGTAGCTTGCACTACCTAGCCTAAAATATGCGCAACCTAGCGCTGAATCTGCTTTGGTACTCGTGCAAACACTCGCTAAAAAGTAACATGGTATTGAACTTATTGTACGATATACTTATAATAAATAAAAGGTGTGTCTCCGAGTAAATCACTTTAACAATTAGACTGATCGCGTGGCACAAGAACTAGTTTTGTTTTAGCTTCAACTGGATTCTAGGGAGCTGCGTAGCACCATCTCAGTTCAGTTCAATCACAGTTGGAACGAATAACCCGATAACCGTCGTTGACTCAACGACAGTTCAAAGCGCCCGTGTAACTAGGGTATGAGTCAACTGTCCTTGGCTCAATGACAGTTGACAGCGCTCGTGTAACTAGGAGAGCTATAGAAACAAACGCTGAAAGTGGTCCGTAGACAACAACAACAAAAAGAAAAGACGACTTACGAAACGAGTTGTCACGCGAGCAGTTTGGCACGGTTGGATCCTTCTGAGTTAGCCGAGCCCGCGGACCTGGCACTGACCTCTCCGGACCAAGAAAAAAAGCGGCCATTGAACGGGTTTAAAATCTCGATAACCGTTGTATGACAGGTTCGCGGACCTATTTTATGACGTTTGCCCACGTTATACACAACATGCAACAGTTCTGCGGAATCGTGCCCTGACCCGTTCCTGTGATCCGCGGACCTGCACTTGAGATTCGCATGCTTTTTCCGACTGGAACATAGCTTTTTATAAACGGCCAAAAAGATGACGTCAACGATTTTGTAGGAACTTGTCCGGAGACATGTCTGCCGTGTGACGCGCATTCAATATTTAAAAAAAAGAATATTACACCCATTTTCGTGGCCTTTGAAAAGTTGCAAACACATTATTCGAGAAAAAAAATGAAACGCGTTTACAATCCTTTGTAGTGCTGAACTAGAGCGCAGCTACAGTGAACTAGAAGCGCAGCTCTAGAGGAGGAGGAGGAGGCAAGGATACGCAGGAGAGGGTCACACGTTACGTCACGTGTGACGTCACGAGGGTTAAATTTTCCTGCTAGATTTGTCGGGAACTTTTTCCGCTAAATTTAGAGGGGAAAGTTTACGCTCGTGACATCACACGTGACGCCACTCAACCATGGAAAACTTTTTCCCACTAAATTTAACGAAAAAATTTCCCGCCAAATTTAGAGGGTAAAATTTTGTCCTCGTGACGTCACACGTGACGTCACGTATGGCGTCAATGCAACGCGCGGTTACGCCGACGGCGTCGCCGCTCAAGCCGGAAACGGGCGCCTAAGAGCTGCGCTCTAAAATATTGCACAAATCACATTAAGTACATGCACACGTCATTCTCAATATGGCCACCTATAGTAGGCTGGACGACGCGATGGCGGTGCACGTGGGACGAACGTAGCGACGGACGTGGAGCCGCTACTTCAGGACTGTCGTTCGTGTGGTGTACCGGTCAATCGATTTTCAAGCGCAGAACATCGAGCGGAAGGGATATAAGTGCGAAACAATTGCACGACGAACGTTGCACGCAAATTTGTCGTCATCGTCGTCGTCATCTGGTTCAAGCGCCGGAGAAGAGGACAAAAAAAAAAAACGCAGTCGGATGTGGCCACGCGGCTTCCGTGCTCATGTTTCTGTTTCATTTTTGTGGTAGTTGAGTTTTTTGGCTTCATTAATAATATGCGTTACTCTACAGCAAACTATTGATTGGGTAGTCTCTTGAGAACGTTTTAAATCACCTGGCTGAAACAGAACAAACAAAAAAGATTTTTGAGGGGCGTCAGTGCCCCTTTAAGCGGTCAGCGACAACGTATAGCATTTTGCAAGCACTTACGGCAAAGCAAAGTATAGCGCTTTAAGAAACCGTTGGACCTTATTATAACGTAGTCTAATTTTAAGTTGTTGCGTAAGTTAGGACGAAATCAGTATCAGAACCGGATTTCATAAATTCTTGTAGAAATATTTATGCGCATTAAACAGCGGGGATGACACGTTAATTTTAAACGGTACGCTGCGCGAGCCGGTTTTCACAAACACAACATTGGCGCTTTTATTTTTCATATTATTATTTTTTTCCGTGAAACATTACAAGGAACTTTTTTTTTATTGTTGAAGCTGAGCATTGCGTGCCTGGTTTTACTTCAAATGTTATTTTCCTATTCATCAAAGTGTACGTTTGTGATGCCTTGGTGAAAGTGAAACCGCTTGAAAACGATGCATTATCGGGTTCATAGATATTATTTTAAGTAATAAAAATATTGGGCGTCAATTTTTTTTTCTGCTCTTCAAAATGACAATAACTATCGTTTTTATTATAATCCTTCGCTATCAAGTATTCGGAACATTTAATGTTTTGTAAATGATAATAATATATAACATATGAACATATAAGCTATCTATTGGATCAGGATAACAACACTTTTCGAAAAGCCAAACTCTTGCAACTTTGTCACTAACATAATCAATCATATGGTGAATGTATTTTTAATTATTATTAAGTTACTACAATAATATAAAAACCTAGTTTTTCTGAAGCAATATATAGGTCATTAGGGTGTGTTTAGGTCTTATACAAAATTTTGTTCTTGCTTGAGGCAAACGGCATAAGGTAAGCTCCTCTCAACTCTTTTCAGGTGAAGTTTCTACCAACTTTTCTGAAACCATACAGTGAGTATTAATTAGAACGTGTTTGGTGCTCTATGCGGCCTTTTATGCTTGCTTGAAGCAAACGATAAACATTTTTCCAGACTCTTTTCAAGTGAAGTTTGTACAAGCTTTCTAAATTACACAGAGATAATAGGGCGGCGTATGGACCTTTTAATCTCAGTCGAAGCGAACAGCTGCTCTTCCAGACTTTTTTTTTTAAGCTTTTACAAGTTTTTCTGAAACCATACAAAGATTATTATTATTAGGTGTCTGCTGCTCTATGCAACCTTTTATTCTGGCTTGAAGCAAACGATAAAAATTCTTCCAAACTCTTCTCTGCTGAAGTGCGTACAGGCCTTTTTAAACCACAAAGAGATTATTGGACAATGTATGGGTCTCCGTGCAGCCTTTTAATCTTAGTGAAAGCAAACGGCAGCTTTTCCAGATTTTTTTTCTTTTTTTAAGAAAAAGATTCTACAAAGTTTTCTGAAACCCTGCAGAGATTATTAGGCGGTGCATGCGTACCTGCGCATCCCTTTGTTCTTACTTAAAGCAAACGGCAGCGGGTAAAAGCTCTTCCTAACTCTTTTCAAATAAAGTATCTACAAGCTTTCATTTTTTTTAAACCATGCACAGATTATTAGGTGGTATTCATGTTTCTATGCAGCCTTTTAATCTCAGTCGAAGCAAACGGCTGCTCTTCCAGGCTCTTTTCAGGTGACATTCCTCGTCGGTGCTTCTTGTAACCGCGGCGCTTCTTGGCGGCGCTTGATCCCTCACGACCGAGGGAATTGGCTTGTTGTGCCCGCGCGCTTCTCTGATGACGCGTCTGTACGCAGCGGACAGCCACGGCGACAGCGGCTTATTGCGCAAGGGCGATAAGAAGATTTGCGCTTCTCAGCCGCTCCAGCTAATGAACTGCCTCCTGCAGCAGCGCACGCGTACCAACTTATGGCTACGCGCAGGCTTTGTGGCCTCGCTTCTTATAGTATCTTTTTTCGGTGGTTTGCAGAACATCGCAATGTGCTGTGTTGTCTGGTCTAGAGGGGCTAGAGACGCGAAGAGAAAGAGGAGAAGAAAGGGAGGAGGGCTTGAGCCTAGCTCGCTCTAATGAAGCTACCCGCCGCCGAGGTGCTCCGCAGATTTTCGCTACTTCTTATTTGAGCCCAGACCGGCGGTACTTGTCGGGCGTCGGGTGCTAACACCAGTAGAGTAGCGAGCTTAATATTACAAAAAAGACGCAGAAAATGTGCAATAATTTTTTTTCTAAAAGTGGCTTGTTCCGTCATATGTCTCATTTGCCGGAAATGGCAGTCAAAATGTGAAGGTGACTGGGAAAGGAAGGGTCGAGACAGCCCTCCGAGGTGATTTAAATGAGTTTGGTACGCTAGGACGATGAATCTCCTTAGCTTCGAAAGTAATAAATTAGTATTAGAAGCGCGTTCTTTACCGGATGAGATCGCAGGCGGTTGATATATTATTGTTCCATTGAGTGAGTGAAAGCCCAAAAGATGATCATCACAAAACATCATAAACAGGGCTCTGCACCAAGATTTAGGTTTGTTTGTCTGTTTGTTTAGAAAAGATAAATCATTGTTTTTTGTCTTTTTTATAATTATTAATATTTCAAATATTATGTCTTGTCAACTTGCTTCGTTTTTTCGGGCTCTCTTTATTAAATACTGAGAAAACGTTCGTTTACTCTAGCTCGAAACAAAACAATGTTCGTTAAACACGGAGAACGTGTAAACTACACGACGCAGATCAGACTGAATTCACAGTCCGAATCAGAAAAGAATTGACCTGACCCAGACCATAAGAAAAAAGACTTCTTCCTCCATCCTTCTACGTGCGAGAGCAATTCTTTCCACCCGACTCCAGATTTTTTTTTTCTTGGGCTATGACCGCCGTTAGCTACACAAACAGACATTGGCTGGTACTCTACTTTCAAAGATACGTACAGGTATTAAGTGTTAAGACCAGTCGACGCCTCAATCCAACGTTCGACGGCGGCCAAAATGTTCCGGTACAGAGACGACTCTAACGAGAAAATGTCTTGCTTGCGGGTGCCATCGCCGCTTCCAATGTAAATGCGACTTTCTCAGAGCTTATATGCAACGTGCGCGAGCAAAATAGTCGATGTGATCGGCCCTTTATGATTGGCCAAACGCCCACTATGACGTCTTCACCAGGATTGTTTTCTTTCTCATCGACGGAAATAGGAGCAAAGTAAGACTCTCAACCCTCGTGACGTCACGGGTAGTCACCCTAAGAGGTCGCCACTAAAATATCTCGTCGCCCATTGGAGCGTGAGAAGCAGTAAACTGAGCCGTGGCACCAGCTCGCGGCAGAAGGAAACCAAAAACTCGGAACTATGTGCCTCAACCCGTTGCGGCAAAGGAGGCTGCTTTTCCCCTGCTTTTCTGCTGCTCTCTCTCTAGGTTGGGCCGACACTCGGGTCCAATCAATGAGGCGTTTGGCCGGCAGTCGGCCTGTCGACTTCCGTTGCTGCCACCTTACAGAAATGGTTAGGTGCCAGCCATACAAGAAATTCTGTACTTAGAAGAGTGTAAGCATTATTTTGCACAATCCATATATATTGCTGATTGTGCTTCTTCAATTCTATTGTCGTAATATTCACTCGAAGGCCTCACCGACACCAGAAAAAACTCCAATAAAGAAAAATCGCTTACGTGCAAACTTGTAAGACAAAGGGAAAAATTGTTTATTGGGAGCGGGCAAAACGTACGTACCGGAAGTGAAATCGCGATTAATAAAACCGCCCCATATGGGGAGGAGGGTAGCAGAATGTGTCAATATTAAATGTAAACGGAGCAGTTACTGAGTAGCATCTCATGAACAGGCAGTCTCTTTCAAAGCCCTCCGGTTCAGTGAGGATGATGGTACGACGAGCAATAAAATCGTGAAAAAAAGCACATATTAAGTGCAGCTGCAACGATTTCGGCCTTATTTATAATCAAAAGGCAGGTTTATAGAAGCTCAAATTTCAATCCGTTTTTAATTGTTATTTATTTTATCCCTTTAATGTTTGGTAAACGTGTAGATATAGACACAAAATGCTAGCGTTTTTTGTTGCTGTTCTTCTTTTTTTTTTTTTCTTACACTTTGGTTAGACCTGCTCCTTCAACAAAACATTCTTTGGATGTGTGCTTGGACTCAACTGAAAGTTCAGACGAGGCTTAAAAATAACGATGGCCATTAAGCGGAGATAAAAGGACGTCGATCCTCTGCGTGAGACCCCACCATTGGAATCGACCTCCCCCTTAGAAGGGTTTCCTTGTCGTCCTCTATTAATCTCCCGATGTTTGATTGCGAAAGCGGTCTGGCTTCGAAGAAAGTCTAAAGTCGGCATTCCCAAAGCCGAGCCCCTTTTACCCAAACGAGGTAAGAGTTATTTCCAGGTCCGCCTTTATCTTCGGGGATCCCGTCTATTTCGGGAAACCCAAATGGATGTCTAATCCCGGGAAAAGAGGATTCTGCCGCTGCGTCGCTTCCCGGAAAAGCACTGACGTCGCAACAATTTTTTTCAAGAATTTATCGTAATTAGTACGAACGAACAAATGTCGGTAACTCATTTACGGGTAGGCATAGAAAACTGAACCACCTTATTTTCCTGAACATTGTACGCGCACTTTACGGGTTGAAAAAAATTAAGTTTATCCGATCCGGTCTACCTACAGGTGCGAGGTACACGAATATTTTTTCCGATATAGTTTTTGGGGTAAAAACGTCATGAATCGACGTTTACCGAAAGTCAGTTTACCCAACCTCTGCCGGTCAACTGAAGCTCCTGACTGCCGTTCACACCGTGTCACTTACTATACTGATAGCAATGGAGAGAGAGGAGATGATGATATCGCGCAAGGACATCAGGGTGCCGACTTTTCTAAAGAAAACCTCTTGGAGAAGTATTTTTCTTATGGACGTTCATTGGTCCTTTCTCTGACCTCATTTTATTAAAGATTGAACATACGCGAACGTTCCTTTGTCCCATCCGCGTTGACAACCGGAATTCAAGACTCACTCTAACCTTCTCAGTAGCTAAGCGCGACGGTCAGAAAGAAAATATCTTTCTTCTGATTAAATATATTTCACCCAATAGTTAGCACGATCCAAAAATCGCCCTTCGCATTGCTGAGTGCCGGAATTCCAATGGATACATTCAGCTAAAGATATCTTGTTTGGAGACAGGCGAGCGTGTTTAAATAGCAGCGCTTATTTTCGTACATTTATTAGTCTCATGGAAGGCTGAGCTATTGTTGTTTTTTCAATGAAAAGTCAGTGTTTTTTATTTAAGCTTTACTGCTGCTATTTACTTATGCCAACGTCACGAAGCTTTCGATCAACTTCGAAATTTTGGGGACAAAGAGCTAAAGCTTCGAACACCTCCAATTCTTAGGTTAAAATTAACTTCCAAAAACACCTTCCGATCTAGGTCAGAACTAAGCTCAGAAAATGGTGAACCCTACATAAACACTTTTCACTCTCACGAACATAAGTTGCCTAGACTACCAGCACCCTCGTTTTATTGTGTTCACAAGCACCCTAAAGCCGGGGTCACACTGCCCAGACATCATACAAAATACAGTCTGCAAACACGAGCCATCGCAATATCCGTGGTTCGAATGCCGCGTGACAAGTTTCTCCTTTGCCTTATTGCCATGGGGCATTCGAAGCACCAATATATATCTCACGGTAACTCAAGATCGAATCTGTGTGCAGATTGTCCTTTGTATGATGGATCAGCAGTGCGACCCCGGCATTAGGGTGTCTATGTAATCGCTCCTAGGAGGTTAGACGTGAGACGATGTGTTTTACACTCTTAAGGACGTACAGCATTTAGTACTACTCAACAGATGTTCAAGAAACAAAAATACATCCGCACCCCACTGTCTAAAGTGAACAGATATTCTGACAGAAGGTTTTGCAACAAAAAAAAAAGGGGGGGGGGGGGGGGCGTTATTATTTATTTCGGTTCCTCAATCGCATAGTGCGTACTGGTGATCGAGACTCCCAATTTAATATCATTTATTTGTTTAGCCGTTCGCTCCCAAACTTCCCACTTTTAAAGATCACGTTCTAGTCACCCCACCCTTCCCCCCCCCCCACACACACACAAGTACAAAGAAGAAAAAAGCACATCAAGGCTAATATTGCCCACGTTATCAATTACACTTTGCTAAGCGTGGCTGCTCCTTTATAATCGGACATGGCTGTAATCCAATTTGCAAAGTTTCACAACAAATTTGGGATTTTTTTTTTCTTTCATTTTAATTTTGCGATCTATCACCCTCTCTGACGAAGTAAATTACACGGATGAAAACCATTTCAGACGTTGTGGTTCGCTCTGCAACGTGTCTCAGGGACGTTCTCGATTTCGACGATTTTCTTTTTGACGGCGTTCATCGCCACTTCTCAGGAATCTCCCGAAGCCGCGCGTCGGCGTCTGGCTTTTAACTCGTTTTCGGGGCCCCGGTTCGACGTCGATGAAAGCCTTCGCCGCTGGGAAACTTTTTCACTCGACTCCTTCGCTTATTTGCATGCAACACAATGCAGACGCCCCCGCTTTTTGCCGCGCCGACGCAGTCTCTCCGCCTGTCGGGTGAGAAATGAACAAAGCTCATTTTAAGGGCGCTTACTTTTTTTTGTATTTTTATCTCTCATATGCAGAGTTTCGTTTCTGTTTCTTTTTTAGTGGCGCAATTTAGGAGCAGCCATTTTGAATCGTTTTCCGGCATAGACCTTTTTCCCTTGCGCCAAATTTAGGCCGCCATAACTGACCTTCTGTCAAGTTCAAACAAAGCCTGCGTTGGAGAGAGATGCTGCGGTGTCTAAAATATCAATAACCTGTCGCGCCACGGCAGTGATGAAGTGATGAGAACAAAATAAGAAGAAACAAAAAATGAAAGACGTTTATAAATCTCTGCAACGCGATATTAGAGCGCAGCTCTTCAGGAGGAGGAGGGAAGGGTATTCCCCACCTCCTCCTCCCCTCTCCTCCTCCCCTCCTCCTTTCCTCCCTTTTCTACTCCTCTTCCATAATCTCTTTTCCCCTCCTCCTTCAATTCAGTTTCCCTGCTAAATCTAGCGGGGAAAATGACGTCACATGACTTGGTGTTACATCACCTATGAACAAATTCTGTTTCTCCACTAGGTTTAGCGGAGAAATGGACGTCACGTGACCTCACAACTCACCCTAAACCGAGGGTTAGCTGGCCAGCTACGGCGACGTAGCGGCTCTCACGAACTCCACAACAACTCCACAAGCAAGTATGGATCACTAAGACGCCGAAAACACCCACCACCGGTCCCCTCTCTGAAGCGGTATATCGTCACGGGCGAAAAATACGTCAAGCAAGACGCACCCAGCAGCCGAGCGCCACGTCCCTCGCCTCCTCAAGCTCATCATCTCCTGCCGCAAAGAAGCCACGACTTCCACCCCTACCGGTGAGCGATTACAAAGTTGTTATTCGCCCGAGAGGACTCAATCTTCCAGAATGCCCCGTGCAACTCTGCCTTGCAGTTCAATTAGGCTCCGATGGCGATATCCAAGGCGTGAAAAGATCGCATCGACCCCGATCAAAACATTGCAATAATAGGCGCACCCAACCAAGCAGCAACCAACAATTCAGCCACACTGACTGTGCTTCACCTCGGCGGCAAAATGTACGAAGTCAGAACTTACTAGACTGCCCCCAATGACTCGGTGCGTGGAGTATTTCATGGCATCCCCGCGAAGCCGATTCCAACTTCCTAACGGAAATGGTTTGCATCCACAACGCCCCACTCATCCAATCCCGAAGAATGGGCAAATCTAACTGCACACTTCTGACTCTTTCAGGCAGAAGACTACCACGCCGGAGGGGAGATCCGCTGCTGACCCTTCACGAAATCCACACTTTACTTCCGCAGATGCCGAAGCACCAAGCATTGGAAGGATGTATACCCCATCGCCGACATTCCCATGTGCGATCGTCGTGGCCACCTTTACTCCTCCGACCAATCTTCGGAACCGAAATGCGCAGTATGTAGGGAAGCGCATTTTACGGGAAGCAAGCAGTGTCGGCACAGATACCTACTCCGGACAACCGAACCCCAAGACTCACTCCCTCGTGAAAGGAGCAGAAACCGGCGAAGAAGTGAAAGCAGATGAAAAACAAAAGTCTGCACCCAGAAACTACAGTGGCTTAAAGGGGGTAGTGTGGTTACCGCGTAGCCTCCGCCATGCATCGGGGGCGGCCGCTCCTTGGAAGACGGTGTGGGTGGCGCTTCGATCCGCAGCTCCGTTGGGTGCCTCAATCGGCCGGCAGATAGAGGCACCCTAACACGCTTCATAATTAATATAAATACATCAAAAACAATTATTTGTTTCCAGTGAACTTCCAACAACATGATTTGTGTTTGAAGGTGAATAAAAACGTGCAACTAGCAGACGACAGTGCAGTCGACAGCTGCGAATTGGCCGGAGCTGGCCGGAGCCAAGCTGACCAAGCGGACAAGCCGGAGCCATAGCCGGAACGACGATGCTGCAAGCGCCAGCGCCACCCGCGGCTGTCTTCCAGCGCTGTGCCGCTTCTCCGGTTTCGTTCGTTACCCTACCCCCTTTAAGCCACTGTACAGAAACAGTAATCGTAGCAGGAGCCGCAGCCGCTTTATACACAGATTGCAGGTCACCTCTGCTAAGACCGCCTCTGACTCACCAAACTCAAGCCCCACTCCAACCCTCTCAGCCAGGGAGAAGCAGCTTCTCAAGAAAAACAGTGAGCTCAAGATCAAGATACAGACTCTACAACAAGAAATTTTTAAGATGGCCAAGGCTATCCACACTTTCACTGCAGCCATCCAAGTACTCAAGCAAGACCAGCCACTCCCATCCTCACCCGCCCCTGTCTCTCTTCCTGACGAAACGGATGAATCACTAAAACATAAAACCCGACATGCAGACTTAACTCAGCAAGCCAGGGACAAGGAGGTAAAGGCTGATGAGACCGAAAAATCATCTCTTCAATCTGCATTTAATCTCCAATCCCAAAAGACCACTCACCTCTTATCACAATTACAAAATCAGATGCAAGAATTTCACCAAAAAAGCCAACAACAAACGCAGCAAAAGCAACTGCAAATCCAAACTCCTATACAACGCCAGCTCCAAATTCAGGCCGAACCCCTCAACTTAGGGCACTCCGCAGAACCATATGAACAGAAGCGTAAAGAAGACTGTCATGTGGCAGTGGAATTGCAGGAGCTTTTTCAACAAAATAAGGGAGCTCCTACAATACTGCCAACACTCTGCAATTAAACCAGAAATCATACTGCTGCGAGAACCCAAAGGAAAGACCTAGCTACCTGGCTTCATCTCCTTATGAAGAGCCAACTGGAAGGAGCACAGCCACCCTGGCCAAGAACAAGATTGCAGCTACCCACCATATCACCACCCAGGGAGGCCTCCAACACACCCTCATCGAAGTCCATTCGCAGTCAACCAAAAAACCGAAAGGAAGTCTCCTCCTTCTCAACTTTTATTGTCGACCCAAGGCGAAGAAACCTTGGGGCCTGGATGCCACATTCACTGAAGCAGTTCAGCTAGCCACAGATAAACCAGACTCCACACTTCTCGTTCTTGCCGGCTTCAACACCACACACCAGACATGAGGCTACCAGTTGAATCCACCAAGTGGCAACAAATTTGTTAGACTTCAAATGGACAACGACCTCACACTTCTCAACGACCCTGACACACCAACGAGACTGGGAACAAGCCGAGCACGGTATACATTCCCTGAACCTTGAATTTGTGCTAGAGCCATCCAAACTCTAGATCACCTCGAGTTCCCTGGCCGAAAATCTTGGATCAGACACAATATAGGGACCGAGTACAAGGCAATCATGGGCAAAGCACGTCACACCGACTGGGATAAATTTTTAAAAGCCCGGACTACCACTCCCCAATTGGACCTAGACTGCAGCGCTTGGGCAACCCAACTCAAAGAAGACATCACCAACCCTACCAGTGAACTTTTCACTACCAGAGACACCCCCTGAACTGACAACCATCTTCTTGGCCTTTTGGAAGCCCGCCGACAGCTGACTAAGAAATGGAAAGTACAAAGGCGCAAGAAAAAACTATGGAAAAGCATCGCAGAACTCAACGCCAAGGCTGCTCCCTACGCCAACGACCTGGCCAAAGAAAACTGGCTAAAGATTTGTGACGGGGTCAGTGGCCGCCTATTCCTCAAGCAAACATGGTACCCTCTTCGCCACCTCATTGACACCACCGAAGAGAAATCGGAGACGAGAAGGGGGATCACCCGCACCATCAACGCTTGCAAAGGCACCCCCAACAGCTTATGGACAACGTGACCACACTCTACCTCCGATGCAAAACACCTACATCTAAAACATCACACCAGGACTACACCGGCCGTCCCAACTCTACACTGGATGAGCCCATCTTCATACAAGAACTCAAAGAAGCCCTGGTATCGACTGATAAGAACAGCGCACCAGGAGTCGACTCCATAATGTAAGAGGCCCTGGCGAACTTGGATGATGCCGGCTTCGACTCACTCCTTCACCACACGAACCACGCATAAGAATAAGGTTCCATCCCCCAAGAATGTACACACGCCATAGTGGCCTTCATATAAAAACCAGGTAAACCACACACCATTGAATACTACCTCAGAACCATCTCCCTCACCTCCTACGTGGGCGAGTTATTGGAACAATTTATCCAAGGCCGACTCCAAAACTTCCTCGAGGAGACGGGGCATTTCCCACACAATATAGTTGGCTTCCTCCGACACCTTAGCACTGAAAACGTTCTCCTCCAACTAAAGGAGGACATATTCGGCAAGACGCCCGGAACACCCACAGAGGTATATTGGCACTGGACCTTAAGGGAGTGTATGATAACGCGCTCCACGATGGGATCCTCTCTACCTTCAACGACATTGACTGCGTTGAGCGCGCCTACAGCTACAGACGCACAGCACAAATCAAGATAGGTGACTTAGAGTCGGACACCAGATCGGTGACAGAGGCTCCCCGCAAGGGGCAGTCCTCTCCTCATTCCTCTTCAGTTTCACTTTTCCCCACCTACCGCAGAAACTAAAACACATCCCAAAGCTCAAGGACACCTTCTACATAGACGACATTACCTTATGAACTCCCAAATTGGACGTCCCGGGAAAACTACAAGATACACTTTAAGAAGTCACAGACATTATAACCGAACATGTGCACGCTTTGTGCCTCATATCTGCACCCCGGAAGACAGAACTATTCCTTATAAAGAGAGCAACTCTCAAGGCCCCAAAGTCCACCAAGTACACCTCACCATCGAAGGCACAACGGTATACCCGACAGACAAGCCAGTCAGGATCTTGAGCCTCTACATACAAGCCAACAACAGATGGACTTATTCAATCAACTTACTCAAGCAACAATTGAACCAACTAAGCCACATGATTTGGATAGTAACCACTAGACATAGTGGGATGAGGGAAGCAGAGATGCTTCGATTGGTGCAAGCTTTCGCCGTATCTCGCGTAGTCTACGTGGCTCCCTACATGAACCAACTCAATGCAGAACAAGCCCAATCGGAAACTATCATCCGAAAAGTCGTCAAAACGACCCTACATCTTCCAACCTCGTCATCCACGCAAAGACTCATAGAGAGAGGTGACCACAATACCCTCGCAAAATTTGTTGAGACCCACCGCGTCAACCAACTATTCAGACCCGGCAAAACACCCACAGGAAGGGCCATCCTATCTCAACTCAGTCACACCCCCACCCACGTGGAGGAAGCGCCCAAGAAAACACCACCCGCCTGAAGGTCCCATATTGACGTCCGCCCACTTCCCAAGAACATGCACCACACGAAGCACAAGGACAAGCGAAAAGCACGTGCCGGAGCACTCAACAGGCTGCTTCAATACCAACGAGGTAGAGGGGCTTAAAGCGATAAACTGGTGTCCCGTTCACCAGACAAAACTGACCCCCACTTGGCTGCCGCCATGTTGTACCATTTTGACGACTAGGCCCGTGACCGTACCAAATTATGAGGCTTTTACGCAAACCTGATCTAAGATTTGTATGGCGATCGCTGTAAAAAAAAGACAGGATAACTACTTTTTCAAGACTGGTAGCCCCAGATATCAGTGTCCAGCTCCGATAAAAATACAAAATACAGTAACAATACAGCACAGCGGCTGACAGTATCTAGCGGGGGCATTGCGAAGCTGCCAGAGATTTTGTCGTAAACCACATGTTTGGCTCAAAACAAACGAAACATGACTTACCTCATTCGTACTGTTATTAAAGATCAATAAGCAATTATTTGTGCGCAGTATTTCGTTAAAATCTAGACGTAAAACTATAAGGTCACGTGCCTAGTGGCCAAAAATGTGCATCATGGCGGCGGCCATTTGGGGGTCAATTTCAGATGCCGGTTTATCGCTCTAGGCCCTCTACCCTCGTTGTTCAATACATAACCCCTAACAGAGTAGCATACACAGACGCAGCCCTGGTCAGTGCCTGTAAAGTGGTTGCCGTGGCATGCATTGATCAAGACAACTCTCAAGTTGCAGCTTTACACACCACTGTAGGAGAAGAAATTACAATTGGGGAGAAGGTAGTTATTAATCTGGTCATCACCCAGCATCTCCGTTACAGCGTCCCGGACTCTCAAAGGCGCCTGTCGGGCATACCTATGTGGTCTCATTTGCCCGGAGGCTCATCATATCATCGACACCTACCGACAACATAAAGGGAAGCGAACCAGCTGTATCATCTGGACTCCGTCCCATACTGAGGCCGAAGTGAGGGCTAATGCCCGAGCCCATCACTTGGCACGCGAAGGAGCTGACGCTCGTACCATGGTTTCAGGGCGACGAAGATCCAAAAGAGCAACCGAACCAACCCCACCCCGCTCACCACCAACAAGAACATCACCACGTACTATCGGGTGTGACGGCGCACTCTACCACTACCTCATCATACGCTTGACAAGGGGGATTAAGTTAAGTGGCGCCTGCTCCAGACCGACACCTACCGAACGCCATCCAGACTCAACTTGCTCCACACCAACACGTACCCAGCACCATCCAGACTTAACTTGCACTACCCCCAGCTCTACCCCTCTCCCACATGCCCCAACTGTCAACAGGCCCGAGGAACCATCTACCACGTCCTGGCCTGGCCTAACTATCCAACACCAGAAGACGCAGCACGACTACGAGACCACTCTAACCTCTGGGAGACGGTCATCAGAGCCTCGGACGCAGAGGGTCAACGCCAGCTGATGGTCCTAGGGAATGGGGCCTGTAAGACCAATGGGACCCAGGACGTAGGGACCACCCCAGAGAAGGGGAGGGGAGGGGGGGGGGGGGTCGTGAGGTGAGGAGAGGGCAAGGTTAGCTTTGCCGAAAGTGCAAGCGTTGCTCCGCCCTGGTCTAGGGAGGGGGAAAAAGGATGGGATTTAAGTGAGGAAGGTGGGTGGGGGGTGACAAAAGAAGCCGGTAGCATTCGTGTCTCAGTAAGCCAGACACCGAGTCCGGGCTGGGCTCATGGCACCTAGCTGAAGAGCAGAAGAGGCGTCATAGACGCTTTCTTAGAGCGGTCGCTCGTAGGAAACCCAGTAGCCTGTATGATCTGTCTTCTATGCCTGGGACCTTCAGGGTAAACTACGTCCGATTCTGTCGTTGCTCAGACATGATGTGGGGATAGGGCAGAAAGAAACATTCTCCGAGGTTCATCATGTAAGGGACAACCCCAGACTATAAGAGCCTCGTCCTCTGTGAACTTTCGCGCCGCGACGACAATGGGCATTGGATGGATGGATGGATGGATGAATACGGCTGAGCCCTTTGGATCGGGCGGTAGCTTACGCCACCTAGCCATTTTGTTTTACCATTTCCGCAAATGTTGGGCGCCATCTAGGGACAAGCTGGAGAAACGTTTTTGGTGGCCTGCCTTGGTTCCGGTTCCACCCGCTCCAGGCTATGTTGGCCATGTGGGCTGTCTGAACGCGGTCGGTAAAGGCGCTCAGTGTTCATTTTTCTTTTATCCAACGCGACCGACGAGAATATTTGTTTTCAATGAATGCGTTGGCTATGGACGACTTCGTCCGTTTTTATATTTCGTCGAGTGGATAAACGACGGACTTCGCTGTGGCCCCTGTTGTGACTATCGGCCCGATTCAAGCTCTTTTCGACCAATGAGAAAGTACAAATGGCTACATTAAACTAGGATTCATCTTATATGCATATCGGCAGAAAATTTAGGAAACATTCGGGACCAAGTTGCAACTCAAGCAAGCTTTTTTTTTTTTAATCGCGATCTATTCGTTCAAACTGCTCGCAAATTTTCATTAACAATGACTTTTCTCAGAAACGGGAAAGCTTATCTAAAATCGTTCGAAAAACTCGGCGCCGGCACGTACTAGTGACAAATTTTCATCAAAGGTGTACTTTAGTGGCGGATTTCACCTTGCGAAATTTCAAAGCGTAGCTCTATTCCTGTGATAAATGAGACCAACAAACTTGCCCGAGTCAACGGCGGACGCGTTCGAGGACTACAGAGTCGTTTGCGAGCGCCATTGACCCATGTTCCTATCGTTTCGTCTGAACTCGTTTCGTGGAATTGCGTTTCGTGGACAACTTTTCATGGACACACCTTTCGTCGACACGAACGTTTTATTGACACTCGTTACGCCTTTCGTCACGCCCGTGTCACTGCGGTGCGCGTTAACCCCCCCCCCCCCCCCCCTGGCCTGCGTTCACGCCGCTTCTCAGCGACAGTCTCATGCGGCTTATTACAGGAAAAAAAATAATCTGAGCTGTCGATGAAACAATCTGTCGATGGAACATCGCGCGTCGATAAAACGATCTATCGATGACATGTCGTTGGATGAACTGTTTTCCGCCACCTTGACCCTGGCAAGTTTGTTGGTCTCGTCTTTAACTGCTGGGAGCAACACTTCGAAATTTCACAAGGTAAAATTCACCACTACAATACATCTTTGATAAGTAATTGAGATAATTACGTGCAATTGCCGATGTAAGAGCGAGGCTCGGCATTTATATCACCCCACTTCAGGCTAAAGGTCTGTGTGACTGAACAGAAAAAAAAAAAGAAATAGGCCGTGTCTCGTGCCTGTCAACAATGTTCAAACTAATTTCTTTACTCAATACATACATGAAGACAACACATCAAGTCGATTAATTTCTCTTTCTTATTCAACCACAAGGCCAGCAGATATGGTCCTGGTAGTGAAACAGCTGCACCCATTTTCTCTTCCCGGGTATGCACATAGCAACACGCAGCACAGTATAGCCGCGTTGCCTCAATGCTTTATGAATATTTGGTGACCGTAAGCGATTTCAGTGTTTACAACAACCAAAAAGCAACAAAAAGCAGACAGGCAGTTCGCTTAGCCACGCGAGACCGTCACTTTAGCAAGACAAAACCCGCGCCAGCCTGACGCACGATCACGGAAAAGCGAACTTCGAGCCGCTTGCTCTGTATGGCACATAAATTAAGCGACAGCATAGTTGATCAATCTGTTGACTTTCCTTTGCTTACCAATAAAAAAAGAGGAACAAAACATAAACCTTTTATGAAGTGGCACCTGCAAACGCGGGAGTGCTTTGAAGCCTGCCTTTGCGTGCCGTCCGCATTGTTCCGCCGGATTCACCGAATCCCCAGCGGCCGCTTCGTCGGGTGCAGGCTAGTTGAAAGAAACCTAAAGAAACTTAGATCGTGACAACGCTTGCTGTCGTTGCTGCAGCCGACAACAGAACAGCGTTGGGGTATGTGGGAGAACTTGGAAACGCTTCGACCACCGCTGCCTCCCGCAGTCCCGTGCCGGACGCACCACGCCACTGAAGATGGCGGACACCTGTCTGCTGCTGCTGCGCATGCGCCTCGGAAACTGCGGAATGGGCTCCATTCCCGGCTCTCTTACCTCTCGACTACAACAGACGGCTTGAGTCGGGTCGCCGGCGCAGATATATAAATATTCTGTTACCGCTTTTATCTCGCTTGATTTCTTATATTTTGGCTCACATTGACCTTCCCCGGCCGATTCTTTACCTGCCGCTCCTAAAATATAAGGGGGCGGTTTATTGGACTTCAGTTAAAAGCCTCTGCGGTCAGTTTATGCGAGCGAAATTAAACATTTGCACTCGAAGCGACACGGATTTCCCTGCCATTAGGCAGGGACGCCAGGTACTTCCATGTCCCCATAGAGCTCGTTACGTGAAATAAAAATCCCTCTTGGCCGCAACCGCGGCCGCGAGATGAGCAAACCGCGCCTTAGGATTGATAGGCGGCGCTTTGCCTCGGAGCCACCCAGGTGGCTCTATCAGTTATTAAAGTTGATATGCAACACTAGAGACCGCGTGCCTCTAAGACAAATTTTGACGCGTAAAGCCAAAACGTTCTAGAACGCGGCCCAGTTCTTCTAATGTACTAGACGGTTTTCGTGTGCGTTTGCGTTAGGGTTGCGTGCTCCACGTTGTGCATGCGCGTCGTCGCCATGCGCCAATCCAATACGCAGTTTGAACACCGCGCACGCGCAACGTAGAACACCGGACGGCAACGGAAACGCACAGTGCTTGCGTTTGCTCGAATGCGCAATACTAAAACTCTCAAGTTATCGTAGATATTTTTTTCCAATTTTTGTTCGTTTTACTAACAAAAGGCTGCCATGGAAACTGACAGCGAAGCAAACTGAGCTAATTTACCGTCCCAATTTAGGTGTTTGACGTCATCTCGCGTATGAGCAAACTTTTTACAAATCGTAGTGCACTCAACGCATCTACACGAGGTTTAGTCAAAGCTACCAACGATTCTTACTCTGGGAAAAACAGGCCACTCTCTACAATTCTTTTTCTTTTTACTTTTATTTTTTTTTTTTTTTGAAGGGGGGGGGGGGGGGTTAAGTGACGAACTCGTTGACCCGTGCGTTCTACCGCACACGCTGGATGAAGGCAAAGGGGTGATCACACTCATTTTCAGGAAACCTGCCCCTGCTGCGCAGCGCACAGCGCCTCCTGCATAAAACATGAGCGACTCCCGGGGACCGATTTAGAGTTATCTCCGCCAAACGGTTCCCCGGTTTCCAACACGCTTCACCTGAGCTAAGCGGTTCCAAATCGCAAACTATGGGCTGCCCTGAAGCGTTACTGAAGCAATAAAAAAAAAGGCCAGTAATTCACTTTTTTTAAGCGTTTTGAGCGATAACTCCTTCCCCGAAAATTCCATTTCACTTCAGTATTGGCGACAGGCTTGATCGCATGAAGCCAATAACCGAAAGGCTGAAAAACTGCCGCTTTATTCGAACTTCGCTTTACACGTTAGGAGAAATAAAGTTTCACTGCCGACTCGCGCGATGCTTTTCGGTGCCCAGGATTTTATTACTGCATACAGTGACGACACGAAGCTATTCAATGACAGAACTGCGAGTATTGCCTGAGTGCCGAAAAAAACCTATGGTACACTTCGTGTCGCAACTGGTTTTAGCAATGAAAGGCTTTGTTCCAGGGACCGGTTTCTTTTAAATCGACGGCTTTCAATTTACCGTTTTTATCGACGGAAGACACGCAGCTTGAATAATTAACCCTCCATTTATTTTTTTATAGGACGAAAATTTAGATTTTGCTTGTTACTCACAAACGAATGCCTGATTGATATGGTGTCAACTTATTTACAATTTCGCCATTGCAACGTCCCCACCGAGGCAAACAAACAAAAAAAAAAAAGAAACCAAGAACACGTGGTGAAATCTCCGGTGCTCGGTGTCAAAGCTGCGAAATCTCAAGCAAAATCGCACCTTGTGATTCAGGCTTAATGGCGCGTTTACACTTGCGGACTTGAAGGCGGATCCGCGTAGGCGGAAAGCGAATTTCGGATCCGGGTGATGAAATCGACTCGTCACTAGCGAGAAATCTGGATATGGATCCCGGGCCGATCCAGATTTTTCGCCATTGACGAGTCCATTACGCCACCCGGCTCCAAAGTACGCTTTCTGGCTACGCGGATTCGCCCGCGAATCCGCAAGTGTAAAGCAGCCATGTTCGCGGCCGCGTTCTGCCGCAAAACGCGAAGATTGTTGGAGATAAGTAGGCATCAAAATATACTTAGGTTATGTTATTTATTTCCTTATTTAGTCATTTATTATATTTAAACACTATGTGCCGCTTTAAAACAATTACGGCCCATATGTACAGCGTGGTATAATTAACGTTTAGACTTCAGTAAACTCAGTCGTGAACATTGGCGCTGATAGCGGTCTTTCTTAGTGAAATGTAAGAATAAATATTCAGAATTCGATCGTGTAAAATAATGAGAGCAAAACTTCTAACAGTTTAAACGGAATGCTTATACGCGTGTGTTCGGGTGGTCTAACTCTTTACGGGCTCCTGTTGAGAGATTGCACACCGTTTATTCTGTGTCTGCATTAAAATGCGTACTCTAAACATTCGCATTGACTGTCGTAGAAAATCTAGCGATACTTTCGTGTAATTCAGATCATTCTTAATTAAAAAGCCCCGTTAAAAATGAACGCTGCAATTAATGAATAGAAGCTGAAAGAAAAACATATCACGTAAATGAGAGCGCATTATCTCTAAAACTAATGTACGTGTCGTTGTGCGTCGTTGATGTTCATTTATTCGAAACTCATTGCATCAAGCGTCTTCGCGCTACCTCTAGATTATATCTACATTATACCACTTATCATTTGTGAGTTAGTCCGCCTTTAAAATTTCCCGGAACCTCGTTGGCGTAACTTTTGAAGCAGGGCGACGCTTTGAAATTTAAGGAGAGAGCAGTGATTACTCAAATGCTGCTTTGACAAACATTCCAAATGGCTTAGTTCAGGCATATGGTGTCTGGAGCTCGCTTCCGACAGGTGTGTTTAGCGTCCAATCCCACCCATGGATCAAAAGTGGTTTCGAAGTGGCAACAAATGTCGTCACAGTGTCATGCTGTTTCATGTCGCGATCCTGGCTCTTAATCGTAGATATGCTAGCGAGAAGCTCCGGGTAGCATAACCAAACGCGAGTGTCGCTGTCGTCACGGCGTCCCAACTTGTGGCTGCTCAAGCTTCCGTAGACCTCCATACTGTAGCGTGACCTGCAGCAGAACAGGCGCCTTCCATATACACCACAGCTGTTGGGACGACGCCAGGATCGTCACAGGCGACAGAAAGACACTTGTATGACGTCATCAGACGGATATCGAGGGACGACTTTCTTGGACGCGGTAAACACATCAGTCGGAGCCGCGTTCTGGGCACTGTAGTTCGGGTTAAAATTATTTTCTCTGCTTATGTTGAGGCGGCAGTAGTGTTTATGCCACTCTATACACTGTTTACACATTTGCGACTGCATAGTTATATAGTCCATGATAGGTTAAGATTCGTTGGGTTTACGCGCCTTGCCCCGTGATTCGTTCTTCTGCTTTCTCATTGGCTAATGCCGTAGTCGGGCCACGAAGAGAATATATGATGATCAGCCTTCATCCCGCTCTCTAAGCGACTCTAGATAATATGTGGCGTTGTTGATTTCCTTTCTTTGTTTGTTCGCCTAACGAAAACAACAAAAATTTATTCGTGTTACAGAACTCGTAATTGTCGGCTTTATTTTGGCCGCGGACGATTTGACCCGAATCGCAACCCTTCTCCATCTTCTCCGATTAGTTTCTCTTTTTTCTTTTTAGTTTGTCTTTCCGACAAACATCCAAAGACCCTCCTGCTCTCTCTTCTTCCCTTTTCTGTCCATCGATATTGACCGTTTAAGCTTTCTTCGAGATCACAGGGTTCGAAGACGGGACAGGGAGCCGGCATCTTCTCTACTCCGTTCATCCCTCAGCTGACGATGCGATGGGATCCGCGCGCTCTCCAGACCTATCAATCGCCTCCCTTTCGTAACCTAACCCTCCCCCCCCCCCCTCCCTCTGCGCGCGTGGCCACGGGTGGAAGCGTAATCACGTGACAAAAGCTTGCCCTCTGACTGGTCCGAGGAACAGGCAGCTTCCACCGCATTGTCAGCTTAGGAGTGGACGGAGTATGGCTTCCAGTGTCTGGACAGACGCGACGAAGCGTTCCGCCGCTTAGTTCTAACACGCCTCGCGAAACTCCGTCGGACACGAAGGTCTAATCAGGCTGTCGATAACGGCGTGGAGAGATTTATCGGCGATTTCGACGACCTGTAAATTGCAGCGGACGTCCGTGCCATGAAAACGTCCGGCGCATTAGTGAGGGTCATCTCTTTACTGTCGGTCTTTTTGTCTTAGAGTTTTATCTCATTACAGCCGTGCAACGAAACGCTTATAACGGAGAGTCTCGGAATAGAAATTTTAAAATAAACGATATTGAGGGGTGACTTTTTCCTTCTTCCTCTTGCGTTCTTGTATTGACAGCCTATAAAGCCGGGGTCACTCTTCTTATGCATCATACAAAAGACAATCCGCATACAGATTCGAACGCGAGTCACCCTTGAGACCCGTGCTTCGAATGCCGCGTGGCAAGGAGTTTGAGGAGTAAATCCGGCACGCGGCATTCGAACCACGGATATTGCGGTGACTGGTCATTTTAGACTGTCTTTTGTATGATGCATAAACAGTGCGATCCCGGTTTAAAGCTCCAGTCTCATTGCTCCTACATTATACAAGAGAAGCGGTGTTCGTTGCAAACATGATGAGGCATGATGACATGATTCTCTCCGGACACGCCTCTTGCATGTTCCAAGCATGTGCTCCATACATTTGTATGCTTCGAACATGTCTGCAAACAAATTATGTTTTTGTATGATTAATCCGACAAAATTGTCATACAAAGATCAAAGCACGCCTCAGAGAGAGGAGACCTTTTAGCCAACCGCTACCCCGTTCCGCGTACCGCACACTACCGCGGAGCCTTTGAAGCGTGCTTTTAAGTGCGCGCCCCAGGGATACCGGCCGTGAACGCAGTGCGCGTGCATAAAAAGCACGCTTCAATTGCCGGTAGTGCGCGGTGCGCGGTACACGGTAACGGTTTGCTCAAACGTCTCCAGTGTCTGCACACTGACGGCTTTGGAAACGGAGGGCGTGGTGCGTTCCGAAGATTTTATTATTACGCTCCTCAACCAATGAGATGCCAACATCAGCCAGAAAGAATGGCGACGAACCAATTACGACATTAGGAAGCAAGAAGCGCGAACATTATCAGCCACGTTCTGTAATGTGTGTGTGTGTGTGTGTGTGTGTTTTAACATGTCAGTGGCTATGAACAGCTTTTCCCTTTCGCCACGCAAATGTACAGTGAGGCAAACTTACCCCAACGTGTATACAAATATCTCTGTATCAATATTCGCTTACAGCAATCTCATTATAGCCGCGTTTACAAGAATGCGACCCAGTCGCATCGAATCTAGCTGTCGCTTTCGATGCGGTCATGTAAACGGCATAATGCCCTAAGGAAGCGCATCGCATTTAATCCGCTAGACAGGGGTGGATCGAGAAGGCGATAGCGAATTTATTCAGCCCATGTAAACGGAGGTCGCATCGCATTTTGGAACGGGTAGGATTATGGGAAGGCGTTCGCTGCGGGAGCGAGTGAACAGCTGAGAACATGGCGGCGGCCAACCTCGTCGGCGGCGCGGAGAGCGGTCCCGCGTGGACGCCCGCGGTTTTCTCCCGAGAAAAAACGCTACCTTTTATTGCCATCATAAATGAGCGGACTATAGCTCAGTTGCTCGGTGAGGGCGGCCCCCGTATACAAGCCTTGCGAAGTACGACTTGCGCGTCCGAAAGAGTCCCTAAAGGCTTCGGTGCAAGCACGAACGACGCCGAGAGCTCCGAGCACTGCATGGTAATGCAGAACGAGCAGCCCCTACCTCGGTGCCTTTCCTGGTTGCGACGGAGCCTTTCGGCCTCGGAGTCCGGTTGGTTCGGTCGCGGTCGGCGAGATTTGGCGAGGCGAAGCGAGGTAGCGTCCTCGGAGCATTTGGAACGATCTCGCTCGCCAGTGCGTGCGCACACGCGGCCTCTGGTCCGGAGCGGCCCGGCAGCCCGGCCCGGACCCCGAAACGCTTCGGTTTTAATGTTTCTTCCGTCTCGTAGCTCCTCGCACAGCACCGAAGACAGCGGGCACGATCTTAACGCTCGCCGAAAGCGTCGAAAGGCCTTCACGTGCGGTGCACCGGAAAATGTGGTCACGTGGTGCGGCTTGTGCCGGAAACTCAGCTTTCACTTCGAGCTTTGACACGGCGTGGCGCCACCTTCGCGTAGGGCTTGGTGCGCATTCATGTAAACGTTGCCGCGTCGGCTTTCTTCGAAGGACGAATGGTGTCGATGAGCTGAAGACGCATTCATGCAAACGCGGCTAATCATGCGCTATGAATCAAACTATATTTTACTTTCTTCGGTTTTTTGTAAGGGCTCGTGATTGGAATGGTCCCCACTCAACATGTGCCTAAGAAGATACTACAAGTTCACTAGATGAAGACAAACAAAAGTTTTATTTTGTTAATAACATGGAGCAGCCACATTTAAAAAACTCACAAGCCGAATGCCAGTGAGAATATCCAAAAAATGGCGTCAAATATACTGCAAATGCACGCTCAATTGAGTCCTAAACTTAGTCCGCGTTCTCGAAAACCAATGTATCTCTCTTATTTTTATTTTATTTTTTTTAATGAAAACGCCAAGTCGCTTATATTGAGTTCTTCGCTCAGATGTCTCACGCGGAGCGTTCTTTATATAAACAGGAAACGTCTTCGACAATAAAACTATAACAGCCACGCACAACGATCAGAATAGAGGGCAACGCCCGAAGCCTCAAATTCCTTCAAGAGCTGATATATGCTGAACACTTAAACTATACCACACATGAACGTGGCCGCGTTATTCACAATCCCACATGAGTTACACTCTTCGACTTTTTCGTGTCTAAGAGGAGCAACAAAAACAAAAAAATAATAACACGGAACATGCAATATTTTAAAAAACGGTTTGCAACCCCCTTCCCCCCTCCCTCCAGAAAAAAAAACACACACAAGAAGTACCATAAAACTTCGTGCTCTTCTCGGACAATTTCAAGAACGAGCTCCAGGAAGCCGCGAGCACCGCACGAAACGAAGACGCTTTCCGCTCCACAAGACGGCGCAGTCGCGTCATGCGTGGCATGGCAAGCATAGTAGTGCTCTGAGCCTCCATCTTTTCAGTAGGATGACGACACGACACTCGAAAATGCAAGAGAAAAAATAAACGACTACAAAAACGCTACGCGAAACATCGAGCCGCGCGTATCTAACTCAGTTCAAGAATCGTATAGCGGGCTCATGTTACATAAGTATAAAGTTTTGTTTCTTTTGTTTTTTTTTTAGAGAAAGACGAAGAGAAGAACGCTGAGTGGACGGATACTCGGAAAATTGCGACCCTGCGCCGACGATCCGGCGCACGCTGCCTCAGTTTCCGTTGCGAGAGCTGTTTTTCCCAAAAAAGGATCGCAAAAAAAAAACAAAAAAACCTAGACGCAAAGCGGATCTTTCTCCACTGCGGCGCGAGATCGTGTTTCTCTGTAGAACTATGTTTTGATTGCGCGAGATATTGGAGAGCTTGTTTCCGGGTGATGAGTTTGCTGTACCACGCATCCTATCGTTCGCTGATTAGTTTGAGTATGTTTCAGAGCGTCCACGTAAGCACATTTTGTTTGTTTTCCTTGTTTGTTTGTTTGTCGCTCATTTTCTAATTTTAATTACGGGCCCGAGGTCTCCAGTTGCCCATAATCCTTTCATAGCACATGTCCATGGCAGCAACCAAAGCCGCAGTCAAACTGCTCCATTGTATGAGGCGCGTTTCAAGTAACCTTCGAGCCCTTGTCATTCGCTCGTACTTAAGTATTGTTCGCTCGCTTCGCATGTTGTTGAGACCGAGCATTGATGCTGCTGGTCGATGGGGAAACTCAGGTCAGACACGGGACGGAAAGTTTAGCAGAAACACTCGGGGGAATGGCGTGTCTTTGTGTAAACATTCGGTTTAATCGAATGCGTAAGCCTGGTTCACGCACTAGTGTTTTGAGCATCACCGATTGCGTTGTGCCCTGTTGTGATCGCTTAAGCCTTGGTCATGCTGCTCATATACCATACAAAAGACATTCTGCAAACACTAGTCACCGCAATATCCATGGTTTGAATGCCGCGTGACAAGTTTCTTCCTTGAACTCGTTTCCGTGCGGCATTCGAAGCACGGGCCTCGCGGTGACTCGCGTTTGAATCTGCTTGCAGACTGTCCTTTGTATGATGGTATAAGCAAGTGTGACCCCGGCTTTACGGTCACCCACCGTAGGACTTGACTTCCCCTGCTGCCCCATAGACGCTTTGCAGCAGCTGTGCATGGACGCCGCCATAACTGACCTTCAGTTTTTGTTTCCTCTTATTTCGTTTATTTCACTTCATCGTTACCATAGCAGGCCAGGTTATTGCCATACTAGACTCAACTGTGTCCTTTTCTAAAGCATCGGCCTTTGTAGAGGATCGTCAACTACCGTTTCAATTGCTCGGCATCTCGGTAAGACAAGAGGAGGGCAGCAATGGCGGCTGTAATTTGGCGCGTGTGTAAAGCGTCTAACTTACCCCAGACTTCCACAGGTTTCGCTTCTCCAGGAAGCGAAACCTGTGGAATCTGTGGATCTTTGTGCACGGGTTCGATTTCGGTCAAGCTGAGAGCGAGAGCGTTTTCAGCTTCTGATTGGACGTGGCGCCAAAGCTTGCGCGTAATCAACCAATTGGAAATTTTCGACCAGTCTCGGGTCCACAGTAGGGTGATATTTTGATGAGAACGTCTCACCAGCATACAAATAGAAGGAGGAGATTCGCAGCCTTTGATGTACTTATCCTTAGTACTCCTCCATCCACCGGTCAATGTCAGCTTGGGTATGACAGTAGAAAAATCTGAGATTTTCAAACGAGGCGCGGGACGTCAAAGGGTTCCAGCTTGAAATAGCAGACGATCGCAATTTCAGCTTGCGTCCGATCTTAAGCCTGGTTCAGACAGTTGCGTTTGACTGCGTTTGACTGCGTTGCGGCTACAAGAAACCAGGACATCCCTGCTGCTTATATCGCGTGCCAAGATGATTCTTTGAATTGGATTCCACGCTTCATACGAAGCACGGATGTGCCGGTGACTCGCTTTCGGTTCTCGACGCAACGCAGTCAAACGCACTCAAACGCATGTGTCTGAACCGGCCTTTACTTCACCGCGTGCTCTGCTGGTAGCAGATGATAAACTTTTTTTCGGTCTGTTAGCACCGCGTCACAAACGTAAGCATGTCAATATTCTTCCGGCTACAGCAAAGTGGTCGCACCCAACACTCTGTCGCACCGGCACTCGAAGTGTCGGAGACGCGATTCTCCTTCTGTGACAAAGTTTAGGATTTTCACACCAGATCAACCCATACAAGGATATTCTATAGATGGTCGGCAATAGAAAATTCTTTGTATGGTTGGGCACGAAAAATCGGCCCAATCCGCTTTAGCTTTTTTTATGTCTGTCTTTAGCCTTTTCAATGGTCGTTTCTATGGGTCTCTTTTCAGCTCTGCCAATGGTCCTGCGGCTTAAAAGGGGATACCGTAAAAAGAAATGAACATATGAAGCAAAACATATACAGAGAAAATCACAAAGTAGCAAGCTTCTTTAGCATAGCTTTCTTTAATACTAATAAACTTCGGCTCAGAACCAGATAACCTTTCGAACGCACAGCAACATGATGTCGTCTAGCGTATTGCCCCACATTTCATTCACTTTCTGTTGCGTCAGAGTCTCTATCTATAATGATCTCAGGTATAAAAAGTGAATGTGAAGAGCACAATGAAAGTGGGAGAGAAAGACGGGAGGGCTTACCAGTGGGCCTTTCCAATCCCCAATGTGTTCACGCGACTCCAGCAAGGTCCGGAGCATGCAAATACTCGGCCAGAAAAAGACCGCGCCCCAGCGCCAAGACATCGCTTTACGTACCGCATCCCAAACCCAAACGAGCCACCAAATATAATAGAGAGTCACGCAACCAGCTTGAATAAGGAGGAGTACGAAGCAGCCAGAGCGATTCGCCCGCTGCTAACCGGAGATGCTTACGGCCATCTTATTGTTTATTTTTTTATTCAATAAAAAAACGGAAAAATGACGAAACTCGACTCGAATGCGTGACCGCGCGCACGAGAGCTTTGAAGCAAGCCTGAAAGCGAAACGCAAAGACCAGCGCCGCGGACACTGCTTCGGTCTCGCCGCCTTTGTCCGGAGTACGCGGTGCGCGACGCGTATCAAGAGAAGGACGACGCGCCCAGTGGCAAAAGTGTCCCGTTTTCTCCGTTCAAAGTCCGGGTGACCGGCCACTCCCGTCCGCGGCCGATTCTAGCTTATAAAAAGAGGAGCGACTTCCCGGACTCGCGTTCACAGTTGTCGGAGGCGGCGGCGAGCCACAGCTGTTCGCGAGCTTCATGTTGCAAGGTGAGCTAGACTGTAAGGCATTAATAGCATATAGACATTTTGGGGGGAAAATATTTGCTCTCCATATTGAGAAACAACCTGGATTGCATTAGATAAGGAGGTGTTTATTTTGAAACTGAAACTAAAGCTGATGTTGCCTACTGAAATTGAGGTGTTTTTATTTTTCTCTAATTTTTTAAGAGGGTATTATTGTTTAAACATGAGAAGGTTTACGGATGATGCTCAGGAAACTTGTAGGTGCAAACAGAGACGAACACTACGAAGCGGACACGGACAAGCGCTTTGTATTCTTGGAGGTTTGTCTCTTTTGGTGCCTACAATTTTTCTGATCATCAAGCATCAGCTATCTAAATAATAGTTGTTGGTAATTTACTGATGAGACTTGTCTATTTTGGGGAAATTAACTTAAAACCTAAAACAAATATCGAATACGACAGGGACTGTGAAGGCAGAAAGCATGCAAGAAAAACAATGGGCCTTTTTCAGGGTTTTCCCACGATCGTGGCGCGCTCATGCGGGAATCGCTCGAAACTCTTTTGAGCTCCGGTACCGTCGCTCCGTCGTCCGTGTGTTTACATGTGCTCTCTGATGGCGTTGTTCCGTCTTTGACCATTCTGAACGTGCCTTGCTTTCGTTACTTCGCGCACATCTTTTCTTTGAAATGGCTGAGGACGACCCTGGAGGATTAACGATACCAAATGTACTGTCTACGATACAGACGACCTCGTTCGTCTTTATACCTTCAAAGATGGATAGATCGCCGTCGCCGCATCGGTTCCGACCGTTACTCGAATTCACTTAATCGTCACTTTGGTATCGCGTCGTGCAGGCAACCGAAAAAACGGGTCGGTTTCCAAGGCAGAGTGTAACGTAAGGAAGGTGATGGTGATCAGTTTCGATCCCGACCCAACTATCCACCTTGTGCGAAGTTTGTGAGCTTCGCTTGAGGCACGGCCACCACGAACAACTGATTTTGTTCACCTTGAGCGCTTAAGTTATTTAAGCTTAGTGCGTACCGTCACTTCCCCGTCCTATGAACCGCGCAAGCGCACGGGGCATCGCCGTACGCGGGAACATGCGAACAAAACTCGGACCGGGTGAAATCCGGGCGGTCTTGATATCGCGAAGGCCCGCCTGCGCCGTCCAAAAGCAAGGAACGATATGTTAAAAACGACCTCTCTTTGAATTCAGCACGTTTACGAACCTCCGATCAAGTGGGCTCTGCACACAGGGGAGTTCACGATTGGTTGCCAAAGCATCAGGGTTCTGCCGCCGTTGGGCTTGAATTCATTTCTCACGCTTTATATGCTTCGCCAGTAACTGAATTTTCTTCTTTTTTGGCTTTTAACGTGGCAAGACGCGAATGTGTGTAGCGCATGTCTGAAGAACGGAAAACTTTATCGATTTATTTTTTACGTGAATACCGGGTACGATATGATTACGTTACACAACCTCTCTTGCACACTTACTGTATTTTAGTTAAAAACAGGATGTCCCGCCGTCACGTTGAGGGCCCGGCCACCTGGCAAGGGGGATTCGCGTCACAGGCTTCTGAAACGGGGGCTTTTGAATGCGGAGCAAAAAGGGTGGGGTGCTTGACATCGGACGCTTTCGTGCACCGCCCGGAAAAGGCTACTTGAACGCTATAAAATCTTGCACTTGAACCATTTTTGTTGATATTTGTACAAAAAAAGAAACAGCTGCGCAGCGGTGACGCATTATAGTAAAACAAGCGGAAGCAGTATTTTCTTTTACGTTTAACGGTTGGTAAATTAATAATTGTCAGTAAACAAACTATTCTTAGGTAGAGGTAGAATGATTAGAGGGCATGTCCTGCTTCACAATACCCCAAATGATGAATTTATGAAAGTTTAACGATGGCCCAACTGTTAATGCAAAAATGTTTTGCAAGTGATTAAAACGACTGTCTGGCTACCCGTCCACGGCAACAGTGCTTCCGACAGTAATTTGTGCGCTTGCGTTTATTAAAATATTCTCATCACAAACTTCCAAGGATTCTCAACACGTTCCTTTTTCTCTCCCGTTCGCTGAGCCTGCTTCATTCAGTGTCTAATGCCGTTGCAGCTTTCCTTTAAGGTGGGGACCTCTGGAGTGACAAGAACCCCAGAACCGGCCAGACTGTGCCAGGGTCCAGCTCCGAGCACGGGAGCTTTCTTTGTGCGAAGAAGAGCCTTCCTCCTGCAGGGCGCTTGTGGATGATTGCCTTCATCCGAGAGACATCCGGTAAGACGAAAATCCTTGGTCATTCTGTATCCATTGCTTCGTTATAGGGACTGATTCTCGGCCGCCTAATGGCTGGGATAAAAGCCCTACCTTCATCCTCATTAACGAGACGTATTATGACATATCATTAACCTATACATCTGCACTAATATATATATTTAAAAAATGCCACGCTCATATTCAATTGATTCATTCAGTTTATTTGCGACAGTGCTGTTATATTAGTACAAGTGCCGGGACCCCAAATCTGTCCTCACCCTAGTTATATCGTTTTGATGTTGTGATCCAAAATATTCTCGCTTGTTTAAACCCTTTAAAAAAAAAGAACATTCGAGGAACTTTTTCTTAACAAGAAATAGAGAGAGAGAGAGGGAGTGATAGAACAAATAAAGAATAAATAATGAAAAGTAACTAAAAGTTTCAAGGCAGCCATGCTTTTCGTCGTTCTGAGACTTTTCGCCTTTCTTCTTCAAAAATAATTAGCTATAAGCATGTGTAATTTAAAATAAATATATATATATTTTTACTGAAGTCTTGGTTTTGTTTTAGTTTTTCAACCGTTTCGAGAGAGAAATCGAGTGCAACCATGGCACAGCAATGTAAACACATATCGCTCAAGTTAATTAAACATCGTCTTTTTTTATTTTTCTAGAAGAAAAAAAAACTTGAAGCGTATATTTATTTATATTAGGAACAGTTCGTTAGGAAGAAATAAAGTATCACAGCTTTCCAGGCTTGTAAGTTGTGCTCAAATAGGATACTTCAGAACGCGTGAGGCGACACTTTTCCTCCATCTGATGTGAAAGTTGAGATCCGGCACTCCGTTTTCTGTTTAGAGATCAACGGCAAACATCGCGGATTTCCTCCTCGCCGCCTCTGCTTTTTTTTTTTTTTTTTTTTTTTTTCGAGCGCTGCTGTTTATTAGATTTGACGTCACACGCCACCTGCCAGTGCATCTGTTCTGTCGCGCCTTCGTATTCTTCTCTTTCGCGTAATGTCATCCCCAACAACTGGTTCCTAAACTTATATATGTGCTAAATTGCTTTCTGAGCTTATATGAAGATCTCACGGCGTTTCAAACTATTAGTGTGACTCCTACAAAGGCGACTCAGGTTGCTTCAGCCTCCACAAGTGAGCAATATATTACATATAGTATATATAACCTTCGCATCTTAATTTCATGCAGCCTTCAACAGCACCACGACCGCAAGGCGCCGCCAAACTCCGGAATGGCATCGAAGACCACCACATTCCACTGCCTGGTGGTCTTAGTCTTGAGTCGTCAGTCCGCGTATCGCGTCTGCGGTGCCGCAGCCTCCGGCAGCAAGAAAACGGAGATATGGCAGATCGACGTGCTTCCCGGGCCTCCTCACCAGCGACCACCATCACCACCACCCGCTCCGAGCCACAAGCTCGGTCTGGACGTCATAAGTCATCACGACCTCTCTGGAGACGTCTTCGGTCAGCCGCTCCTCACCCAGACCATGGAGCCACACTTCCCAATGCAGCCAGCCGGATGGCAGCCACAGCACGACTGTGGTGGCCTCGGCAAGACAGACATCTCTTTTCTGGCTCCCATCTTCACCCTTGTCATCGGATTCCTGGTCATCGTTCCGCTGGTGGGGCTTCTGGCTCTGGCCAAGATGCAGCTCTTGCAGCAGCTGGGTGGAGGGACGATTCCACCGACCGTGACCACGACCGTTGGCGGGAAGGAGGAGGTGATGGCGAGGAAGCTGGCCGACGCGTGGCCTGGGTTCAAAGATGCACTCGTGAAGTACGTGCACGAGGACTCCAGGAAGCTTCAGTAACTAATGTGCTTTTAGGCCATAGTCTCACTGCTAATACATCGTACAAAAGACAGTCTGCAAACACTGTCTGTGGCGTGTTCCGTGTTCCTCAATGTGTGATGGTCCTGACACATTGGTCATAAAAACATATCTGTCTATGTTTGAAGCATTGATAAGTATGAAGCAAACATGCACCGAAGATGCTGGCGGCACGTGCGCAGGTAATGCTGTCATCATGTCTGTGCAGCGAACATGTCTTTTGTATGTTTTACAAACAGTATATGGCTAAGGCTTTGCAATCGGAGCATGTGTCTTCTAATTGTTGACGTGCGTCCATGTTCACACATAGAGCGCAGCACCAAAGCAGCGTTAAAGACAATGCGCTGGTTTTGCGCTATATTAGCGCTGTATCAGCGCAAGGCTGGATGTGACCCGGCCTTTTTATACACCGTGTGTTCTTCAACTGACTTCGCACAACACTTCGCTCCGTCTTAAGTCAAAGAGAAACAGACGAAACGAACCGATGCTAGCAATCAACAGCGTCAAGAGCGCAACGTCATGGAGTTGGTCATTGTTCTGTACGTGTTCTACCATCGGCTAAACCAATCGAGTCCAGTGAATTTCCCTCTGACTTGAGTTTTCGGTATGTGTATCTGTGCTTGTGTGTCTTCTAACCTTTCAAATGTACCGTTACTTCTAACAAAAAGAGGTATAATCTTGGAGTAATGCTGAACCGTAAGCATTCTACAAACCCGATTTTAGAGCGCAGCTCTAAGGCGCCCGTTTCCGGCTTCAGCGGCGTCGTCGGCGTCGGCGTAACCGCGTGTTGCATTGTGGGGCGTTTCCCATATTGACGTCACGAGGCTTACCCTCCATGAGGGTTACCAGGGTTAACCTCACGAGGGTTTCGAGGCTTACCCTCAGCAGGGTCACGAGGGTAACGTCACAACGTTATCCTCGTGACGTTACCCTCGTACATCTGATACGTGTGACGTCATTATAGCAAACATGCGA
The DNA here is from genome assembly GCF_016920785.2 of Ixodes scapularis. Lineage (NCBI taxonomy): Eukaryota > Metazoa > Arthropoda > Arachnida > Ixodida > Ixodidae > Ixodes > Ixodes scapularis. The sequence goes on along the minus strand of NW_024609882.1, from coordinate 8,104,087 downwards.
CGTATGACATCACGTGACGTCACATGCATCTAACATTGCCAACATTCCCGCTAAATCTAGCGGAAAAATGTCCCTACTAACTTTAGCGGGGAAGGAAAATGGACATAACACCCCCCCCCCCCCTTTTTTTTCGTTCCTCCCCTCCTCACCCTCCTCAAGAGCTGCGCTCTAATTCGGCATTACAGAAAATTGTAAACGTCTTTCTTTTTTTTTTCTCTTTTTTTTCATTTAGTATTTGGGCGAAGGTAGTAAATACCAGAAGCTAAATGGGGCCGTCAAAAAAGACAAAAGTACAGCATTCTTGTGATACCCGACGAAATTACGTAGATATACGTACGAGGGTCACGCGATCACGTGACACTACTTCCCGCTAAATTTAGCGAGCGAAAGTACGTTTTGTCGTTACACTTTTACGAAGAGCTCGTAAAAGCGTAAAGTTCCCTACGTTGAAAACAAAATAGTTCGTATATCGCGTGTCCATGAGTGGTACCTGATCTATACGTGTATACCTGATCGGGCAATATGCGGCAGCATATTATTTGTCGCGACTTTTTCAGGCGTAATGCCTACGCATACACGAAGCGGCGGGGCACGGCTCATTGCACAGCATGAGACGCCTCCCCGCTCTAACCGTCTCGCACACTTAAAACCGGGGTCACACCGCTCCTACGTCATACAAAAAGACAGTCTGCAAACACGAGTCACCGCAATATCCGTGGTTTGAATGCCGCGTGCCAAGTTTTCTCCTTGAACTCATTGCCACGCGGCATTCGAAGCACGGATCTCGCGGTGACTCGCGTTCGAATCTGTTTGCACTTTCTCTTTTGTGTGGATGTATAGGGAGTATTCACTGGACGTCATATTTGTAGGTGCTGTTTAGAGTGCATTCTCAAAACGAGCTCACATCAATAGGCTGCTAAGACCGGCACTCTTGATGGTGCGGAATGCACGTTGCAAAAGAACTGTGGAAGCTCGCCATCAGCACGCGCTTAGCATTCGCGCACACAGCTATGTTTAAAAGGGCAACGAGACGATTTTTCAGCTTCTTCCTCCTTAGCTTTAATCCTCAATTCAAGAACGAATTGAGAAATCGCGTGCTTGGGCACCGGTGCGATGACTCAACACCACCTGGACAGAAGGCCTCCACACGCGTCATCATAGTCAGATCGATCGAGGCGAGAGATTGGGCACGAGTGCTGCGTCAGTGTTCGGCTGCGGCTCGTGGCCAATCAGCGCGTCGAAGGTCGGGCTCGGGTCCAATAGCCGACCGAGCGCGATCCGACTGTGATGACGTTTCATAGAGGAGGAGGAAACCATGCGGAGGCCTTCTGTCTAGGTGGTGTTGGATGACTCCGAGCTTCCAGTGTGCTTTTTAAGCGCACCAAAGAACTTGTCCGTCGCAGCAAGGGATGACAAGTTCTTCCAGGGCACTCGTTGGCCACGAACGCGAATTCAAAAATATTCGTCGACGGATTTATTGTCGACGAGCGCATATTTTCGAGTGACGCAGTTCTCGTGTCCAATGCGTGAGCTGGGGCCGGCTGACGTGCTTTGGGTGCCGCGGATGTATCGTAGTGAAAGGGCGGAAAGCTTTCGAAGGAAAGGAGGTGCGAAATATTCCGTTATATATTCGAATGTTCGTAACGAAAAGCTGGCCTTTGCCTTTCTGCCCTTTTTCTTTTTGTCCACTAAACGATGCGTGATTAGTAAAGTCCCGACCTAAAATAATTTATCCAGACCCGAAAATTAATTTCATGGCCCCTTTAAGTCTCATCGCCACACCGCTGTCCGAAATATTTTTCTGGTGCGATTCACGCATTTCTACTGGGCACATTACCTACACAGTCCAGTAGTCAATCATACTGTTTAGTGCAGTATTTTAAAGCAAAAAAACCGTCGTAAAGAGAAAGAAGAAGTCAAAGCTACGTAGAATTACAAATATGAAAGAGCAACTTCAGTTTTCATGTTATCCGGTTGAGTTTCTCTTCCTGATAACCGACAGGGAAACTTATCCGACGCAAGAGGCTCGGCAAACGTATTCATTTACCGACCGTCAACGATTGTCTTGGTGTTCTGCAATCGAAGACCCCAGTGCATATACACGCCGCCGACCCACTGCGGCGCGGGCTTCTAGTGTGACCAAGCGAGCATGGCCGCCTCAGGGAGGGACTAAAGTTGGGAGGGAAGACGGCCGGTGGAGCACGCAATCGCGACACCTCGTAGACTAGAAATCCTTGGTGTTGAATTTTCTTGCGTCACTAAAAAAAAGCCAACGTAAAGCGCGCTGATTAAACAGCTGGATTAGACACGGTTCCTTTAGTGATGCAGGAAAGTTACTTACTAAGAAAACGTCAGCAGTGTGTAGAGCATGTTCCTATCACCAAGGCGCTTACTGTTTGCACCGTATACTCTTGATAGAAGCTTTTAATAATCACCCTCCGCATCGATTCCAGATCTCGGTAAGCAGTAATCTGTGGCCCGCGTTCGTGATTACCGTGCGTGACGACGCTCGTGTTTGAAATGGTCTAGTCAGCACAAACGCAACCTCTCTTCGCAGGCGGCTATGTCTGAAACTTTTTTTGGTAATTCGTGGATTTTAAAAGAACCGCGAAAATTTGCAAAGCCTATCTGTTTTAAGATATCCATGAACGCAATTTAGGATATTCTTGGTGTACTCTCAATCAGTAGTATTTTTTTTTATTTTATGTAGTACACATAATCCACTGTAATAATAGTGTTCATACCTAACCTTATTTTTTTAATAATGGTTTGCTTATTTTCGTAGAAACAAGGTCATACTATTATTTGCATTTTTACGACCTTGGAAGGAATGTGGGATTATTCTTTCGATGTTCAGCGCGTTGTCTTTACAACTTGTTTTCCAATGACGAAACGTTACAGATACAACTTATCAATAAAATGTGGCAACCGATTGATGTCTGAGATTTTTCAAGATTTGGTAAACCCAGCTGAAGTGCTTTTAAAACAGTATAATACCCTCATTAGCCTGAGTGATTGTATTTCGCTCATTTTCAGACGCGTGTCGAAAGCGAGTTTACCACATGAACTTAAAAATAAAAACTGCAGCGGGGGGTCAAAAATATTTTCACTTCAAATATAGAAATCACAGTGTTTACTATATTTGTATTGGCATATGCATAAAATGAAAAGATCACGCGTTGAGATTGTGACTTTGGAATATTGTTAGGAAGTAATACTCCCTGTTTGTGATGATATGCAATTATTGCAAAGGTACAACCGACCTGGACGAGAATGATTGGAGATTTATTTATTTATTTGCCTTGTGTCCAGAAACAGCCGAGGCCTTAGTACTTAGCCTTAGTTCTTAGTTTTTTCAGTGTCTGAGATGCCCTTCACCAACACCGTCTAAGAATAATCAAGGCCTCCGAAAGCCAGGTTCTTCCTCTATGGAACGTCATCACTGTCGGATAGCGCCAACTCAGCGATTGGACCCCAGTCCGATGCCGAACGTCGTTCGACGCGTTGATTGGACACGAGGCAGTGCCGAGCAGTAACGCAGCACTCGTATCCAATCGGCGTCTTCGCTCGATCTCACTGCGATGACGTCAAAATTTTACAGGCTTTGATTATTCTAGGTGGTGTTGCCCTCGACGCCCTGAAGCCTTTCCTAACTTTAGCAAAGGTCATTATTGTCAAATCAAATTGGCACAGCGAATACACTGGAGGAGCGTGATAGGGCACACTAGTCGTTCGGTGTCGGATAGTCACGAACTGTCGCTATTTTTAGTCTCGGTCTGGAAAGAGCGGTTTTACGAGTAAAATGGAAACAAAATAAGCACACCGCCCTTTCTCTTCGTCGGACGGCTTGTTTAAAGTAGAAAAACGCAAACGACTGCTTTCCTAAAACAAAATTAAGTTTTTGTTTTATGTTTTGTTTTTGACCAATAAATATGCGTGTTTCGAAATTATCACCATCAGTGTAATTATAGCCCTCATGTTGCGTGTCATTGCCGTGAAAAGTTTTTTTTTATTATTATTATTATTTACTTCACATCTGCCATCACTTTCGCCGTAGGATTTTGTGTTTCTATTTTATACCACAAGGTGACAGCGTCGTTTCTTTGTGTGTGTTTTTTTCTTGTCTTTGTTTCGTTTTTGAGGAATCGTTTGATTTTTGGTTACACACTGGATTGCCTGATACGGGACGGGAATGCTCTGCGGAGGCTGGACTAATACGCACGTTTCAAGGTAAATGCATTCACCTTTCTTGCCTTCATTTGATACGTTTATTTGCGATCGGCGGCATTTACTGACTAAACTTCCCTTCAGTCTCTGTAATCAGCAATTTTGTTGTTTGTTTGTTTAGACAGGGGGAAGTTAATCAGCTTCAATGAGCGCCCGGTGTCCCCGCTGTAGATGAGAAATCTAGCCAGTGCAGTAGTCCTGCCAGTCTGGGGTTTTTAACGTGCATCACGCCGTAGTGATACACGACCGCATGCAGGTAAAATGTCCATTCAAACCGAAACGGGCAGGGGTGGGGACGGGATGATTTCATGTGCGAGCGTAGCAGAGCGAGCTTCTATACTTCGTCTCACCTTGATATGGACTGAACAACGCGTATGCTAAAAGCGCGAGCTAGTTCCTTTGGCTGAAGGCTCGGCGGTTGCACAAGCGCTCGTGCAGCGAGTGCTCCAGTCAAGGCACTCAAGGCTTAACGCTCGCGCTTGCACAGCCTTTGCAGTTAGTCCATGCTAAGCTGAGACGAACCTTTTGCCAAGCACGGTGCAGTTCAAGCATCGTTTAGGGGAACATGCTCGTGCTTATAGCCTGACTTTGCTCGCACATACGCTGAAACTAGCTATAGAACACGTTTTCGTACCGTCCCGTTATGCCTGTAACCATTCGGTGAGTGCGTTGTTTGATTTACTTTGTCGCGGTTCGAGCTTCATAAGCAAGGACTTTCGGTTCAACGTGATTTCCACAGTCATAAAAATGTATGTAATCGTGTAACATATGTTACCCAGAAGAGACTTTGAATTTAATTTACGCTGAACAAGGTGCTGCTCTCACATGCCCTTACATGCCGTTCAGGGCCTAACTTGCCGTTGATGGCCGCGTTCTTGTATCGACTCGCCACTAAGTCGTTAATTTTGTTGTTCTTCCGACAAGCAAATACACGAGACAATTACCGAAGATACCGCGGTCATTACCGGTTATTTACTGCGTGGCCTGTTATACATCCGATTTCATTTTGTTCTCGCTATTTTTGTGACAAGGACAGCTATCTTTTTTTCTTCTTTTTTCTATGGCTTTACCGCTTTTCATAAAAAGCAAAAAATATATATATTGACTGCGCGAAAATGACAATGTCACGCTTCCACACCAAGGAAACGGCGACACGTTAAGGTTCCATGACATTGTCGTGTCCATTTGTTTTCTTAGCGCAAAACAAACGAAAGGTGCGTGTGGATTTGTCAGCACTTGATGGTTATATCGCAATCGTCATGTGTCGCACACGGCAGCAGCCGTGCTCTGCTCGCTTCACTTGGCTTCACGCTCGACAGCGTTGCGCACGTGAATTGTAGATGCGCTGCTAATTTTTTGAAAGCGTCACTTTTTTTTTTTCTATTATTACTAATTTTTTTGTCTCCTTGTTACATTTATTTGTGTTTTCTCGCTTTAAATAAATAAAGCGTGCGTCACTACGTAACTTTTTTTCTTTTTGCTTCATTTTCATGGGTGAAGATTCCCGAAAAAAAAGTGACAGAATAAACAGCTAGCATGCCTCTTTTAGTGTGGTCTCATGTGTAATTTTTTTTATTTGTCTCGTTGTTGTTTTATACTGCTTATATTGTTGCATTTTTTTTCTTAAGTGCGAGGAGTGGTCTATTTATCTTAGCTTATCTATTTCGATAACCGACACTTTTAAATTGTATTAGCCGGTTCGCCACCTTATCCAAAAATAAATTGCATATCTGAGAACAGAAAATGCTGCTTTCTTTCATAGGCGTAGACTACGGGAGGCATCGGGGCTCGTTCCCCCCTTGTAAGATCCGGGGGGAAAGGGGGCACCCCCCCCCCCCCCCCCGGGGGGGGGGCGGGCCATGACCCTTACCGAGACGCTATTTACGTGCGATGTAACGAGTTTCTAGTAGTGGCATGTAAACAAAATAATGGCCACGTTGCCTTTATTGACAAAATACATGAAAATTTAAATCCCAGCGTGCTTCCGGAGGGGGGTTCTTTTCCGCTTGCGCGGAAAGTCTACGCCGCTGGGCTCGATCATCAGGCCCGCAGCACGTCGTCTTCGTGGCTTAAATGTATGAATTGGGCAGGGCCCAAGATCTAAATCAGAAAGAAAATAGAAGGCCCAGTCACAACATCCTATGTGGTCAGCGCATGGGACTTGACAGCTGTCGATCATTCTTGCGCCATTTTCCTACGAAATGTATTTGCGAGACAAGCCCCCAGTGGCACCTGAATCGCTGCAACGTGCCCGTTTTGAAGGCTTATGAAGCTCGATATAAAAACAAACAAATTCAGATCCTGAGCGGGACAGCAAAGAATGTGTCCGGTTACCCCATGACCGTTGAAAAAGTTACGTACAAGAAAGTTACCATACAAGTAATATACGACAAAACCTCACGCTTTATGGTACGTTTACACTTGCGGATCCGCCAGCGGATCCGCCCAGCTTTTGCCGCTGGGGCGAAACGCTGGGCGGAAAACGCGGCGGCGAGCCGTTTAGGTCCGGGATCTATTTCTGCCGCCGAACGAGGCGTTTCGCTGTCCGGATGTGACATTCTTGCGCAGCGCGAAGCTGCCTACGTCATGAGTACGCGTTCTTCCGGGAGCAGCAACGCCCGGGAGAGAGAGAGCCGAGGCGGGAACTCTCGCGCCTTCTCGTCATATTTGACGAGACGTTACGGGAACCGCTGCCGCAGCCGGCGCTGCCGCCACTGCTCGAAGGAAATATATGTAAACACAACCAGCTCGTCGCCGCCGCCGCCGGGAGCGGATCCGCTCCCGCGGCAGCGGATTTCTTTTCAGGTGTAAACGTACCATTACATGAGCCCGCGGTTCCGCCAGGCATTTCCTTCCCTCTTTCAGTGCGCCTTGATAAATGCATCTTTACTACTTTATTCACAGACCGCAATGGAATCATTGACAGATGTGTATCGAGCGCTACCCATTTATAAAAAGCATTAATTCCCGGAAAATGCCCTTCATGAGTTTGTCAATTAACATCTTCTACATAAAACCTCCACCAAGCGGCCGGCGCACAAACTACGTTTGGTGGGTTCGGTGAAAAGACTGATGGATGCATACGGCTGAACCTTTTTGATTGGGCTGCAGCTTGCGCCACCCACTGAGGTCACCGACAAGGTGTGAACGGCAGGGAGGAGCTTCCGTTGTCTCGTCTCCGCCCCGAGCTTCTCATAAAACCTTCGACAACGCTTCAACAACTCATGCACCTGGAGCTGGCGCGCGCAGCCGAAGCACGGCGGCAGGCATGGAGCGCGTGCTGGGGAACGGGTGTTCGAAAGCCACGCTCCGCCGTTCTCATTCTGTCAGCGACTATGCGGCGAGACACCGAGGGAGAGGAGGAGACGAGAGAGTGCGGGGACGTCGGAACACCGAGCTCTGATTTGAATGTTTAGTGCGCAGACCCAAAGCCTCCTCTTTACTCACAAAGCCTGGACGTTAGACGACAGAGCCGTAGAGTTCCCAGTCGCAGATTTGGAGCGCGAAGATCTGGTAGCACAGAGCATCAAAGAGCCATTTTTCGGGGAACATGCCCGTCAGCGCACAGCTTCTACAGCGGCGAGGACCCGAAACACTCCTGTTCGCCCGGAAGAAGTGTGTTTCGGCGTCTCGCCGCAGCGGGGCGCCAGTCACGTGGCTCTCCTTTCATCCTTTGTCTGCGGCTCAAACTTTTCCAATTCGGCGGCCGCTTCTCGTGGCGATCTGCCAGGCTTTGTCAGTATATAGGTGGCTGTGGTCGACCTCATGGATGTAGGAATAAGAGGCAACATACCGGATCAAATCAGCAAAAAGAGAATATCCCAAGTGAAGCCCGAAGTAGGGGTCGCGATCGACAAGAACGGCCCCGAGGGTGCCCAGGTCCGTCCAATAGCGTTTAAGGGTGGCCAAGTCCGTCCAATAGCGTTTAAGGGTGGCCAAGTCCGTCCAATAGCGTTTGAGGGTGGCCAAGTCCGTCCAATAGCGTCTTTCGGTCGTTGAGGACGTGCACCTCCAAAACGGAAGTTTCCACCGGCTTCACCTCTGGTGCATGGCGTCAGGTCGCCTCGAGAAGCTTCCTACCTCCATGGTAGACCTAAAGCTGTTTTTGTCTCCACTGGTTTCGTCGAAGACGTTCTTAATACGAGAGCCAAATGCTGGAAGCCAGCGTTTCCTGTTCGAATTCTTCCGACCAGTGCAGTGGAGACAAAGGTTGCCTTTGTCTCCACTGCACTCGTTAAACACATTCGAATGTGAAAAAATACGCCGGACGCCGGGTGTCAGCGATCTAACGCGTTCGAAGAGTGCGGTGGAGACAAAGCTAGCTCTAGGTCTAGCCACTAATCATTCTAGTCAGAGAGGGACGTTCTGAAGTTTGCGAGAGCTCTCTTCTCTTTCTCCTCTTCAGTTTCTCGCCGCATACAAGAAACGTATCTAGGAAGCTGACCGTCACTGGCGAATTTAGATCAGCTCACCAAACCCAGAGTAAAAAGGTCAAGGAGAAACTGTTCACCAAACTGGCGACCATACGCAGAGACAAAGGCAGCTTTTGTCTGCACTGCACTCGCCGAACGTGTTAGAACGCGGAACGCCGGCGTCCGGCGTTTGGCTCTCGCTGTTCATGCGCGAAAAAGAATTTGAAATAAAATAATTACAAAATGTACAGCTCGCGGTTTAGGGTCTTATGCGGAGAGCAAGTTCGTCTGCTTTTTTTACGTGCGTTGTGGTGACGTTAGAACGTCGACCTCTGATTGGTTCTGAATGAAGGATAGTGGGTAGACCTCAAGGCAGTTTTCTTTGAGGTCTACCCACTATCCTTCAATGAGAACCAATCACAGCTCTGCGTCTTTCTGACGTCACCGCAACTCATGCAAAAGAAGCAGACGACTTACTCTCCCATTGAAACGCAGAGGATGCATTCCTTCCACCTTTTTTGTTCGTGTTTTCTTTCATAGCGATTTTCAGCAACTTGAGAGAGCGGAAGAACGCACAATTGAAACGAGACCTAAAAGTACTCGATTTCGTTCGCGAGGGGCGCTGCTCAAAACTTGACAGCTACAGGCCTATGATACTAAGTCTCGGCCCAATGGACCGACCTCACAGCTAGTTTTGTAACGCCACGGTTGCCGCCATGCATAGCGGAAGCTGTAGTCTTTCTGCAATCGCAACGACCTCTGCTGGGGGTCTGCGCTAACAGAGCACGAGGCGGCACGAGCTGTCTCGTTAACTGGCGCCTGCCTGGTGGCGGCGTCACGCATGCGTGGAACACTTAGTGAGATCGCTCTTTTGTGTCCAGGTTGCACAAAGCTCCCCTAATATTCTCCAGTATCTTGCGAGACGAGTTGTTTTGTTGTTGTTTTCCGAGAAGAACAGCGTTCCGCGTAATAACGTTGCACTCATATATGGGGTGTCTGAAGTTGGCAGGCTCGATATAAAATGGACCGTAAAAATCGACGCATGCACGAAGCAATCTAAACTTGTGATCGGAGGTGTATTTCACAGGTCCGTTTTTTTTGTTTTTTTTTTTTTTTTTCTTTTTCTTCTTGTAAAATTGCAAAGCGTAGCTCCCTTTCAGCAAAAAGATAGGGCTAAAAAACTTGCCAGGGTCAACGGCAAACGACGACGCAGACGACCGAGTCGAATGGCGGGTCGCATTTGGCACACGTGTTGATAGATTGCGTCGGGAGCAGCGACAGAAGGTGTAGCCGACCAGCGAAAGAAAGCAGGCGACACGCAGACGAAATCGGTAGGCATCAAGAACGCCGTCGTTATGCAAGCGCGTTTTTTCTTCTTTTTTTAACTTCAAGTTTTGCTCTTATTGTTTGCATTTATTCTTAAACCAAAGGTACACTACAAAAATATTATGTTCATTTTAGTACATGGCGTTCGTCGCGAGCAGTCTCCATAAGGAGGTAGCGCCATCTATCAATACATGCGCCAAACGCTCCCCACCACTCGAATCCGCGTCGCCGTCCACCGTTGACGCTGACAAGTATTTTGGCCCTATTTCATACAAGACCCCTAAAACTCGTCAAACGCAAAGTTGAAGCTGAAAGTTCGCAGAGCGCGCCGATTGGACGTCGGTGAAAAAAAGCACGAAGTCATCGTCGTGATAGGCCAATCTCGGCGCTTCATCAACTTCGGCCCCGCTTTGTGTTTGGCGAGTTGAGAGGCCCTGAAGAGGAGCTACGCTTTGTAATTTTACAAGAAAAAATTCGACCTGTGAAATATACCTTTGACGTAGCATTGAGATCACTAAGTGCAGGCGCCGATTTTTGCGATCCATTTTAGTCCGAGCCTGGTGATTTCAGTCACGATATATATATATATATATATATATATATATATATATATATATATATATTCTTTTTTTTATAATAGCACTTTAAACGCGGATGAAGCAGGAGAGGTATAGCACCTCCTCACGGAGCTTCCGTCACTTCCTGTTTCGCCCACAGACCATAATGCGAGCTTTCCCCGCTGTTAGAGGTTAGAGCGCGTTGACATGCCCAAAACATTTTTTTTTTTTTTTGTAAAACCCCTTTTATAAAAACAAAAGACAGGAAGAACATTAAAAATGTTCATTTACAACAACGACCTTGCTTCATTGCCGCTAGATCATAAAACTCGCATAGCGCAAGCGCAGTGATCCAGCGGCCGTCGCCCCGTAAACTACGTCGTCCCTTTCTTTTCCTTCGACTGCAAAAAAAAAAAAAAAAAAAATCGGTCTAGACTTTTACATCAGAGAGCTATATCATCAAAAATATCAGCATCGCGTTACTAATATTTCATGACCCTTTCAGTTCGAAAAACGTCGTTTGCCTTATCTCGTTCCTCTGGGCTGTATAAATAAGGAGCAGTCTGTTTGCGCGAAATGGCTGCAGAAATAATTAAACGGTAAGGCGAGAAAAAGCGTGTTTCTGGGCCTATACACTTATCACGATCGTTACGCATCGCGCGCTGCAACCTTGTTTGAAAGTCGTCGTGCTCTGCTGCACTACGAGGGCAGCTCCCTGAAAGCACACCTTTTTTTTTTTTTACTCTAAATATGTTTTTGAGATTATTTTATCTTGATTGTTAAAGATTTATTCTAGAATAAGAAAAAAAATCAAAAAGAGTAACAACACGTGCTAGAGTGATAAGGTGGATCAAAACGAATTGTAAACAATTGAGCTGATGGGTTACCTATGTCTTGACAGCGACTGACCAGTGCGTTAAAGAATAACCTTTTTTTTTAGATAAAAAACGACACGAAGTGACGAGGACTGGAAGCGCGATTGCCGTGGTGAGGGGGAGTTGAGCTACTTTATCTACCTCTTCCACACCAAATGTGTATAGCATGATAATGGCCGTTTTTCAAGAAGAATTCGCAGCGCTTTAGAGTTCGGCTCATGCGCACTGCGCAGGCCCTCCTGACGCAGCGGCGAAAGTTCGAACTACAGTTGGAGTCTGGAAGGGGAGCAGCGCTATCTCTCCTGCCTCGGAGATGTGGTAAAATTACCCTTCCGGGTGCCAACTGTAGTTCGAGCTTTCGTCGCTGCGTGAGGGGTGCCTAAATACGCGGGCAGCATTCAGAAGCTTTAGCTAGGTGGCGCAAGCCGCAACCCGATTTAAAGGGTTCAGCCGTACCAATCCATTTATTCATCTATCCGCTCTTCGTGGAAAATGTCTATTGTAATGTATACATATTTGGGCCCCTTTAGTATCAGTTACAGCAAGAGGTTATCTTTGCTGAGTACGGTCATGTTGAGGGACCGAGATTTAATAACTTCAGAAAGATGAGGCAGCATTTCAGGTTATGTTAAGCCGTGTAGGTCATTAGACCAGCACGTGCACGTAACGAAAAGCGATGCGCTCCTTTGAGCTTCAAAGTATATGGCAATTGTACTACATCCACGGCAGTCACATGCCTGGTTACCATAGCGACACAGGGGACACCATATCTGGTGTCCCCTGCGTGGACACTGTATTTGATGCGTTTTATTGACCTGATCACATGATGATGTCATCAGGTCAATGGCTATCGCTGGACCGCGAGGAGGTGCCGGCATCCGGCAGATGACTCCTGTGCAGCGGGATTTGGCCCAGCTTTCCTCTACGAACATTTGAGCCCTCCATGTATCAACTGCAGGGGTATTGAAATAACTTGGCATATTGCTGCTATATTGGACTAATGAAGAATTTTAACGGATAGCTTTCTCGTAGAACAAAACTGGTAAAGGAATTTCGCGCTGCCCCCTTGAAGTATGTCTTGAAGCGTGCGCTGGGAATGGTATCTTGAAAACTATAGGCTAAACCATCATTATGCTCGGTGCGATTGAGCTCTTTTCGAGCAAAAAAGTATGACGAACAGATCCTTGGCATTTTTTCCGTCGTACCCGTCGTACCAACCCCGTTTTTTTTTTTGTTTTTTTTCTTCGTTGTTTAAAAGGGAGTTTGTATGTATTGCAGACTTCCCCTACAAATTTTAGCGACAAAAATTAGTCTAACTTACTGTTCTTTTTTTTTTTTTAGATTTTCATGGAGATTACCGTGACTCCAGCAACGTCTGACTTCGAGGGTCTCGAGGCGAATATCCACCGAAGCCGTCGTCGCTCTTCAAGCTCGGGTAGCTCTTCGCCCGCCCATATCAGAAGCAACCTCAGCGACAACAGCTATGTCGGCATCCAGTCCGGAGCCCTCCTGGACTTTCAGAGCCCGATGGAAGTGTCCACGTCCGTGGTGCTCTCCTTCTGCCGTAAACACGTTCTGCGGCACTACTTCCGCCTTCTCATGCTGGTCGGCTGGAAGCCGCTCTTGGACACTGACAGGGGCGACCCGTGTTTCGTCGCCTTGTCCGCGGCCAATGTCGCGTACAGTACTGCTGTGTTCGCGGTCCTTGTAATGGGACACCTACTGCAGTACGCTGCGTGCTTTCGCAGAGACGGTGTACTCTCTTTCCGGGTGAAGATGAGTACCCTTCTGACCACAAGCTGGATTCAAGAAAGCGACAAGGTTAGTTATTCGTGCGTTGTCATCTCTGAGCAAGGCAGTAAACGACTGCTTCGTTCGTGTGTCGTTTTCTCTGCCGCCTTGTGCAGCCCAGAGGCAGTCACAGACGTTTGGCAAGCAGCCACGCTTCGAAATTAAGCGTCTGGCCACTGTAGGTGGAAGACGATTTGTTTAGGCGTCAGTCTGGCAACTCTGAGTATGCCTTAGCAAGCTTTTTTGTTTGTTTGTTTGTTTGTTTTTAGGCTAGGTGACGCAAGCTACCGCCTGTTACAAAGGGTTATCAAAAAAATGGTCGGAGTTCAGTCGAGCTGGTGTACGTTGAACATGATAGTAAACCTGAGACGGGTAGAAAAGCAAAAAACGCAAAGGAACGCAAAAAAAAAAAACAGGCAAAGTCTTGATATATGCAACCGTTATTATCCGTCCAGCCAGTCGTGTGCCTTAATTAGCAAGGCGTGCTCACAACGGCAAGTAGCCGACGTCGAGAGGCCTCACTTGCAAACGTCTAGACCGGCAGAGTTAAAAAAAAAAAGGGTGATCTCAGCCCTTTTTTGTTTACATGATACATTCCGAACCATGGCCGTATCTCGATAATGTAACACTTCATCGATTTACCCACGAAACTATCGCGCCGTTTTCAGAACAAATTGAGCTGAAATATAGGAGCGTATACAATGGTTCGTAGCAGTAAAGTTGTCTCATATTTTATTTTTGGCGCGTCCTATACCCCTTTTAGCGAAAACAGAGTGTACTGACTGCTATCAATATTTTTATATAGCGAATTTTCTTGAACCCGCGATCACACTGATACTACTCATACGAAAGACATTCTGCAGACAGTGTCTGCTTGTCGTCGTGGTCACACAAAAAACTCTCAGTAGGCATGTTAAAAGCACACACGGATACATGAAGCAGACATGCCCTGGGACGTGTTTGAGGCTTTTCCGCAGATAGTTCTGCCAATCACGTCTGCAGCGAGTGCCGTGTCTTTTGTATGTTGTATGAGCCGGGTGACTGTGGCTGTACAGGCCTGATATTTCTCATCCTGTGTTCGGTTTATTTCATTTGCCCTTTCGTTGTGTACCGTGTCTTACACTTCTTTGTCTAACAATTGAAGCATAATGCAACAGGTCAACTATCTTTGTACCGTGGTCATTACAGACATGTGGAGGGAGCGTCTTCGCGGTATACCTTCTTCCGGCGACCCTTCAGGTCAGCTCCTATATCGTCGCCCTGGTCCACATGCGCTCGCACGACGACGAGCAGTTCCAGGCCCTCATGGAGAAGGTGTTCCTCCAGATGACCATGACCGACGTGTGGCACATCTCCAAGCAGCGCATCACACAGCGCCTCCGGGGCGTCTACGTGGCGGGCATCGTCTGGATCTTCGCCTCCATCGCTTCGCAGATCCTCAACATCCACGTGAACGGCGCCGACAACTTCGAGTGGCTCTTCGTGCCCGAAGACGATGTCCGCCTTCACCACGTCCTACTCGGGCTGCTCTTTCTCACGGTCCTGTTTCACGACATCGTGAGTATGACCATCGCCACGACCTACGCCATCCACTGCCAGCTCGTGCTGGTGTATCTGCAGCACATGTGCCAGGCGGTCCGCGAGAAGCGGATGTCCTTCCGCGAGCTCTACAGGGGAGTCGAAGAAGCCCGAAAGAGCGTCAAGTACCTCAACCAGAAGCAAGCGCTCGGCGTTACCATTCAGATGATGTGGCTTTGCTCCAGGTCGGCCGTCTGTGTATACGCTCTTTTGGACACCCCGTGGAGTCAGATGACTCGCTTCTTTTCCGCTTGGTTGAACGTGCTCCTGTGGCTTTCGCTCGTGCTCATACCGCTATTTCAGGCTTGTCGGCTCAGCTCGACCTGTAACCACGTAAGAGAACTGGGGCTAGAGCTCATGGCCCGACCCTTTGGGTATGGCGACGCCCTTGAAGCCGACCTGAACACGATGCTCCTCTTTACGTCGTCACTCAGGATGCAGGCGAAGCTCTGCGCCCTTCCAGTAACAAAACGATCGGTCGTGTTCGTGTTCCTTTTGTTAGGCCTCTCCTTGTTCATAGCTGTCCAGCTTAACCTCGTCCGATTCAGTCCCTAATATATCTTCTCCGCCAAATTCTGAGAATTCCTACAAGCGGACGTAACGTTGATTTTATACGATCTTGATGCTTGTTATGTACCGCAATGTTCCGTCACAGCAGACGCTTCACCCCTCTGCGACCCTGCGTGTGTCATAAAATATATTTCACCGCTGGTTAGAACTTTGAGGATCTCAGGGGGTTCGTTTATTAATTATGGTGTTAGGCTCTTTATCAACACTTGTTCTCAAATTTTACTGTTCATTGTATAAATTTTTCCGGTTGACTACATGTGCACACAAGAGTGTTTGTTGCCATAGTTTGTTTTAGCGTTGTTATATGCACTTGTTACTATGCGGTGTGCGAATAAATTAAGGTTTTAAATACTGGTGAGTATCCCCCCCCCCCCCTTCCCAAAAAAAATCTGAAACGGGCTTACTTTTATTATAGGCAGAGTACACAAATTTTTATGCTATTATCTTCTATGATCTCTCAGAGATTGGCAGTGGCGTTGTCAAACTCGCTGTACTTGTGGTCGTACTAATCAGATCTCGAATTCCCTTTGCTTTTGCTATGTTATTTTGTTTCAGCATTGTTTGGTTTTGTTGTTTCAGTCAGTAAACTATCGTTGAACATTTGAACATTGAAAATTGTGAGATGTAGAAGGCCTGATAGATGTCTATAGATAAAAAAAAGATATATATTCATACAAACTAGGTTACTTTTTTTTATAAGTAGTGGTCCTAAGGAGGCCACAACCCGATTTGCTTACTTTCGTTAAATAATCTTTAGACCGAAGCTTCAACGTTTACAATCTACGAAGGCGTCGTCTCACCACGCACTAATAGTCGCTTAAAGAATTTAGGAGAAATGAGCAATGCTCACCCCGCCAACTTTGTCAAAGCAGGGGGTCACGTGATCCGTAGCCAATAGACCCTTTTCTGAAGTGTGCGCCATCCGGTTACTGTTGCGCCAATTATGCGTGGCAGACATATTTGTTTTTACGCGTACACGCAGTGTGTACAAGCATAGCCTTCTATATACTGAAAAAAACCTGGCAGATCGCCACGCGAAGCGGCCGCCGAAATGGAAAGGCCGGAGCGGCAGAACACAGATGAGAGCGATGAGAGAAAAGCAACGTGACTGGCTCCCCGCTGCGGCAAAACTCCGAAACACACTTCTCCCGAGCGAGCAAGTGTGTTTCTGGTCCTCGCCGCTGCAAACTCTGTGCGCTGACGTTCAGGTTCCCCGAAAAATGGCTCTTGTTGCTCTGTGCTACCAGATCTTCGCACTCCAAATCTGCGACCGGCAACTCTATGGCTCCGTCGTCGGAGCCATAGAGTTGCCGGGCTCTGTGAGTATAGTGGAGGTTGTGGTCGACTCGAGGGTTGCGGCAGCATTTGGCGGGAACTCGGCTCAGCTCGTATGGAAAGCGAGTGTGACGTCAACGTTCGGCAAGGACTCGGATCCAATCACACGCCTGGTTCCGAAGAAATGGCGACGGCCAATGTTGCTTGGGGGGCAACATTAGGAGCATTAGGAGTCCGATAGATTGCATCATTGTTTCGCGTTCTGGGGAATAGAATCTACAAACGCAGAAGCAAACAGATGTGATATGATAGACATAGGGGGGGGGTGGGGGTGGGGGGGGGGGGGGGGGTAGTCCTTGCCAATTTTGATGGAGGTGTGACCTCGTACATAAGGTGACCACCCGTCCGCGACTCGCGGGACTGTCCCGCAGTGAGGGCTCGTGTCTCGCGTCCCGCAAGAAATTCCCAAATCTTCAAAATGTCCCGCATTTCAAACTGTAGTAAAATTCACACTGCAACTCATGGCGCTGCCGAACAACGGGGTATGGGGAAGCGCGGACGTCGCCGGTAATCGTGTGAATCACAATGGTACACGATTTTCTATATAAGCATTGCGAGAAGCGACCGGTCGTTCTTGCAGAAGAGCGACGGTCGCTTCGCATGCTCCGTTATGCCTCTCCCCTTGGTGGCAATATATTCTAAGAAACATTGCACGCAAAAAGTTTCAATATAAAATATTCAAATTATGTTCAAATCATTGAGTCAATGCGAAAGGGTTGCTGTGAATTTTTGTTGTAGTGAAGACAGCCATACAAGGCAAAAAGCCTGCAACTCGGAACGGTCAAAAAAGTGCAATGTTAAAAATTTGTGTAGGACCATGGTGATAAAGGTAAGGGTTGACAAGAAAAAATAACCCGAAAAAGATTTACTCTTTCCTTTTTCCATTAGATGAGTTGAGTTGTGCTACAGTCGATTTTTACGTTTTCAACTTTGACAAATTTAATAACACATTTGCCATAAAAAATATATATCACTGGGAGTGAAAATTAAATGAGCTTAGTTGCTGCAATATAATCAGCAGGCGTATAAACAGCACAGGATATTAAATATGTTAACGGAGCCTCGGTCCCCGTGTGTGTGTTAATAAATCCCCCCCCCCCCCCCCCCCCCTCGCCTCGCGTGTCCCGCATTTCGCTAGAAGAAAGGTGGTCACCCTACTCGCGACATCTAAAGGCCCGTTCACACGATGCATTTTTCTCGCGCATCTAGTGTCGCGAAACATAGTTTCGCGAAATGGTTGCGCCGTCTGAACGAGTCCGAAAAGGACGCGCGCATCTAAAAAAAGTTGCGCGCACACCTCGCTTCTGGAGCGAGCTTTTGCTGAAACTTTGCCGAGTCCTGTCAATCACTCTGAGGGCGCCGCCAATGGCCGCTCAGAAACGCTCTCACGTGGCCTTTGAGGGGGGAGCGAGCTGTTTGAGAAGACCACTTCACTGCCGGTGTTGTAGCCGAGCCAAATCCGAAAAAAAACCGAAACCACGAACGATGGATACTGCCGGCGCTTCCGCAGGCACGTCAAGCACCACTGAAGGAAAAGTGAGTAGCATATCGGAAAAAAATCCAGCGATGAACGAAGACGTAATTGGTGATCATGATAATTCGCGGCTATTTTTAGTCATAATTAAGAAATAAAATCTTGAGACAAGGAAACAAAAAGGGACGTACACAGTACCGTCTCAAAACCAGCACAGCGTACAGCTCTCATTTACTTCCACAACAGTCTTCTTTGTCAACCTCCATCCAAATTATACATATTTAACAGTAAATAAAGTAAATGGCAGTAAATGACAATTCAACAACTAGTAAATGACAATTTCAGAGTAAATTAAGTAAATGGAAGTAAATGACAGCTGTATGCTGTTCCTTTTTGTTTCCTTGTCTTAAGGTTTTATTTCTTAATTATGATTGTTCACCAGCTGGCCTGCGTTTTGACTCTTAAGGCCTGTTCCCACATGCAGCGGAGCGCTACAAGCATAGCGCTTACCTCGCGCTAAGCGCGTGCCGACGGGAGCGTTCACCAGCTTTGTATCGCACCGTCAAAACTGTTGCTCATGGCAGACGATAAGTAGCTGACGGCACGTGAGGAGCGCTACATCAGCGCTTCGCTGCATGTGAGAACCGGCCTTTAGAATGTGGCGGGAGATGGATAACACGACGCTGAATGGCTAATGGTGATGATGTTGGCTTTCCACTGAAGCGCCACTTTATGGTCTTTGGCGAAGTTTCTGCAGAAACATCTCAGCACGTTTAGAGCTCCCCCAACCTTTCAGACTAAGAAATTCGGAACATCTCCTTCCCGTGCTGGACGGGTTACACGCCGGCACTGAAGCTGTAAGAGCGTTCTCGCACGATGTTGTAGATCTCTACTGTAGCCTAAACGTGAAGACCCCCCTGGCCTTCATTTCTGACGCCATCCACGAGACAGGTGTCATAGACTTTCAAAAGTCATGTGGCGTCTCGCTGTCCTCATTTCTCGAATTGACACAACTGTATCTCCAGTCAACGCTTGTTGAATATGAGGGTAAAGTGTAGTTACAAAAAGCCGGCGTTTGTATCGGGTCTTGCTTGGCTCCCGTCCTCAGCGAAATTTACCTGTTTTATGTTGACGCCAAAGTTCAGTCGAACCTTCAACGAGATTTTCCCGATGCGAAGGTTTTTCGTTATTTTGACGATTATCTCATCCTACACTCCACCATCTCCGACTCTGCAGCCGTAGAGAGCGTGTTCCAGAAGAACTCACATGGGCTCACATTCACCAAAGAGGCCCCCTCCCCTGAGGGCTTACAGTTCCTGGATCTCAGGTTGGTCCCAACTAGCAAAAATATCTGCTGGGCTCACCAGTAGAGGTCCTCTAAGCCCGTTCTTCCTTTCAACAGCTCACACTCGAGGAATGTAAAAAAAATGGGAGCGTTCGAAATCTAATTGCTTCAGCAAAGGTTAAATCCTGTCAACACCTTTCCGCCCCCAGCCTATCCAAGCAGATTAGTCGCCTCATAAAAGCAGGATACCCGAGAGACCTGATTGAGACAACAATCAAGACTTGTCGCGGGGCAGAAGTCCAAACCCTCCCCTCCTAAGTCACGCTTCGCATGCATCCCCTAGATACACACCACCTCACATCGCCCGAAATCTATTGCGCGCTCGGCTTCAACACCAACGTTGTATTTTCCTGCGAGTTCAAATTAGCTTTATTTGTAGAAAGGTCAACAACCCCGGTCCAGCGTCCCCTTGCCAGAGAAAGCACCAGACCAGTTATGTAACCTGCTGCAAAGAGTGCGTGTATCGATTCCCATGTCCTGCGGTGCTAAATACATCGGACAGACGGGCCGATGCCTAAACAATCGGGTGAGGGAACATGTAAACGAGATCAAGAAAGCAGCCTCCGACACTTAGGAGATTAGTTACCAACCGATTGCCAAACACACCTCTGAGTGCAGCGAACCCTGTTCGGCCGACCTTCCTCGACCACCAGGATTGGAGGTCACGCCTCAAGATACGGACGAGAGATCATGGAGGCCATCGCCATGCACCACAGTCACAACAACCTCGGGTGCCCGTCCATAGGCTTATCCAGGAGGGAGATAAACTTCCCGAGACCAGAGCTGACGTCCCTCGTTTCCGCGGCTCCAAGCGATTAGATGTCAACCCCACGAGATCGTCCTTCACTTCCCTGGCTCTACACCCTCTCCCATCGCTTTCCCACTTTCCAGTGTAGCATCTTTCACCCTCCCCTCCTTCACCTATATATGCAAACTTCGGGCCAATAAATGTTGTTGCTAGTTGGAAGTCTTCGTTGTCCGTCCCCCCTTTCTATGTATCTTCCTCATGTTTAATCGCTCCAAATCACCCAAGGGAATTGCCCAGAACTGCTAAACAAGCTGCTCACAGTCACATAAACCACTTCATTATGAGAAAGCCTGTAACGCAACTCTGTAATCAGTAAAACATAATCCACGGTCAGTGGCGTACCACCGTGTTTCTGAGTGGAGGGGCAAACCAGACCCCCCCCCCCCCCCTCCCCCCCCCCCCCCTTCCCCCCAGGGCCGGGGAGCGGTGCCTTTAGTTAAACCTTACCTTTAGTATCCCCTGAGCGCCGGCGGCCAGCGCCGGCGGCCAGTGGCGGCTGTTTCGGGTGTGGGCAAAACACATGCCTTGCCCCCCCCCCCCCCCACACACACACACACACACACTCTGAGAACTGGGGGGGGAGCACCCCCCCCCCCCCCCCCCCCGGTTGGTACGCCCATGTCCACAATTTTAAACTCTGCGATGCACGAGTTGCAATGAACTTGATGGAATGTCTGATGCCCACAAGCTCACAGACGTTGAGGATGACACCATCGAGTGTACTGTGCATCTTGAATTTGATATCTGGAATCCATAGTCCTAAGGATGACGAGTTTGGCATTAGTGGTCTGTTAATTAAAACATGAGTACTCGAAGAATGGTGCTCACCAATCTATGATGAGGCCGCTTGCACTTGTTGTAAAACCACTGACGGTGCGTTGGATTTCTTTCTAATACCAAATTCAGAACTATTGGTCAAGCTTCCAGCCCTCTCCTCTTTTTCTCCACCCCCTCTATTTTTTTTCTGTATTCTGATATTTAACTACGTACAATGCTCATCAAACTTGTAGGGAGCACGCGATTCCGCCGTGTACATTAAGGACCCTGGTGACAGCCGAAGAACTGCT
This sequence comes from Ixodes scapularis, assembly GCF_016920785.2. Classification (NCBI taxonomy): domain Eukaryota; kingdom Metazoa; phylum Arthropoda; class Arachnida; order Ixodida; family Ixodidae; genus Ixodes; species Ixodes scapularis. The sequence continues at coordinate 8,082,722 of NW_024609882.1, read as the reverse complement.
CCACGAGGGAGCGCTGAGTAGAAGAGCACCTGCTGGCGTAGTGTGCCTTAACTTTCGATCGGGGTCACGTAATTTGTGGCCCCCGAGATTCTTGGCGCTCAAATTCGCGCGCCAGAGTCTCGGTGGCCATGACGACAGACGTCCGATTGACACCACATCCGAGAGGTGGCGGCAGCGGTCCCTTTGCCGAAGCCATTTAGTCTTTTTCGAGTAAAAGCGGCGCGCTTTTTTTTTCAGCGCTGTGTAGATAAAAATCATATTTTTGTAATTAAATTAATTAGATTTATTGAAAAAGAAACTTTTTTTTAGACAGAGAGATTTAACTTTAAATCATATATACTTTATATAAATCAAATAAATCCGATTAAAATCACACTGTCAAAGAAATAGTTCATTTTTTAATTAACTTTTTCAGACTTGGTAGGCTGATTGATACTTCAATCCACACAAGTACTGAGAGCAATGTAGAAGAAAAATGTACAGTCAAGTTAATTATGTATGTAAAAAACTTGCTATTATTGATGTAAATAACGCGTACTAATAAAAAGCTCTATATTCAGACCTTCCCCACTCTATGTGGAGAAGGTTTGATTTACACCTTCTAAGTCAAACAGGTCAGATTTAAATCACAATTTAAATCCTTTTGATCTTTATCCCCCCCCCCCCCTTTTTTTTCAGCTTATAGTTTTGTTATTATTGTAATTGCAAGCTTTGAGTAGCCACAAAAATCAACAAACAAGATGCTTTGACAGGTTACGTGATCAAAGCTTTGGCACGCCGAAGTGCTGCGTCTCTGTGCCTTCGCATGCTTGGATACCGATTACGAATCGACACCGTAGCATAGTTTTGAAGGTACATCTGTCGCGCGTAGATGTCTTTGCATCATATATTGGCCACGGACCGTTCTGAATCATCCAGCTGTTCCGGCAAGTTGCTATCAATAAAGGGGAGAAAATTTGTGGTTGATATGCGCTGCTAACCATTGCTATGTTCCAAATCTGCTCGAATGGATCATAAGCCAGCACAAATCGAGCAACGCTGTGGAGCAAGGTAGTTTTCGAACACAAAACCATGAAACGGCGAGATCTAAATTTTTTAGAGCGCAGCTCTTAGGGGTCCGTTTCCAGCCTGAGCGGCGTCGGCGTCGCCGTTGCCGTCGCCGTCGCCGTCGCCGTCGGCGTAACCGCGCGTTGCATGCAACAGGTTGCATGCAACCTGTTGCATTCTGTGCAACCTGTTGCATGCAGCTCAGAGAAGATGCAACAGGTTGCATGCAACCTGTTGCATCTCACAAAAAACGCCGCAACGTCGGCGTCGGCGTAACCAAGGTCACGCCAAGGTCACGTGACCCCCAAGATCACCACAAGGTCACGTGACCCCCAAGGTAACCCCAAGTTCAACCCAAGGCCACGGGATTTCCCGAGGTCACGTGACCCCTCCCCCAGGGTCACGTGACCCCCAAGGTCACGTGACACCCAAAGTCACGTGACTCCCCAAGTCACGTGACCCCCGATGACGTCATCAGTGACGTCACTGATGACGTCACCCGCATCGCCATCGTCATCATCACTGATGACGATGACGATGCGATGACGCCATCATCACTGATGACGTCACCGGCATCCGCATCGTCATCATCATCATCACTGATGACGTCACCGGCATCCGCATCGTCATCACTGATGACGTCATCACTGACGTCACTGATAACGTCATCGGTATCCGCATCGTCATCGTTACTGATGACGTCGTCGGCATCGTCATCGTCACGTGACCCCCAGGTGACGTGACCCCCCCCCCCAAGGTCACTTGACCCCCCCCCCCAGAACCCTTCCCTCCTCCTCCTCAAGAGCTGCGCTCTAATTCGGCGTACAGGAAGTTGTAAACGGCTTTCACTTTTTTTAAAGCGCGTCCTATATGGTGCCGCCGCCCCCATAACCCGCTCCCCCCCCCCCTTTCCGTCGCCACTGGATCAAGCTCGTTTCTGGACCGAGAGTGCCGCAAGTTTCAAATACGGTCGTCATATAAAGTAAAACGCTGCTCCAGAGGCACATACGCCTTCACGCACATTGCATTCGCGAAGCACATTACACACGACGGCGTCGAATCTTGATCGGTAAACAAGCGTGCGAAGGCACAGAGACGCAGCACATCGGCGTGCCAAGGAAACTTTGACCATGCCGCGAGACCGGCGAAACTTGCTTTCGATGAGTTGTGCCTTTTTCCTGCGGCGCTGCGCCGGTCGCACGTGTTCTCAAAGGCAATTTTCACCTTCTACAGAACGTTTTTAAAACATTTCTTTGGCGAGTGACGACGAACAAGTAGAAACCGTGTCTACAGCTCGCTGCCGCCAGCCTCTGCAGCGCTCCAGAAAGGCTATTTAGCTACGTGGAAGATGGCCGTCCGGCGTTGGTTGCGGCCAAGCTCCTTGCTTGCTGCTACTACACGGCTGCAGTATGGGGACTGGCTGCAGCGACTAAACGGGATGCGCGATCCAGCAAATTGAAGATCAGTGTCTATCTGAGACTATCTCGTTGATCACTGCCCGTCGCCCAACGGGCCCAACGTCGCCCACGTCGCCCACACAATGGTGTCGCCATCTTTGAACGAGATCCCGAATTTCGCGGTCTTCTATTCATTCTGCGGTTGAACGTTGAGCTAAAGTGGCATTCTGTTGATGTTTAGAGAATATCTCCACTCAATCTAAGGCTTTGAATTTATCCTTTCGTAGGCCTGGGGTGGTTTGCCGACCCCCTCTCAAGTTTTCGAGTCTGTTTAGCGAAACAATGACAAACGGCTGGCCACTATGACCGTCTTAAAAAAATCTTGTTGTGATCGAAATTCTATGTTGGCAACCTTGGCCCTCTCTTCTTGGGGGAGTGTTGTCTGTATCGTTGACGTCCGGGGTTGTTTTATCGAACCTAAGAAGAAACATTTATTTCTGAGACATTTGCTCCACCCCCTGTAATGTTCGCTCGCATAGTACTACGTCATTTCTCCGTCATTCCTTAGCGGTCTCGTGTCCGTCGGAGACTCCACAGGTACGTTGATAAAGGTCCGTAAGCCTAAGCTTTTCAAAGCGAAGATAGTTTACTTGAGGATTACCGCCTTTGGTAATTCATTTTAGACGACAGATCCTAGCGATGAATATTACGTTTTCCTTGTTCTCCGTGCGATGTTCGCGCTCATGGGCGGCTTAATGAAGCGAGCATATGATGTCCGTCTCGGTGAGTGTTTACTGTTTGCTTGGAACGCGAACCGTCGCTTTGAGATGCTGCCCTCCGCTGTAAGCCGACTCTGACGGTGACTTCGTCTGTGCGTAGTTTATCTCGAAGAGAACCTTTCTTTATTTTATCACTATTGCGCGGCTCCCGTTGCCGCATAATAAATGGGCCGCATCCACAGAAAAGCCCCTGCTTTTAGGTTTTCCTTGTGATCGCAGCATTTACAGCCAGCAGGTCCAGCTATTTAACCTTTTGGCGGTAATTGAATAACATCAGCGTTATTTCAAATAAATTGCCCTTCTCTAGTAACTATTGTAACATTCTGCATATCGCAGCATCATTTAGACATTTAAATAACTAGTCCTCCCATTATTTGTTATTTCGTCACTTGAAGAAGTTGATCAGAATTTAGTCAGGTTCCCAAGCTGTGGCTTTGACTTACCGAGAGCCTCTATGGTTCGATTTGTTTTGAAGCGTATGACGAGTTCAGTGGATGAGGTCCTTGCTAACACCTTTGGGAGTATAGAGCTGATAATTATGCAAGTCTTTACTGTTGAATAGGTATGTGTGCGACTTTTGAATGTCTATATATGTGTTAATGTTTGAGCACTGTAGCAACACAGTGTTGCTACAGTGCTCAAATTCATAAAGCATTAGACATTACTGAAAGAATGGACACAGGCAAACAAAACGACAGATGTGCCGTTTTCTTTGTGTTTGTGTTTATTCTTCCACTAATGTCTTCATTGCCTCTAATTTGCTCACCTGCAATTATGTTAGAAGCAATAATTTTCATTAATGGTTTATTGCACTAGAGGAGCACTTTAGGCGGTGTAGTACAACTGCTGACCTGGGGTCTTTGACCCCAGATTAACACTCTCACTGCATTGGCCTAATACCTCTGCGAGCCTCGAGTATATCCTTCTTTGTGCATTTGTGCTCCTCTGCATAAATTATGCAATCAGGTTGTGCTCTTCTGCACTGCAGCAGAGCATGACCGTGCCAAATGCTAGCTATGACCCCAGGAAGTAGCGTCTCTTGACTGGAGCACGAATGCTCCACTCCACGCGACATGTGAGTGTGTCCATTGTAGGTTCTCTGCATTTAAATCAACCTAGCGATATAACTGACTACTCAGTCGTGCAAACTCTTGTGCATAGTACACAAGTTTGGGAGTACCCACCTACAGACAGCCGAACATCATCTGAAACTCGCACTACTCAATCATATGGTGCTAACAGTATTAACATATTCCTCTTATGTAGACCATCAATTTTTATTTCTGCAAGCAAGAAGCAGGAATCTAGCGATGCAGCCATGTTTCACGCCTTGCGCCGGCTCCCAGTGGCCGGCCCCAAATGTGCCCTTTTCGTATGCAGCGCTTGAAATTCGCCTTATTAGCAGCTAGCCTTATGTGTACGCACTGATCTTTTCTACGTATGTGTACGCTGCATAAGACTAAAAGAGAAGCAGCTTGCCGTACATCTTGAAGTTGATCGCTTGGCTAGGACAGCTGCTTGTCGTACCGCAGCCAATGCGACATCCAATGATAAGTGTTTTTCGGGTACTCGTCCCCAGCCAGATTATAGGCGTCTCCGGTATTGGCGACGAAGGAAGAATAAAAGGTTTCAACCTGTAAATAGCATTAAAAAAGATGGAGGGAAGCCAAAACGGGAATGTGTGACGGTTAGACTAATATCCTAAATGTCTTCTATTGGCGTGGCGACAGCAAAACAATGTTTTCACGCATACTGGAAGTGACGACAATTCAAGATAGCGGCGCCCTTGGGAAAAGGGATTTCGGTTTCGGCTTCGGCGTAGATGCCTGAAACCCAACTTTGCAGTGTGATATTTAGAAAACTACACAGTACCGCACACTATCGAGGAAATAAAGTGTACTTAATAATTCGGGGATACTGACTGAGTTGAAAACAGGCGTAACCCCAAATTTGAAAATATTGACACGAGTTGTCCTCCAACTCTTACATCAAAATTGATTGATGGATTTCAAACCTTTATTTCAAAGCATTCAGTGCCGTTTTTAGACATGCAGCACCATGTAGTATGTTACAGAGGAACTCCACTTCGAGTTTAATTTTTTGGTTTTGTTTTTCTAAGAGGGGCGATTTTTCCGTGACTTTTAAAGTTCCAGGATTCGAAGTGATCGCATCAGGCATGGCATCTCGTCAAGTGTTGACGTTTCTCTAGAATGTTAACTGACTTGCGATTCAGGTGCATATGCAATCAATTTTGTCAATGAAAGTGCCTGCAGTGAGTCAGAAGATGACATTCGTTTATTGGGTTTTAGTTTCTATAGTGGCAGTGGGTCGAACCAGCCTGGACTGTTCCCAGGTGCTTGTCGGTATGTCTTGTTTTTCACGCCGAGCGCATTTATTGCCCCTGAGCTGTGGAAATACTGCGTGTGTTCTGAACGCATTATTTTTCATATGCAGGGTGTCAACATCATATAAATAGGATTTTATGCCATGAGCAGCAAAACGGGTGTTTTCTTTGAAAACGCGGCCCGTCCAGTATTTGGCACGAGACTACGGAATAGCACTAAATGCTTCAGTCGTCGGGGCTTTGGGGAGCGGTACAGCCATCAAAGGGGCCAACTTATGTTTTTGGAGAACAGGAAGCTTTTCATATGGTATTGTCAAACCTGCAGGATATGTTTCTAAAATAGTAAGATACAAAATGTATATTTTTATTTTTACTCCTAATTATTTGCAAGGTACATTGAATTAAAATTTAAAAAGAAATAATTTTCGTGTTAGTTACACAAAATATTACATTACCTTTTTTTTGTGCTATATAATATCTCTTGACATTTGCATTGTTGGAAAGAGAACATCTTTGACTACATTTTGATATGCTTTGGTACACCTATACTCGCTTTCTACTCAAGCACCATAGTTAAAAAAGTCCTGCTCCTTGTAGAGGAGCATTACTATTTCCTTTTACGTGGAGAATTTGGATATATGTAGGTGCATTTTAGATAAGATATATATTATCATATCGAGACGTGCACGGTCCAAACGTCAAGAAAATCGCTCCTTCGAACAATTAAAACTTGTAGGAATTACTTTGCGCAACGTATGAGCAATGTTCAAAGCTTGCTTTTTTCTAGAGGTGAAAACGAGTATAGTGGCGTAATATCTGACTTAACAATTTCTTTCTTACTGATGCCACCCCGTAACTGCCTTTTTGCCTGCGGCAAGGAAAGAGTTAAAAATGCCAGGCTAGCAGTTGTACTGCACTGGTTAAATTTCTGGTCTACAGTGGAGACCTCGGACATCTAACGCTCATTGGGGCGGATGGGCTTCATGCTGTTTTATATCCATACAACAAACAACTTATTACTTTGCTCTCTATCTTTTTTTTGTGTGTGTGTGTTTTTTTTTTTTTATCATGGTCCACCGTACACATTTTTTGTTTACATGAATGGCCATACTGCTCTTTATCTAATAGTTCTGGCATTGTAGAAAAAGCATATTAAAGGGGCAGTGCAACAATTTTCGGACTTCGGCAAATCAACTACGGGAATTAATTTGTGTCACCTAAAAAACAAAATAAAAAAGCCGTTTTATTGCGTGTGCAAGTTTTTATTCTTAAAAATTTTATACAAATCGGAAGGTCAAAGTGCCCTTGAACTCACGCCGTCTTTCGAGCGACGTTTCTGGGGAACCAGCTGGTTTACCATTGGGCGCGTTCAGTAGCGCCTCCCTTGCCTCCGAACGGAGTGATTCGAGTCGGAGTCATCGGAGCGCCTACTGAACGGCAAAAAAACCCGCTGCTCCAAACCTGCTTCTACGCAATTTCCGCTTCCTCCCCTGTGCCAGACGGTCTCCTAACTGGAAGCAGACGATGGCGAGCACGATCGCTTTTATTTGACGCCAGTATTGAAGTCTTTACAAGGTCGTTGCAGAAAAAACGGGTGATTGTACACATCAGCGCTGCTGTTCGAAGCGATGCAACGCGATCGAGCCCTTCGCTTGGCGGTGCAAAGGCAGCTACTGTTATAAAAGCCGACAAAAAACGTCGTCAGCACACGTAAAATATAAAGCTCGGCGAATCTACGCCGCCGGTTGCGATACTTTTATACGGCCATACGTTTGTTCTGCCCTTCGTAACGAACTCGTATGCACACGGGAAGTTCGGCCGCGCTCGGCGTTCAAGGTTTTGTCGGCCGAAGCGAGCCTCAGCCAACGTGCACCCCGATTTAGCTACGCAAACAAAACATTAATCGGTATCATGCTCTGCGTGAGTGTCCAACCGGCTTCCAAAGTCGCGGTGATACCCTGCCTTGCTCTGTTGAGCGCGGACAGGACTATCGTCAATATTACCGAGTTTCCGTGCAACGGCGATCAAGACACGGCGTCAAATGAACGTTTACGTTGTTTATTAGCATATTCAAACCAAGCAAAATACGGTCCAATGCATTTTCCGAAGGAGCCTTACCTCAAAAAGAAATTCGGACGCGTTATTCGTCTTACCTTGAGCACTTTTCATTAACAAAAGCGAGCAAACTGCACACCCGCGACAGAACCGAAGCAGCTTATCCCGCCATTTTGTTTGTTTTTGTTCTCTTTTAGCGCCGGAAATCGTCACCAGTCAGGAAATGACGTCATTTTAGCTCCTTTGACTCTACGTGCACCACTGTGACGTGCACCGTCTCCGGACTCGGTGCTTCGGAGCTTGACTCCGAAGCCCCGGAGTTACGTGCACCGGAAGTGACTTTTGGCCGTCCAGTGGAAGGAGTCAGTGACTCCTTGACTCCGGGGCCGCGACTGAACGCGCCCATTGGGTTTTGTCTTCTGTCCGCGATTGTCGACTTTTCAAGGATTAGCATTGCCGAAGGTTGCGGCGAACGATTGACACAAAGGATGGTTCGCAACGGGGCTGACGACGAGTGTTGCAGCCGATGGGGACTGGTTTTGTTGACTTCCGCATGTACTCCAGAAACGCGCCGCCATGGTTCCTGTAACTGTCACACGCAGCTGTAGATTGGCAATTAATTTGTTTTTCTCTTTGCGATTATGCAGCTAAATAGCAGTCTTAAAAAGGGTGGCCCGTTTTTTTGTTTGTTTTTTTCACTTGTGCCTAGATTTTTTATTAATACCACTGTGTGGTGGCAAATTTTAATGGGATGTATTGTATACTTGTATTTTTTTGCAGTCTACAATGGAAGCATGTCTTTGTTCCTGGTCGTTTTCGATGATCAGTGTCTTTTTTTTTTTTTTTTTAATTTTATTTCTTATGGTATGTAAAACTCTAATTTTATTTATATATCTTCAGAATGTTGCACAACTGCTTCGTTCCATTTACTACTAACAGATCGGTTAGGCAAATGGCGCATTTTTTGTCTGATGTATTTTTCACTGTGTTTTTGTACTGCACTGCTGAACTGTACGGGGGGGGGCAGAGGCCCTGTCAGGCACCAAGCCTTTATCTCTGCCCCCCACGCGGAGCTTCCCGCGAAACAAATAAAGAAAAAAAAAAAAACAGTTTACAAAATACAAACTGAAAATTCTTTCGACACTAAAATCGTTGCACTGCCCCTTTAAGAACGAAGCTGGGATGCAAAGTTCATGAGTCTTCCGTTATATTTTTACATGATAGTGTTAAGTAGCTCGTGTCGCAGAAAAGTCGGCATTGGTGGCGTCGTGACAGGAAAATCCTGATTGGTCGATAGGGCCATGACTTAGCAGCCACATGACCTCGCGCGAGAATTTCACATGAAACTTGATGTCGTGTATGGAATGAAAGTTGTTAAAAAACATGACATGTAATGTGAATTAAAGGTTGCCGTATTTCTCAAATGATTTCACTTTATAAAGTAATTCATCTGCCTTAAGGGCCGCTGAAAATAAAAAAAAAATGTTTTCCTGGTTGAAACAGGGAAACCAAAAAATAAATTTTCCTCAAAATGTTTTTTTTACACCATTATTGATGGTGCGGTTTTGTCGGTAGTCACCTCCTTTCCACTTGTTTTTTTCTCGGCTTTTCGGTCGTGTGTAGGAGAGGTGGATTGGCTTCTACATCACGTTGAGGTGGAGAGAGTGCATGACCATCACTTTGATGTTGAAAGAGTGTATGACTATTTCATGGCGTCATTTACTTTGCGCGAAATTTAAAATGAATCTTGCGCCATCAATATCGCTTTAAAGAAATTTTTGTTTGCGTAAGATTTAGTTCTTACCACGCGTGTCCAAACCAGGCTGTTTAAAAAAATGTTTTCCTTCTCAGGGGCCCTTTAAAGGAAAATTTAAAGAATTTTAGGCACGATTCGAACCCACATCCCTTCAGGTGCAAGCCATACACGGTACTGACCAGGCCATGTCCGCCACACTTCTTGCTAGGCAGGAAGAGCATGAGAAGGCAATGCAAATGAGGCCTGAGAACACTATTGTGCTCCACTCTTAAAGGCAAAGCTTAGGCTTCCTCCAAGTTCTTTTTTTATTTAGGTTGCTGGTTTTTATCACCAAGTTTGCTTAGCCATTAGCACCCGCTACAGAAGCTCCCGGCTCTACTTTGTTATGTGCTTCTAGCTGCTTCGAGGTGTGCTTCAAGAGCCTAGTTCCCGTTCCCACCACCGATAATGCCGTGAAATCGCCATTTGAGCTATTTTCTATGGATGCAATGTATGATCTATCTAATAGCATTTATTCTTCTCAAGTATCGGCACTGTAGCATGACTGGAGCATGAAGAGCAGCTGCCATGGCAGAGGGCGGCAGAGAGCCTCGGCCACCGTGCCTCCCACCCAAGACCGCGGCCTTCAACCTGGGCGCACTGGACTTGGGAGGCGGAAGCTCGTCCACGTCCACAATGTACTCCTTCACCCAAGACTCCTCCATGCTGAGTAAGTTGGACGATGAGTGAGTTGGACCTACTTTTAAACAGCTTCTCTCGAAAGCTTGTCTGCACGATGGCTGCTAGGCACAAGGGGGAACCTGGGGCTACAACAGTTTTTTAAAGGCAGACCAACAAGCCGAGAGGAGGAAACTCTTCCTCAATTCCTTCTTTCCATTTTGAAAAAGAGGAAGACTGTCCTTTCTGCGGGGAGTGGCTCGGAGACCCGCTCTTGTGGGTAGAGGAGGAGTGCGAGAGGAAATGGCGTTCGGTGGGAGGAGGGAGTCATGACTTATCGTACAGAGATCTCAACGTCTGCACCTTTTGCAAGTTTTTACCCGAGCAGTCAAAAACGCTGCATGCATTCCCTCACATGTGTGCGCAATGCACTTGAAACCTCTGCGTATTACGTCACATCCAGCAGTTGGTTTTTCCGTTCTTCTCATGTCTATTGATACGTTCAAATCAAATGCTTGTGATATCTAAATTCGCAGGACAAAAATTTGCTAGAATTTACCTCTAACTTCTTCCCTTTGTGAACCTCTTTAGCTTCCCTTTAAAGAAGCTCTAGCAGATCTTTTTGGAATACCTGATTGAAGTGGCAGCACAAACCTTGACACCATTGTTGCGCTACAAAAGCATGATTTGCTAATACTTTCCATTACTAGGTTCTATACTTCTACTACCATAGAAGTTTCAATGATTGCATGCAACTACAACACAGTTGACATTCTAGTGACTACTGTACGCTACCCAAGCGTCGCAAAAGTTGAGGCAGCCTTTGGGTGTACTTCTAAGGTACCGTGCGAGTCAAAAGAGTCAATGGCTGTTTGAAGGGACCAGATAAATTGTTTTTTTATTGTATCGCGCTAGGATTTACTGCAGAGGTGCCTGAAGGTAATGGAAGCTTTTACTAAACTTGTGGAAAGATTGGCTCACTCGAGTAAATCACGAAAAATCAAAAACTGTTTTCCCTATACTTTGCATGCACACTTAAAAAATATTTTGTGTCACTGTGGTGCTTATTTGGGTCAAATGAAGTGAAGAATATGTAATCCAATTGTATTTTCTTTCTATTTTACCAATTTTTTAGTCATTATAAATGCCAGGATAGACCAGAACGATTTTCTGATTATGAAAAAAAAAAGGCTGAGCCATAAATTTTCTGTAGACAAAACCAGATTTTTCTTTTGTTTTGTTTTGTTTTGGCTCCGGAGGTTTCATTTATTCATACTCTCAATTAATAGATGCACCACCTTCAAGCACCTCTGTAGCAAATCCCAGTGCGATAGGTTAAGAAACTGATTTATCTGATCCCCTCAAACTGCCATTGGTCCCTTTGACCCACCCAATAAAATCAAGTTCCGATCTACCCCCCAAACTGAATGAAAATCATGTCTGTTATTCTCAAAGTCCCTAGATGCTTTAGCTTCTCAGGTATGGAATGCAACGAATCATTCGAAGATCCAAAGGCAATTCGGTAGGAAGTGCACGCGAGTCTAGTGCACTGCTGCAGAGCACACGAGACTGATACCGGTGCTATTCCCTTGGAACCCTGCTCTTGTCTTCAAACACACTTTGGAGCGCGGCGAAGGACTGGTAGGGTCGCATCACTGCTGCTACGTGGCACGTGCACCGCATCACCACTGTCACATGACACATACACTGTTTTCTTGCTGTTGGCAGTATATATTGCCGTCGCCACACTGCTACCACGTGTCCCTTCCTTGGAAGAAGTGCAGAATTATGTCAGCCTTCAACCACAACAACAAAACAAAGGCAAAAATCAGTATAGACCTTAGAATTTAGACAGTGTGAGGTCGGGCTGCCGTAGCGTTCTGGTGCGGGTTCATGTTGCAGGTGACAAATCCAGCCGATCCAGTGTGACTGCTAGCTTAAGATTTTTAACATTTTATTTATTCACTTTTTATTTAAAATGCTGCTGGCCTTTTTAAGGCCCCGGCAGGTTACAGGCAGCAATAGTTTCTATAAAAGCATGATGCAACAATATGAAAACTTGGTACAAAACAAGAATATCTCGCATAATACATTGATACTTAACGACGGAGTACAGAATGCGTTATTATGGCATGTATGGAAAAATCCAATCCGTGTCAAGAGAAAGGAAAATACAGCAATGACATAATTTGCAATTGAAATATTGACAGCTTTCACCATATTCAGCAAAGGTACCATATGCAAAAGATGACTGGTTTTAAAATATCCCACTTGGCAAATCAATGACAGTGTGGTTAATTAACTTCACCGCAGAACTTAATCAAGCCTTCACGAACGATTGAGTTTTGGAAATTTTGGTTAATTCTTCTGGCAATAAATTTAACTCTTCAATGCTATAAACAAAGAAAGAATATTTGAACATCTCATTTTTGCTGATATACGGTCTGATCATCCTAGTGTGGTTAGCTCTATTAGTGACTACAATGCAGTCTTTCAATTTAATAACCAGACTTTGCGGTGACCATGATAGCTGCAGGGCCATGTTCGACAAATGTTTCGTTTTTCCTATAAAGAAACGGAAGTGACGATTGCGTCTGATTGGCTAGAGGCTCCAATGACGAAAGAGGGAACTTTCGTTGTTTGAGCCTCAAACCAGTCAGATGCGATATTGTCACTTCCATTTCCTTTTAGGGGAAACGAAACATTTATCAAACATAGCCCCTTGAGCGTGAAATCTTACGTCTAACACCGAGACTTTGCAATTCTGGTTGTTGAAGCAAATCAGTCGTGCTCTCTGCATGCCTATATATTGAAAAGACAAATCATGAGCCCCAATTTTGAATTTTATCGATGCCGTATGATAGATAGAGTTCGTAAGGGTCCCAAACAAGGCTCGCATATTGTAATGTAGACCGAATTAATGACGTACAGGTGGTTAACTTGCATTCTATTGTTGTGTTTTTTAACCGTCTCCTCAAAAAGCCCAATTTTCGGCGAGTGGTATTGAATATGTAATTAACATGTGCGTCCCAGAGATGCTGAACCAAAATTTGGAGCTCACAAAACAAGGCTGGAGCGATAGGCGGGACGTTGCAAAATCCAAAAACATCCCTCCTATAGTGATATCTCTAACAGATAGCCTCATTTTTGGAAAAGTGCGCGATTGAGCACGGCCGACGAGGCACCGGACGTTGTCATTCTCATTCCCTCTCCTCCTCACTGCTTCCCATCGAGCTGGTGAACCGTAGCGAGGAGGAAAGGAGCGAGACCCCTTCCCCTCATTCTCAACTGTTCGGAGAGAATCGTGACGTCAAGATATTTTCTTGGGCAGCAGCGTACACCTTTGTCTGCATCCCAGCCATACGGTGAGCGCCACGACATGAAATCAGCTGTCCAAGATGAACTTCGTTTTGCTTTAGAGCCTCTGACACACAGCACACACCCCTATGCCCCCGCCGCACACCCGCCAACGCCTTTGTGCTCATACCAGCAACTTCCACCTTCCTATGCTGCGCGACTGCGACAATCTCGAACGCCGTCAAGACGGTGTATGGAAGACCTATGATAACCGACCAACATGTTTTTATTGCCACGTTCCCGGCCACATCTTCTGCTCTTGTCGGCGCCGATTAAACGATACAAGCCCCCCATACATGCTCCCTTCTCGAGACCGCAACACCTTCGAAGACCGCCATCCTTTTTATGATTACCGGCACGTCAATAACTTGTCTTTTCGCCGCTTCTCGGGACTCTACACCGACAACACTAACATCGGAATTGTAGCTCACGACCGCTCAACCAGCCCCGTCGCGCAACCTTCACCCTGACAGGGTCGCTCACTATCTCCCTACCCTCGTCATTGCCGCTCTGTTTCCCCATTCAATGATACCATCCCTTCGGCGTCTCTTCAGTCAAACTAAAAACCGCAGCCTCCATCGACAATGGAGGTTATTCTGCATCTCAACAATATGCAAAACACCCTCCTTCTGCGGGCCCAACGAATTTGACGATATCAAAACTTTCTTGCTTTAGTGGACACTGGTGCAACAAAGTCGTGCATTCCCAAGAACGTCCGTCGACGCTTGCGAAAAGTGCTCACACCCCCATCTGGGGGCCACCTGCTCTGCATGGGCAATGGTGATTTGGTGCGCACTCTCGGGTACTGTACAGCGCACTTAAAGGGACACTGACAAGGTATTTATGCTCGCCGAGGTTTTTAGTTGTACGTGACATATAAAAGCCCAACTACCCAGAACAGAATTTGCGGCTCGAAATTCGGTTTCTTTCCACCCGAAAACCGCCGATCGAGAACTGGCTGGTTTAAGTCGCGCTCACTCTCTTTTCCGTGGTCACGGTCCGTTTTCTAAGGTTTGGACGCTACCACCAAAAATAATCAAAGTCTATGTCATTGAAGGCACACAGTCGATACTAAAAATAGAAAAAAAAGTATGAAACCCATTTTTTGTGGCTTCCAAAAAGCTGCAAATACTTTGATTTAGACAAACAAAAAAAAAAGGTTACATGGACAACCGGAAGCATTCTGTGCATTCACTGCATAATTCTCAACATGGAGTCATTTCGCATTTCGTGGGAATCGCAGGTGGCAGCGGACGACGGGCATCGGACCTCTATTTCAGAACTGCCGTTCGCGGTACCGGCGAATTCTGCCTTCCTTTGAAAGAGAAATTTTGGACCGATCAAAAGAATTGATATTCATCCCGTACGACACGCCCGACCAGCAAGGCGATTGCACGAAGACGTCGCCGAGCCGTCGTCCCTTCTCGTGGCTGAAGACAACTCGAAGTGCGTACTTCGAGTTGAATACGCACGCGTACGGTTTCTTTACGAGGTGCAAATGTGGCATATGTGTGGTGTTGCCCGACTTCAAGCCGGGAGTGCATGTATTGAAGAGAAATCGGCAGCAAACTTCCGACATACAGTCTACCCGCCGTATAACTACGCATGATTGAGTTCTTCAGTAGCTCAGTGGAAAGACATCCGCTTCACACGCAGAGGGCACGGGCTCAATCTCTGGTGTGGGTGTACCGTTTTTTTTTTCTTCTTGTTTTGGTCAAGCATTATGCGATGTTTACATTTCTTTTTTTACAATTATCACTGAAAGAAACAATTGTTGTGGACGATACGTCGCTAAACTAAATGGTATGGGATTCCATTTTTGACACCTGCGAACTCAATGTAGTCACTTTCCACAAAATGCAAGGAGCATATGAATCGGGTAGCGTCCGCTTTCCGAGCTTCGCATAACTCTTCTACAGGAGTCGCAGCCAGCCATTGATCCCGACCCGTTGATCTTTCGGAAACTCGTGCCCTCTGCTGCACAATGCCACTTTCAGATGCAAGACATGTGAGGCAACTCTTCACGTAACATCTTGGGAGTATTCCCCGCAGGGGGTACCTGTGAAAGCAGGTGTTTGGAGGGTGGCGTCTCCACGGGCCCCGAGCCATGTGGGTTCGCCCGCCCACGTCTGGCTGTGCGTGGCTTTCCCGTGTCCGAGGAAGAGGGCATCGTGGTGGTTGAGCCGAGCCCGGGGTAGGCTTGGACCCTTCGGGGCCCCCCGGGGCGAGGAAATACACCACTTCGGCCCCCGCTTCTCGTTGACGGGAGTCCTGGTAAGGCCCGGCCAGGATGATTCAGTCTAGTTGCCTTTTCTTCTACTATCCCCCCCGATCTTTCACTCCCACCTTTACTTATACTCCTCTCTCTTTTCTCTCCATTCCCCTTTCACCTTCTTGGCGGCAAGGGCCAACCTTGAGTGGAGAAGGACGCTAGTCTAGACCCCTTCTTGGGTATAACATCTGGGTAGGTGGTGCTACTGGAGTAACGTGCACAGCAAAGCCATTTTTGTTATGTGCCGTTACCCTGTCCCATGTTGGGCTCCATGGTGGGCGGCACACCGCAGATGTCGAAGATCTCCCATTTTTATATGGGTTCCAAAGCTAAACTCTCTTCTGATCAATCTCCGAAAAGAGTTCACACCGAAGCCACCGTTCCTCTAAAGACTACTAATAATACTCAAGTCTTCCCAAAGTTTCTAGTAATGCACTGTGAATACGAACTACCACTTGGGAAAGCTCTCCCCATTGCTTGTGGCAAAAACCCTGAATCATGTGTTGGAAAATCTTACAAAGCAAAGAAGCTTCACTCTGGAGACCTCCTTGTCGAGGTTGAAACTGAGCAACAAAGTAAAGCGCTCCTTGGGCTTACTAGTATAGCTGATCACAAAGTCACAGTAACGCCACACCGATCTCTCAACACCATTCGGGGCGTGATCTCCGAAGATGATCTGTTGGAAAGTACTGAGGATGAGATCCTTGAAGGACTCAGCAACCAGGGTGTGATTGCAGTGAGGTGTATTACCTTTCGTCGAGATGACCAAGAGAAGCCTTCGAAGCACCTTGTGCTTACATTTAACTGCACGACCCTCCCCCAGGCGGTCAAGGCAGGCTATCTCAACTGCAAGGTTCGACCGTTTATCCCCAATCCGAGACGTTGCTTTAGCTGCCAGCGTTTTGGACATGGGGCAGCCACTTGCAGGGGACGGACAACCTGCGGAAAATGTTCAAGCAATGATCACCCTACTGACAACTGTGCAAGTGATTTCTCCAAATGCATGAACTGTTCAGGTGCTCACCCTGCATACTCCCGCTCATGTCCAAAGTTTAAAGAAGAAAAAGAAATACTAACACTGAAAACCCAAGAAAATCTGACCTACTTTGAAGCCCGAAAACTCCTCTCATTCCTACAGAGAGGCACCTACGCCGCTGCGGTCAGCAAGGGGGCTGCACCGACAACGGCTTCCGTGGGGACACAGGTCTGCCTTATAGACCTTTCTGCCCTGCGCAAACCTCAAGCCCCCAAAATCTCACCTGGAATTCCTCAAGAACAGAGGGATTCAACTCAAACCGCATCCTCAAAGGCGACGGCCCCGCGCCATCTGCCCGCACGTCCTCGTGAGAAAACTGACGACAGAGTCACAGTGCCTTGAGGGGCGCCCTTCATGTTCCTCGCATCACGAGGTTGAGTCAATGGATGTCTCCAGCAGTCCGTCGAAGCCTCCACCTGCCCCGAAGGGTGGTAAAATCTCGTCAAAAGTTGAGGACCCAAAGAAAAACACTAAAGCGACAGGTCCAGAAGCTGGCACATAGCAAGTGCTTAGTCGTGGATGCTGTTTCAACTCCCAAATATTTTCATTAACACTTCATACACCTCACATTATCACTGTTCTTTGTTGCTCACCTGCATTACCTCGCTCACTCTTAGGGATCAGTTGGGACAGAGGAATAATGGCGACTCCCTCGCCAGTGGCGTTGTCCCAAAGTCTCGACCCCCTTTGAGGTCAGAGGGGGCGGCTCCACAAGGATCAGCCAGAGGGCTATTGGCGACTCCCTCGCCTGGGGCACTACCTTTATTTGTTTTTCCCCAAGGGTTTGGTCGGAACTGCCCTCCTGTTGACATCCACACCCATTCATGTCCTCTTTCGTTTTTTATTAAATTCCTTTTTAGGTGTTTTCTTAGAACCCTAGTTTGTGAGTGGTGCATTACAGCTTTAGCTGCTTATGCGCTAAGGCTACGAACTCGAGGTCCCGAGTTTCAAACTTGTAACCGACAATGAGTCTTAAATGTAAACATTTTCGACGGACATCCGTCTGGTTAGGAATGATTAATAAATCTTCAACTTTGAAACTCTAACAAAGCTTTATTAAAAAGCAAAAATCCCGACGTTTCGGAACCAACTCGGTCCCTTGATCACGGGTGACTGTTTTTGCCCCGCGGAACGGCCTGCCCACGAACCCGAACATCCCCGGGTGTTTTGCGGATTATCCCTCTTAACCCCGAAACGTAGCTGCTGGGAAGGGACCCCGTCGACCGGTTTATGTTGCCACGTGTGCATTGAATATGCCACGACTCCAACAGAAGGCGCCTCCGCCAGTTTTTCTCCGTTCCGAGGATGGAGCTGTTGTCAAGGTCGATGGAGTGGTTCGTCTTCTCGACATGTTCGGCCAGCGCGCTTCCCTCCACATTTTTCTTCGCGATGTCGTAGCGGTGGCGCCGCAGGCGCTCTGGATAGTTTTTCGTTTCCCCAACGTACGACGTGGGGCAGTCACCGCAGGGAATTTTATAAACCAGTCCCTGTGCCCTCTCCCTCGGGGGGCGATCCTTTGGCAGGGGGAGAAGGCCGCCAATGGTCGAGACTGGCGTGTGTGATACCGCTATGCCGTACTGTCGCAGTACTCGGGCGAGAACCTCGCTTGTGCCCTTGATGTAGGGTACACACACGCGGGTGGAGGGAGGGGGGGCGTCTTGGGTTGAAGGGGTGCGTCGAATTTTTTCCATCGTGCTTTTTACAAATCTAGCTGGGTAGCCATTCTTCCGCAGGTCTTGTTTGATCGTTTCGATCTCTTTTCGGAGGGTCTCCTCTGATGTGCAGACCGTGATCGCCCGTCTGACGAGTGCCAAAGCCACGGAAGACTTATGTGTCCTAGGGTGGCTTGAGGAAAAGTCCAGGTATCGGTCTGTGTGTGTCGGCTTCCTATACACACGGAAGTCCAGGCGGCCAGACTTTCTCACTGCACAGACGTCTAGGAAAAGGAGACAACCATCTGATTTGTGCTCAATCGTGAATTGAATAGCTGGCTCGATGGAGTTTAGATGTGTGTGGAGACGGTCAATCTCACTGGTCTTTACAAGACAAAAGCAGTCATCGACATACCGCAGGAAACACACTGGTCCTGGGGAGAAAGTGCCCAGGGCTTTTCTCTCGATTGCCTCCATTACGAGGTTTGCCACAGTGACGGAGACCGCAGCATCCATAGCCGTACCACTGGTTTGTCTGTAGAAGCGGCCAGCAAAAGAAAAATAAGTGCTGGATAGGCAGAATTCCAGTAGACGGCAAATCTCGTCCACCTCAAGGCACGTTCTTTCGGGGAGTCTCGTGTCAGACGAGAGGGCCTCCCCCGTCACAGACACTGCGAGAGGCACAGGCACACTTGTGAAAAGCGACACGACGTCTAAGGAGACAAGGCTCTCGGTCTCCTACATAATTATGACGATGTTTGCTCCCTTTTGGAGGAATATCGTCCACTGGCAGTGTGTCTCCAGGAAACTCACCTGAAGGGGGGGAGTCAGTCAAGTGTCTTTAGGCACTTCCCCATCTATTCGTTATTCTTGGCAATTTTAATGCACACAATCCTTTATGGGGCAGTACTAGACGCGATACTCATGGAGCAATTGTCAGACAGTTTATTTTATCTACAAATTTGCGTCTGTTTAACGAAAAGAAACCTACATATTTTAGTGCACCCACAAACTCATTTACATCAATTGACCTCTCTATGAGTGAACCTATTTTATTTTCACTCTTTTCATGGCAGGTTACAGATAGTCCTTTAGGCAGTGACCACATGCCGATTGTTTTAAGACGAAATAACCCAGGTGTGACCCTCCCCAGCCGAACTCCCCGCTGGAAATTTGAGAAGGCAAACTGGTCAGAATTCAGTGAATGCTCACTGCTCGCATGCACATCTCTTGACAAGCTTTCAATTGATGAAGTGAATGAATACTTAACGAATTGTATCCTTCAGGCAGCCATAATGGCAATCCCCATGACTGCGGGACGCCTCCCACGCCGTCCCAAGCCTTGGTGGAATGAAGACTGCTCAGAATCACGAAAAAAACAAAACAAGGCATGGAGCATATTTCGACGGTATCCGACATCAAGCAATCGTCTTCACTTTAAGCAAATGAAGGCCCGTGCACGGTACATTCGCCGGCAATCGAGAAGAACAAGTTTCCAAGGGTATGCGACATCAATAAATAGCCACACATCTTCGAAAGAGGTCTGGGACCGAATTAACAAAATCAATGGATCTTATAGTGCTTTCACCATCCCCCTGTTATCCTGCAACGGAACCTGTCCAGAAAGTCTAGAGCAACAAGCCAATATTCTCGGGGAACATTTCGAGTTTGTTTCAAGTTCCAGGCACTATTTACCATCATTTCTTCGGCTAAAACAACAGAAAGAAGCCAGGACCATAAGGGCACCTGGTGGTGCACGGGAGCCGTATAATAGATTTTTCACCCTTATTGAACTAAAGATGGTCCTTCATAGCGTCAAACCTCCGGCAACTGGTCCTGACGGTATCCACAACTTCATGTTGAATCATCTCCACCCGTCTACACTTGATCTGGTTTTATACTTTTTCAACAGAATATGGGAGTTTCCCATCAGCTTGGAGAACGGCTACAATTATCTCTGCTTAAACCTGGAAAAAACTCGGATGCTGCTACTAGTTACAGGCCACTCGCAATGACGAGCAGCTTTTGTAAAACCCTCGAAAAAATGATTAATAGACGACTGATGCAGCACCTGGAAAAACATTGCATCCTGGATAAATACCAGTGCGGTTTCCGCTCGTCCCGCTCGACGCAGGATCAATTGGTTCGATTGGAGACAACTGTTCGAGTGGCCTTTGTCAATAGACAGTACTGCCTCTCTGTGTTTTTCGATCTCGAGAAAGCATACAATACTGCATGGCGGTATGGAATTTTGAGGGACTTGATTGGATATCTGTATCCAGGGCTGCATGTTCCATGCCATTGAGAGCTATTTAGGTAGACGCACCTTCCAAGTAAGGCTGTGGTCTGTACATTCACGATGCTTTGTACAGGAAAAGGGTGTTTTACAGGGCGGTGTCCTAAGTGTTACTCTGTTTGCTATAAAAAGCAATTCTATCACGCGTGTCCTACCACCATCAGTCCACTATTCGCTATATGTAGATGACCTCCAGATCGGTGTTTCCTCATGTAACCTTTAAGTTCTCCACGGAGAAGACTGCTTGTGTTTGTTTTTTTATGAAAACGTGGTGTGATGCCGACGCCTTTGTTGACCATATACAGTGCACCAGTTCAGATAAAAACTGAGTATAAGTTTCTAGGGCTTATATTCGACTCCAAGCTCTTTTTCAGCCAGCATATCAAAACGTTAAAACAAAAATGCTATAAATCCCTTAATATTCTGAGAGTTCTGTCCCCCATGACTTGGGGTTCCGATCGACTGTGCCTTCTAAGAATCTATAGGTCGATTGTGCGGTCACGCCTAGATTATGGATGCTTAGTGAATGGATCAGCGAGTGCATCAACACTGAAAATGTTAGATCCAATCCATCATGACTTGCTACCGGCGCGTTTCGTACATCCCCTGTGCTGAGCCTCTATGCTGAAGCTAATGAAATGTCTCTAAAGAAAAGGCGAGATGTCCTAGGTCTAATGTATTCCCTTAGGATACAGTCTGTATTACAACATCCGTGTCGGGAACTAGTTGAGGGAGCACGTTTTGTACGAACCTTCCAAAGTAAGCCCACTGTTAAGCCTCCCTTTTCATTGCGGAACAAGACCGCGGCTGTTTCGGCTAGCCTTCAGATAAACCCACCTGTTGCTCAGCTTTTGGGAACAGTGGCACTCGGGAGCATAGTCTGCTCATCACAGACTTGTCACTCACTGAGTACACTAAGGAAAATACCCCACTAGAAGTCTTAAAGCAGGAATTGTTTCAGCTACAAAATACATATAAAGACTACACCAGCTTCTGTACTGACGGCACAAAAACCGACTCCTGTGTCAGCTGTTCCATGATTGGAGCATCACTTAAATGTGTGTGGAGGATTAATTCCAGTGCAACTATCTTGACTGCCAAGTTATATGGTTTACTATTGGCCACATACTATATTATCAAAAATAGGCATCCATAATTTGTAGTTTACTCTGATTAGTAGTTTACTCTGATTAGATCCCTTGAGATAGCAAAAAAAACCTTTAATAACTCAGCGACAACATAAAGTGATTGCTGCAGCTAGGGACAATAAATTGCAGATACCGTATTTACTCGCGTATAGGTCGACCTGTTTTTCAAAAATCGCCTCATCAAAACTGGGGGGTCGACCAATACGCGAATCCCGGTATTATATTTTTCAACTTTTTTTTTTTTGGGGGGGGTCCCGAAGTTAGGGGGTCGACCTATACGACGTATCGACCAATATGCGAGTAAATACGGTAGTCTTTTGCTGGGTGCCTAGTCACGTAGGTACTCCCGGCAATGAAGCTGCTGATCGTGCGGCTTCCACATGTGCTACAAGGAAGGTTGATATTCACAATATACCCTACCAAGACTACAAAGCGACCATAAAGAAAAGTATGAAGTGTAAATGGCAAGAGGAATGGTCCCGGGAAACCAACAACAAACTCCATGTTGTGAAGCCGATGCTACAGGAGCGGGCGAGTGCCCGTCATAGGGACCGTTTTTTCGAGTTAGTCCTTTGTCGGTTAAGAATTGGCCACACATATCTAACACATGGGTATCTGCTTTGCCGAGAGTATTTACCCGCATGCGAACACCGTTCAGAGCCATTAACTGTAGTGCATATCCTTCTTGAGTGCCCCGCATATCACAGATACTGCCATTCTATTTTGCCCAGTTTTATTCAGCACAGATACCTTTACACCTTGCTCTTCTGCTTGGATATGAACCTTTTATAAATCATACAAATGTTTTTAAATTCCTAGAAAGCACTGGACTTTTACGTCAACTTTAAACTTGCCTTGCAATTTTAAATTTTTCATCCACATTATTTATACACGGATTCATGTCCGTCCTTTTATTCTATCTCTGGCCACTAGAGCCCTCTTCTCTCTAGAAACCATTTCATGAAATAGTTATAGATTTTGGCACTCTATAGCCTTAGACGCTTTTGTGCCGATAAAACTTAATCAATCAATCAATCTGCGATTGTTAAGTAGCATTACTTCTTACGGAGTGAGGGATTGCATCAACATAATAGGTCTGATCACCAATATGTAGATGATTATACATAAGCCGAGACTTTACACTTTTTCCCTTGGCAAATTCTAAAACTTTTTACTTTTATTGCGGATTTTAGGTGAGAAATCTCCACTAAGTGAGAAACCAGTGTCCTGAAGCCTGGACCCTAGAAATAAAATATCCTGTTTCAGCTTAAACGACACAAACTTTACGGTTAAAGTCCTGTTATGATTTGGCCTAAATATTCCCAGCCTATGAGCACGTTCCAAGCACAAAGAATTCATTTCCACTCCTAGGACCTCCCGGCAAAGTGAGACAACTTTACCCTCCAAGACAGACCTTGTTTCGCCCTTCGAGTCATCAATTCTATAAAAAATCGAATTTGACATGCAAGAATGACTCTTGAAATTATCACACTGCGAGGGCAGGCTTCTGACTTGTGCAGCCAACCGATTAGTGGAGGCATTAAAACTGTCCATATAAATCCGTAACTGTGGCAACGGGGCCACATTAAAGAGATGGTGAACCGAAATTTGGATTTCAAAAAAACAATGCTGGAGATGTAGGCGGGACGCTACAATCCCTACAACACTACTAGTAAGGCGATATCTCAAATGGACGGCCGTATTTTTGGAAAAAGAGGTTGAGATTGAACCAGGCCGACGAGGCACGTGACCGTCTAGATACCTAGTTTCCTCCTCTCTTCGCTTCGCTCCCTCAAGGCCGTGAGGCGGAGAAGACACGAGGCCGTTCCCTCTCCTCGGAGAAACATGACGTCAACATTCCTGCCAAATGCGCCTCTTTTTCTGAAAAATACGGTCATCCGTTCGAGATATCGCTGTATGAGTGATGTTTTGGTGTTTGTAGCATCCCGTTGCACGCTTTTGCCGTGTGTTTTGGGGAATTCAGATTTCGGTTCAGCATCCCTTTAACCTCGACAGTCGTGAACCTCATCGTCAGCTCTCCTATTTTTACATCTATAGAGTTCTGATTGGTTTAAATCATGTTTAGTTCATTTAGAAGCACAGCCTCACCTGCTTGAAGTTGGGGTAAAATCGCCAGACTCTGCAGCATAACTTGTTCTCAAGCTTCCGTAGGGGGACCCGGGTTCGTCTCAACGTTTCCCACAAGTAATAGGAGGAACTTTGTACAATCAAACAAATAACAAAAAACACTGTTCGGCACAGCAGCAGGACAAGGCAGTTATCGTCACTTTAAAACGTAGATACATTAAATTTCCTAATCTGCAAATACACGAAAAGTGGATTCAAAAACATTGTGTTGGCGGCCCTGCCGCTATGCCCACTGAAGAGATCCGTTGACAGTCATGTTGTTATATGTTCCCAGATTGCAATTGATGCTGATGATGCGGGGTCAGGCTTGACATGTCGATTTGCAGGAAGACCGGTTCGGGGAAGAGGGGCGTCTCTTCATAGATAAACTGGTTCCACGTGTCGGTCCAATGTTGCGATGATTACGAGGGGGTTACGTTGCTGAAGACGAACTTGTGCTGGCCCGGAACGTAAGGGGCAAATGAAGCAGCAGCAGCTGCAAAGACACAAAAAGTGGGTTCAGAAACATTGTGTTGGCAACCCTGCCGCTATGCCCATTGACGTGGACATAGAGCATTAGAGCTTTAGCACCCTTTGCTAAAACTCTAATGCCTGTATCTTCACACCACTTCACACTGCATTGTAATCACTTGGCAAGTGCACGCACATGGTATGTTCAAACAGCGATACGGGAGCGATATCTCTATCAATAGCAACTCAGGCAACCTGAGAATAAGACAACTTTACCGCTGGAAAAAAAGAAAGCACCCCAGTGTACTATTTACATACCTCAAGCTCAGGAACAAGGGTTCAAAAATGTCACAGAGCTTAAGTCGTGCCCAAGCACCCCAACCCAAATGATGGTGTTTGTGGCGCTGGGGCTGCCGCTACGACAGGATTAATATAACATTGAATAATTTAAGTGATCCCATTGTTTTCTAACAAATAATATTACACTATGTTTATTAGTAAAAGTTTTTCTGGAAAATTATGAGCAAGAATCTCAAAATGTAACTTTTTTTTCACAGCAGCTGTGTCTAGTGGCCAGCCGAGGTAACACTACAAGTAACGGAGTAACTTGCTACATAGTATATCACTCCATGGAGCACCTATCTCAGCCGCGAAGGGCCCCAAGTGTTATTGCTCTATGGGCAGACCAGTAAAATGGCAGGTTAGTTTCGGTTTCGGTATACCGTATTGCTACAGCTAAAATATACTTTAAAAGTTCTTGGGAATTTTACTTGCTGTTCTAGACTCAGACTCTTGTGCATCTTCAGAAAATATGCTTAGTAGTTGAAAACGTTCAAATTGACGCCAGAGCTTTCCTTCAAGAATGAGCAGTGCAGTAATGCACTGATTCTACAGTTCTCCTGGTTTTATTTGTCCTCGGTGAAAGCATGCACTTCCATGTTTGTCCATCTTTTTTTACTATCGGAGCTTTTCACGTCATCAACTGACGACTTCTACATAGGGTAGTTTAAATTTCCTTTCCTTGTACAACACTGCAGTTTTAATCCTCATTGGTTTCTATAGCAAAGCAGTAATTGTCTAATTGTTCATTTTCATTGGCATCAGTTCTTTATTTGCCATGGCCTTTAAACGGTACTCCTGCCCTTTGGTGGTTCTTGATACACAGGTTACTTGGGCTAGTTTGTTAAAGGGATACTGAATCGAAACTTAAAATGTATGTAAAACATTCAAAACTAAGTAAATGATAATCACAGGCTTGCATTTTGAGCAGATGTCTATATTCTTCGCTCTTAATGCTGGACCTTGGCGAGCACTTCAAAGTCGGTCATCGAAGAGCATGCGATGCGTCCCGGAAGATAAAGTGCGCCTGTGACGACATCGTGTCTGGCAGGGCCAGGCGTACCGTAGTTACGAGTTTTGCCACTTGGTGATGTCAAGCCATTACGACCTCGTTTTGTCAAGGTACCCGAGGACTGAATGACCTCACGACCGCACCATCTCCACCTCCACCAACACGTTTGCGGAGTGCTGGTGCTACTGGCTGCCTACAGTTGTGCGTGTAGAGCACCATGCCAACATGAAGATTACTACTACGATGACGGCATCAGTCTGCTCTGCCGGCTCGCTTGCAACGAGATTGCAGTCAAGCAATGCCTTTAGTCGGTCAAACCATAGTGTTGTTTGGTCCACATACTACATTGGTGCCTTTGCGCTCCTTTCGGAGTGAAGTCCTTCTTACAAAAATTATTGCAACACAAGCTTAGGATATGGCGGATGAGCGATACAGAAATCTTCGGCAGTTCCCCTTCGTTGGTAAAGTGGTGAACCAGCATGTCGCTTTAGTCTGTACACCACACTTCTGCTTAAGCCGGCCCCTTGCCGCACAATGGCGTGGCGTCTCGCTGTAAACACGCAAAATGATCACAAACATTTGATTCGTCCAGTGAAGCAATCTTTTCGAAGGGGATGGCTGCCCGTCCATCAAGTTCGTCAACGCGGGAAGGGCTCTACAAAGGTTGGCATGGCCTACTTGACAATATTGTTTCCGCCAATCTCCCACAATGGCGTTCTCCCACGGCACAGCGCTGCTGTTACAGGTCCAATGGCAACAGGGCCCTCCAACGAAGCTTCAGGGGCCTCCGCTAGGTGAAGTTCGTGAATTGTTTTAAGACTAGGGCTGGGCATCGATTAAAAATTTGAACCCGCTTAATCGCCACCCTTTAATTGATTTATTGATTGATTAATCGGTCTCTCTCATTTTCATGCATACTATTTTTAGAGCTTCAAAATTACTTCTTTTTTTTCCTTTTGCTGATTATGTGATATACGGTGCAATATACAATATCTACTATGAATCCACTTCGATATGTGTTGAGAACAGTCCAAGAACACTCACACTCACAGACGTTTTACTTCAGCTGCATGAGACTAAGAGGGTCGTTGATGATCTCCAGCAGGAGTGACTGCCTTTGTTTGTTCACAATAGCCGCTGCTGCACTAAATGAACATTGCACAGCATAGAAGTGGCCAGGACAAATGTAACTATCTGCACTTGTCTAGAGTAACAAATCTCGAGTTTACTTTAGGTTTAAAATTTCGCCTAAAATTTGCCCTTCATGCAACTGTACCCATCTGCGTGGTAAGAGCGTTTAATTTTTCTTTCTTTTGGTCTGTTAAAATTCCACCAATTAACCGGTTAAAAATATTAATCGTAATTAAAGCATTGATTTATTAATCGGTAGGTTAATCTATCAGTCGCCCAGCACAAATTAAGACATCTGTTCGCACACTTTCGAACCAACAACTGGTGTTCCTGAGGTCTTTGTGTGCACTAAGTCGCTGTTGTTTATTTGGAAAAAACACTCTCTATAGTTTGTGTCACTAGTTCCGTGCAGTACAGGCAAAGGCAACGCCAGGCGAGAGGATCAAGGGCGAGCAGTAGGAAGGCTGAGGACAAGGAGAGAAACCTCCTCTCCTTTCTGCCGTTCCTAGTGCTCTCCCTTTCTCCCCTCGCCCTCTATTTCCCTCCTCTCTTGTCCTCCCTTCCTAGTGCTCGCCCTTTCTTTCTTCGCCTGGCGTTGCCTTCTCCGGCACTGCACACAACTAGTGACACAGCATAATACGGATGCCTTCAGCCTGTTTTGTCGTCATGTCGAGGCAAAGCTTGCTTGATATAATCACTTTTTTTTATGGGACGATAGATGCCTTGCTGATGCAATTTACTCTAATATGTCTTGTATTTTATGTGCCTCAAACTTCTCTGCTTGTTTAGCTTTTGTGTCCGTATGATAAACACAGTTTTGGCACCAAGTGGTATCACCGCTGCTAAATAGCAGGGTTGTGAGAAATGGATTGCAATTAGCTGAGGGTCCCCTGTTTGTTTCTTGCAAAATGAATACAGCACACAAAAAGTTTGTCAATTGAAAAGAGAAATATAGACGAGTGCTGCACTTGGGGGGGGTGGGGGGGGGGGGGGGGAGGTCTTGTGTACTTCTTTCCTCGGTCTGCATATTTTTGTGCACTGTGTTTATTCTTCTAGTCACGAATCAACTTGCTTACATCGCCACTTTAGTATGTTTCTACATTGATGCATGATTCTTTCCAGTGTTGACTCCGTCAAGTTTCACCATAAACATGTGGGCGCATACAATGCATCTTTCCACTGTAGCGTTGTTCTCCAGGGACAGAGGCTAACTCTCGTACTCGGGCTGAGACCTCCAGTCTTTCCGAAGTACGCGCCGACATAATCTTTGCGGTCCATGTATCATTTCGTGGAAACACGTTTTATGGACAAATTTTCATCTGTAGGAAAACATTTTGTTGATGAAATGCTGCAGGCTGTTGTGTCCGTGAAACATTGCAACATTGATGAAATGCTGCAGGCTCTTGTGTCCGTGAAACATTGCAACGTTGATGAAATGCGTGTCGCATTTCATCAACATTGTGACATTCCACGGACAGAAGAGCCTGCGACGTTTCATTGTCAAAATTTTTTTTCTACAGATTGGGTTGGATTTTGCCTTAATACACATCGATACACTGCACACACACTGGGGGCTTCCATCAGACGGGCACTTGAAACTTGTCCTGTGAGGGGGTAGCAGGCCATGGTCCAAGTCTGACCAACACCACTCGATGCCAAGACACATACATTGGCTCCTCAGAAACATGCACTAATCAAGCTTCAGCACATTTGGTGCTTGGTGCGGGTCGAGAATTCACCGACATTGACTTAATAAGCAGACCTTGTCTTCTAGGTCATATTGGTCTGGCTCGCAAATAAAAAAACAAATTGTTCACTAAAAATAGGGCATTTGGTGGCCACACTTGCCTTTGTAGCTTCCACAATACACCACCCAACTTTAATTGCACTGTCGGCATGGTCGGCTGTCTGATTGGCGGCATTACTTCATGCTCATAGTGAAGGTTGAATAGTATGATTTCTTTGCAGTTTCTTTGAAGAGAAAATTTGGTCTGGTGTGATATGATGAGCACAAAGACTTTTCTTAATTTTTAGGTTTGTGTACAATATAGTAAACCTCATGGGAGCAAGTTTGGGGACAATGTGCATTAAAAATTAAGACAACTAAAAAAAAAAAAATTAACTGTTGGGATGTTTTTTTGTTTTTTTTTTCCTTTACATTTTTGGCACTCAAATGATACGACCCCCGAGTACTTTCTATGGCTGGAGAGTATCCCTCAAATAAAAAATTAGGCACCCTCGCTCTATTGTCTCACATGCTAACACTGGTGCATTTCTAGCTTTGCTGTAACAGATCCTTTGACTGTGCAGGGCCACCTCCCCTCCCACCTCGTCGGAGCGTCTTCTCCGACAAGTGCAACGGATCGGGGGACCTTACCTCCATCCCTCCAGCTCCAACGTCAGCTGCGACTTGGACCAGTTCGGACCTTCTGAAGCTTCTGCGCGCCCCATCGGGAAGTGACTCGCGGACAAGCATCAAGTCCATTGATGCACTCTTCCTCGAAGACCATTCCTGGAAACAACAGTCGTCGTCTGTCACCACTACCCGCACCGAGCATTTCCAGCAACGGCAGCAAACCTGGGTCAGCACTCACCAGCAGAATCACGTGTTTGTCGGCACTGAGATGACCCACAGCAATTCGGCGCCCAACTTCAATGCCCTCTCGTCCAGTGCAGGCGTCTCCCCAGTCCATGTACACAACCTCAACTCAGCACTGCCTTCAAAACTGGACATTGAAAAGACAATGTTCAGCGTGCTACGGAAGAGGCCGGACAGCAACCTCATCGACCTGAGTGGAGATGCAGAGTTGGCGAGGAAGAGAGAGAGTCTCCGCAAGTCTGGCGACTCTCTCGATGACCTCTTAGACTTGTTTGACCCATTACGTGAGTTCGAGCTTACC
Organism: Ixodes scapularis; assembly: GCF_016920785.2. Classification (NCBI taxonomy): domain Eukaryota; kingdom Metazoa; phylum Arthropoda; class Arachnida; order Ixodida; family Ixodidae; genus Ixodes; species Ixodes scapularis. Next base: position 8,052,946 of record NW_024609882.1, on the reverse strand, counting down.
GTCGAGGTTGAAGAAAAAACGCACACTTCGCAGTCTGCGGCTGAGGCTTATAGAAGCGAACAGACAGAGTGCAAGGCCAGTGCTGCTCCATCAAGGCCACCACGGCACAGCCCTGTTTCTGCACAGAAAAGGGCTCAAGACAGTCCTCCTCAGGAAGCGGCCCATTCTGTCGAAGCTCTCCGAATGCAGAGACACATACACCGGATGGAACTCCTTGGCAGTCTGACAGTCGAGAGGCGAGAAGTTACCCATGGCGACGACATCGAGGCTTTCTGGGCGAAGGTGAAGCAGCTGAGAAGCGAGTTCACCTACGACGATCATCACACCAACGCAGGCCTCGTCATCAGCCCGACCCTCGAAAACAAGTGGGAAAAGCATCTGAGCATCAAGCTGGAAGTCACAACGTCCATCGCCGATCGGCCATTTTGCTTCACATGCGACGTAGGTACGAGCATAGAGCACATCATCAGCAACACCATCTGCTCCCTGAGGGACGACCTCTCTGACATCGCCTTGGAGAATTACGTTTTGAAAGTGAAGGGCCTTGCGGAGTACCTCACACCAGATTCAGTCTTGAAAGAGTATGAGTATGTTCATCAGTGCTACAAGTTCATGAAGCCGGTCTGTCTAACTCTGATAGATGTCCGCGACCTCAAGAAGCCCTGGATGAGGACCCTGAGAGACGACAGCGAGTTTTTGGAGGTGAAGACGAAGGCCTTGCTCTCGCAGCCACCTGGACGAGTTTCCTTTGACTCTGTTTCAATACTGATGGAAACCTTCCGAAAGGAAGCCAAGAAGGTTCAGTCTTCGGCGTGTTCCGGGTGCTTGCAGCCTAATGGTGCAATCCAAGCTGTGAAGGCTATTTGTGCCACACTCTCTCAGATTGAAATTCTCGAGATTATTCATGCCATTGAAGGACTGAAGCACATCTGCAGTCAGGTCCCCGAGGCAGATGGCTCGAATGATGACTTTGCTGCCTCTCAGGAAGCCGGCCGAGGTTCCGTCGTAACACGTGAGCGAGTGGCTGAAGTAGTGTTTTACTCCCTTTTGCAACTGCAGTCGGCACTTCGTACCCTTGTCACAATTTACTGCCGCAGCTTCCGTGTTGACTTCTGTCTTCCACCAGGGGAAGACGGCCCAGTAAAGAAGCAACAGCGCCCTGTCACCACATTTCACGACACCTTTCTTTTCAATGCGGGAAGTGTCCATCAACTTAGGCCCCAGTGGGTCGCCGAGTATGACCAGTTCCTACTTTCCTGTGAGCTTCGTTATGGCTCGCGCGTCATGTCGGTGGGCGAGACTAAGAAGGTGAAGGCAAGTCGCAACTTGTTTGAGCTGATTGTCTTCGACGAGTGGCTTGAAATGAAGGTGTTTATGAGGAACCTTCCTCGGGAAGCGACCCTCTACATGGCACTCTACGGCATCAAGCCCTCTCAGGAAAACAAGTCTGCGGAGCCTCAGGCATTGGACCGTGTCCTTTTGGCCTGGACTAGTCAGGCACTCTTCAGCAGCCGACTCGAGCTGATCCAAGGGAGCCTCTTTCTGGGCTTCTGGTCATCGGAGGTTGACGAGCAGAGTGGCCCTGCCCAAAGCAACGATGCCTTTTCCTGTCCCATCCTCCGCGTTCAGTTCCCAGAGTTTGAGTCTGATGTCATCTTTCCGCAAGTGGCCAGGGATGACATCGTTACTTGCAGGGCCAGCACATACCCTCTGGACAGCGTCATGATTCAAGAAATCTCCGACATCCTCGAGAAGGATCCTCTCTCTGTGCCGACTACCGAGGATAGGAAATTCTTCTGGGACCACCGTCACTATACTCTTGAAATTCCTCACCTGCTTCCCAAGGTTCTTCTCTCGGCCCACAGCTGGAGTTGGCCTTTCCTCCCGGACATCTACTTTCTGCTGACCGAGTGGAGGCCAGCGTCCCCCATCAATGCACTCACACTGCTGCTTCCTCTCTTCCCCGACACCCAAGTACGACAGACTGCGGTGAAGTGGATCAAGAACATCGGCAGCGATGAGTTGTGCGACCACCTCCCGCAGTTGATTCAAGCACTCCGGTTCGAGACGTGGGAAGATGCACCCATCACCTGGTTTCTCCTGGAACGTTCTCTAACCAGTGTTCGTGTTGCCCACCAGATGTTCTGGCTGCTCAAGCAGAACATGGAAAACCCTCTGACGCTCAAGAGAATGAAGCTCATCGTTCAGACACTCCTGGTCATTGTTGGAAAGTCCTTTAGGGAGATCATTGAGAAGCAGGAAGAACACCTGAATCAGCTATGCATCATCGCAGAAGGGGTGAAGGAGACGAGGGAGTCTCTGCGGTTGGACAAGCTTCTTCAAGAGATGGAGACCATTCACAACATGATGGAAGAGAGTCCATCATGCCTTCCTCTGAATCCAGCCATGGAAGTGTGTGGTGTCGATGTCAAGTCCTGCTCATACTTTACCTCCAACACCCTTCCATTGAAGGTTGTCTACAGAAGCACCGAGCCTGGAGCAAAGCCGATCGAAGTTATCTACAAGGTAGGGGACGACCTTCGCCAAGACATGCTTACTCTTCAGATGATTCGTATCATGGACAAGTTCTGGCTGAAGGAAGGGCTCGACCTCAAAATTATTACGTTCACGTGTGTCGCCACTGGAAACAGGAAGGGTATGGTAGAGATGGTCACAGAAGCCGAGACGCTGAGGAGAATCCAAACCGAACACGGTCTCACGGGCTCTTTCAAAGACCGCCCCATTGCGGAGTGGCTGCAGCGACACAACACTTCGGAACTGGAGTATCAACAGGCGGTAGAAAACTTCACCTACTCATGTGCCGGTTACTGCGTCGCCACCTACATCCTCGGCATCTGCGATCGGCACAACGACAATATCATGCTGAAAACCTCCGGACACATGTTTCACATTGACTTTGGAAAGTTCCTCGGTGATTCACAGATGTTTGTCAACTTCAAGCGTGACAGGGCCCCATTCGTACTTACTTCCGACATGGTGTACGTGATCAACGGAGGCGAGAAACCCAGCAAGAAGTTTCAGGTGTTCATCGACCTGTGTTGTCAGGCATTCAACATTGTTCGTCGTAACAGCAACATATTTATGACCCTCTTCGAGCTGATGGTGACTTCAGGTGTTCCCGGAGTAAGCACCGACGCCGTAAACTTTGTGCAAAAGTCGCTCCTCCTGGGCAGTTCGGAAGGTGAGGCCACTGCTCATTTTACACGGCTCATTGAGGAGAGCCTTCGGTCGCGCTTCACCCAGCTCAACTTCTTCATCCACAACATCGCCCAGCTTCGCTTCACCGGTGACCACAACGATGGACTCCTGCTCTCTTTCGTGCCCCGCACGTTCACCAAGGAGTCCGATGGGAGGATCGTGTCCCTGACAGTCACCGGCTGCCACAAACGCTACGAACCCGAGAAGCATTACACTTACTCCGTAAAGATCACGCGGGAGTCCCAGACATCCTCCATTCATGTCTTCCGGACATACGCGGAGTTCCTCGAGCTCTACCAGAAGCTGGTGAGAATGTTCCCCCTTGCCAAGTTCTATCCACTGTCCAAGGGGTCCTTCGTAGGACGCAGCAACACGCGTGAGGTGGCCGAACGTCGGAAGCAAGACGTCGAGGCCTTCCTCTTGTCCTTGAAGAAGATGGCCGAAGAGGTGTCACACTGCAGTCTCATCTACACCTTCTTCCACCCGCTCCTGAGGGACCAAGAAGGGATGGCGGAGGACGAGACGCTCACCGACAACTTGTGCCAGTTTAGCAAGCGGGTCAACCTGTCGCAGGGGATTGTGGGTCGCATCAAGCTGTCCATCGTCTACAAGGCCGGCAGCCTGTCCGTCATGGTGATGCACGCCGAGAACCTTTCGTGCGAGCGCAAGTCGTCACCCGACCCGTACGTCAAGACGTACCTTCTGCCAGACTGGGACAAGTCGACCAAGAAGAAGACGAAAGTGGTCTTCAAGAACAGTCACCCCAGCTTCATGGAGCTGTTGGTGTACAACTTTCCGCTGGCTGTCGTGCGTAGCAGGATGCTTGAGGTGTCGGCGTGGGACCACGACAGGGTCCAGGAGAACGAGTTCCTTGGCGCAGCCATCATTGAACTGTCCAGGATGGATCTGTCCACAGAGACCACTCACTGGTATCATCTGAACAATGTTCGCTACCGGTGGCAGTGACGTAGCAGTGATGTGTTTGTGTGTGTGAATGGACAAAGCGATGCCAATTTTTTGGGCGTGTGTGCGAGTTGTTATTGTATGTCTAAGTTGTGCGAGATTGCAAGTCTCAGCTCTTGTGGTATGTGTATTCGGGGGGATGTAGTGCGAGAGTGCTCCCATGTTTCTTGCATGTGGAGACTGTTGATAGAAGGAAGTGTACAGTCTAGGACGCTTAGTATAATCATACATCATTCTTTCTTAACTTTTAATGTTTAATGAGAGAAAGTGGCAGTTAGAATTTGTTCAGCATACTCATTTTCTATCTGAGCACAACCATCAGAAAGTGCAGCAGTCTCTTTTTATCGTGCGGAACTATACCTTGAAATATTTATTCACGTACACGCGGCCGGCAGTCATATATTTTCCCAGATGTTGAGACTCTATCGACATGTTTAAATGTCTTAATTTAGTTTTCTTGTTTGTTTTTATTGCTTTTTTGTTTTGTTCTTTCTAGAATATAGATGTACTCTATTTTTGTACCAATCAGCGTTCACTTTCTTTCTCTTAATGTTTTCCCTACTTGCTGTCTGTTTACAGTGTCACTCGCAAACATTGGGTAGCTTTTCTGTAAATATTTTCCCGTCTTTATGCCATTTAAAAATGGATCCCTTAAGGCAACTTTGTTTGACAAGTGTCTGTTTTTCAATTTTCTGGAAGTTTGATATAGCTATTTTTTTAGATTGCTTCAATATACGTATTACCTCTTATTTATGGCAGCCTCGCTCGCTTCTATAAATTTGTTTTGCCTTTTAGTTGATGCTTTTTGACACTATAAGGCACCAGACTGGAAGAAAAAAAATGTCGCAGCCGTAAATGTAGTATGGCAATTCTTGTCATGCATAAAAAATGTGTCTGGTTGTATAAATGTTTAATATACACAGTTATTTCTTTAATTAAATCTTACTAAGCTTTGTTGTGATCTAATTCTATTTTCTGTGTTTGATTGCTCTGTCTGCTCAAATACATAGAAGATATGCAGAACTGTGGCCTGTGCAGCCACAAAACTTGGCCTATACATTGTTTTAGTCCAGTTTTCTAGAAAACTATAGGCCAGAGGTGTTTTCAGTGTGTGTTAGGATTGGGTGAATTAGAGCCTGCTGGGTGCCAAGTGCCTTTTCATAATAACCCTGGGGCCAATGTAGGACTTGATTACTCATGTCGCTCTCTTTCATGCATTCAATATGTTTCTAAACGTCTTTTGTAAAGCTCGATATCTAAAAATAAACTTTGTGGTACTACTAGGATACATTTCTCTCTCAATTCCTGGGCAACTCCGGTCCATACTTTCGATTTTGGGATTGACAGTTTTTAGTGCAGTCTGCGTCCAAGAATTGCAAGGTGTAATTTTTTTCTCGTTACTGTGCATAGTTTTAAAGATATGGCGCCTCAAAGTTTTGTTTCGGGCGCAGCCAACAAAACCGAAACTAGCCGCTCGAGGTCCCGGCAACACTGGAAATCAGCCGCAATGTGAACGTGACGTCAGGATCGTTCTCGTTCAACGAGTACGTAGGCCGATCGGCACCTAAATCTGTTACGCTAGCTGTCTAAAGATAGGAGGTAAGCTGATTTTTTTTAAATTCTGTATGCATGGTAGTTATTTAGCATATGTAGCAAGAGTTAGTGCGTATACCCAAAAGCTGGCGACTGGAAAACCCGTGAACTGCCGCTGCCGTGCGTGCGCTATGCCATACTCGTCGCTTGTATATCCTGAAGCTAGCGAATGAAAAACGAGTGAACTCGTTCGGTGCCGTGCTCGGCGGCTGTCGCCGTGCGTACGGTCTTCCGTACTGATTGCTAGGCCTAAATCGTCATCGGGGGCCCCGTGGAAGGAGCGGCGTGGCGTTGCTCTACGCAGCGCTGCCAGTGACGTACAGTACTGGGGGCCCTCTCGCTTTCGCGCTGCGGGTCAGTCCCAGACACAAAGCTTTGAGGCTCTCCGGCGTGGGCCGCGGCGCTTGAACACACGTGTGTTGGGCTGTACACGTCTGTTTTTTTCGTTCTTTTTTCGTCGGGCGCGTAGAAGCCGAAGTCCAAAGTCCACTTGTCGAACAGCGTTCACCCACACCTTTTCCAATTTCCGGTCCGTTGGAAACTAGTGAAAAAGCACCAACTTGCGCAGCGGGTTGTGTGAGCAGCACACAGCGCTACAAGTTGTACTCGGCATCTTTTGAGCAACAGTTGGGCAGTCTTGGGCGCACCAAGTTGCTCGCTAAAACGAGTCTTAAAGTCCTCACAAGCAAATAAACAAAAGGCTATACCGAAGCTTCACGGGCTACAGATAAAAGCAGCGGCTAAACATGCCAATCACAAGCCGAAGTAGCGGTGGCAGCGCCTCAAAAGAGCGCACTCCGCGCAACGCCCGGACTGGAGGAAAAAAACGATACAGACGTCACGGCCCAATGTTGCTTCAGTGATCGGCAACCTGCTGGCCGCCCGCTAAGGAGCAGCGGCTCGCGGCGGGTCGCATTTTTATTATCGGCATTAGTTGACAGTGTGGCGTCCCCCGGACGTAATATTTTGGCTGGGGTAGTATTTTGTGTCACTACAGCGATACCAGTAATTTATTTCATTTTGAGTTTTGGCTCGATCCTGAAGCATCTCTATGTAATACGGTAATCAGTTGTATCTCGGTTATCAATTAAAAAGTATGTTTTACTTCTCAAGACTTAACCTAATTTGCTGAGTATCCCTCTGATATTACAATAGTCGTGTCTCGTTAATACAAACAGCTCCGTTTCCCCCAAAAATTGTTCATATGAGTTTTTTTTTTTAAGGGTATAAAAAATGCTAGTATCCCCAAGGACGTTTAAATAGGGCAGAATCCAGCATGACGTCATGCGCAGCGACGCCAGAAAAAGTACCCAATCCCAGACTGCCTTGCACACCGAACTGCTCTCATCCAACCTAAATTTTACCAAGCACCCATCGTCTGCTCGCAACTCCGTCGACTGCTCCGTGCCTACGGTCTGCTTCGCCTGTTCGCTGTCGCCGCTGGCTTTTGATACGATCGGTGCACCAAAAGAGGTTTCGAAGCAAACTCTCATTTTCATCACGGCGGGCAGAAAACTCCTGGAAGCAGTGCTTGTACCGCTTTCTCAACCCGCCGGACCATTCTTAGCATCCATAGGTACGGTGACTGACACGCTCACTTTCCAAAGCCGCGCTACGATGACTTGCTTTAGACGACTCTCCCGGCGTGGTGTCGAGAGCGTTCGCTACAAGCCGACTTTCTACTGGTTAGGCAAGTGTTGGGCTCCAAATCTCGCCTGTTTGACACCGGTTCAGTGGACGCCGCCATGAAATTATGGGGCAAACAACTGCGTTGCCACGGCAATGCCACAGCAATGCGGATGTTTGCCCCATATTTTCATGGCGGCGTCCGTTACCAGAGTTTCCTAATCATGACGAAAATTACCTGAGAGTATCGTAAAAGATGGGGAACTTTGTAAAAGAAAAAAGGCACAGAAAATGGATCGTCTCAATACCCAAAAAAATTAAGACATTTCGTGGCCACGCCTACTTCCGTTACACTTGGCTCCATGCATGGAGAATACGTACGCCACCCCCTGCCCATTATAACCTCCTTGTAGTAGCCCAGTTCGTCCCCCGAAATTTTGTCTGTAGTGGGTGCCCATACCAACGCTTCAATATAAAAGCAGGGCCTTATCTCTAGGTCGTTCCGTGAAGCAACCATTCCGCAATATTTTATATTTGGTGTTTGCCCTCGCGTTAAGTGGTGGGACAATAAAAAAACTAGAGCCAAAGGGTCACACTGGACGTTCCAGGATCCACTGATGTCGACAGGTGAACTGGACAACAAGGTGCGTTTCTCTCGTAGTCTCCGTGTTAACCACGTGGTTGCATTGATCTAGTTGAAAATGGGAAAACAAGAAATAATATTGTGACAGCTGCATTGTTGCATTGTCCTCGTGTTTTAAAGTTAGTGGCATGCTTATCTTGTTGGCAAAGTTCAGGGTGGCAAAATGTTCAAATTCTTTTAATACGGCCTTTTTTTCTTTTAAAATTAATACAGGATGTTTTTGTTTGAAGGAGCATAAAACAAGCTCGTAAATGTATGGCATCTCCCTGGCTACCAACATTATGCATGTTTTCAACAGATCCTCTTTAAACTGTCGGTCTGTTAAGTTGCAGAAAGTATGTTGATTGACGAAGTTGTGGGCTGAAAGTTTTGCATCATCACTGCTTGCATTATACTCAGTCTCAAATTTAAGCTCTGCATAGTGTATGCTATGCGAAAAGCCCTTCAAATATATTTTAATCATTTTGTGTACTTCAAATGTCAATTTGTCAGCAAGTAATGAGCTTTGTCTGTGTAATATACCGTAGTTCCTTGATTCGTTCCTGTTTGGTGCATTTCCCCGGCTTTTCGGGGCTTCCTGGTTTTGTTCAGAATATGGCAATTTATTTAACAAAATAAAAATTTCACCAATGATGAATTTGCAATTTGAGTTCTGGATTGCGTGACGCCGTAATCAAACAGCGAAAAAGACCAATTGAGCCTGTTGAAAGGCTGTGAATGGATGAAACCCTATTAACGTGAAATGTTCGTGGGCTAGGATTTCAGTTGAAGTGAAGCATAGTGAAGCCTCAAAAAGCGTAACCGCTGGGAAATGTCGTCACATGGCTTCATGTCAAGTGACCTATACACATTAAGTTTCCCCGCTAAATTCAGCGGAACAATTTACATCACGTGACCTCAACACTAATTCAGTTTCCCCGCTAAATTTAGCGGGGAAAATGACGTCACAGGGCCGTGCCACGTGACCTATAACAAAACCAGTTTCGTATTAGATCTAGCAACAAAATTGGCGTCGTGTGACCAGCATGAATTCAGTTTCCTCGCTAAATTGAGCGGGAAAATTGGCGTCGCGTGGCGTGTATATGCAAATTCAGGTTCTCCGCTAGATTTAGCAGGAAAATTGACGTCGGGTGATCTACACGTGAATTCAGTTTACCTGCTATCCGTCATTCCTTAGACATGTTCTTAAGACCGGCATCAGGGCACCGCCATCTTGCTCGGATGGGGTGCGCTGAGACGCATCATAATCCGATTACGAAGCCTTGTGTCGTGGTTCAGGTCAACCGTCTGAGTAAGATAGGAGAGTGCACGGTCGGACGGTATAAATCAATTTATATAACACAGCGACATACGTAAATAGAAAAGATGCCTATTGCCTAAGTATTTACACATGTACAGTTATAAATGTCTTGAACTCTCACGTCCCCGTTCAGGTTGATGACCTCCCGCGTTGGGGTCACCAGTGTCTGTTGAAACTTGATGACGGGTTCTCGCCGGAGCCAGTTGCTTTTACCAGGGGTCGCTGCCGAAGTAATTCCGGGCTCTGTTGGAGGTGGCCCAGGTTTTTCTCCGAGAAATTTCCCGCCTGGGTATCAGGGTTCGTCGCCTTGATAGTTTGGATCTCTGTAGAGGGCTGCGGGTCCGAGTTTGGGTGGAGCCGGCCTGCGTCTGCGGTTCACGGCCGAGGACTGCAGCTTTCTCAGGTCACCGTCGAATTCATCTGCCTCTGCGGTTCGCGGCCGAGGTAGGCAGCGTTCTCGGGGCACCGTCGAATCTGTCCCTCTGCTCGAGCCCCACTCTCTCGAGCTTCTCCTTTTTTTTCTTTTCTTTTTCTTCACTTTCCACCGCCTAGCCTGGCACCTCTTCTTTCCTCTTCTTCTTTTTTTTCACCGCGTAACGTGACAATAACCCCCCTCTTCAGTATTTAGTTTATCTAAATTCTCATTCCTTCAGGTTACGCGGCTCTCTACCTGTTTTCACTTTGTCGGTGCACAAGCTCGCATACACGCAAAAAAATAACACCACTTTTCTTCCCTTCCGCGCAACAAAAGTACGAACTCCACAATCACATAGGCAGCAAAAACCTTAACCTATTATTTCACAGAAAAAAAAATTCAACCATTTTCAGTAGCTGCTGTCTACCTGCTCCTGGTTTACCCCTTATTTCGGTGAGCACCCCTCAACATATGTCGACGAAATGAACTTCACATGTGCCTAGCTATACCCTGCTCAGATAATCCGCCCCGATATTATCTTTTCCTTTTATGTATCTCACGTGGAATGCAAACTCTTGTAATGCCAGACTCCATCTCATCACCCTAGAGTTGTTTAACTTCACCTTGTTCAGGTATTCTAAGGGCTGGTGATCAGTTTCTACCACAAACTCTTTCCCATAAAGATACACAGCGTATTTACCTACTGCCCACACTAACGCAAGGCACTCCCGTTCTATGGCTGCAAAGTTTCTCTCGCTCGCACTTAGCTTACGACTAGCATATGACACAGGATGGAGCATACCTTCATGCCCCTGCAGGAGCACTGCTCCTACTGCCATGTCAGATGCGTCTGTACGCAACAGGAACTGTTTTGACAGATCCGGCGCCAACAGAACTGGTGGTTCTGCCAACTTCTTCTTCAGTTCTTCAAAACTGGCATTGTGTTCTGTCGTCCACGCGACGACGTTACTTCGTCCCTTTTTTGTGAGCTCGGTCAGCGGTGCCGCTATTTCCGAGTAGCCTGGTATGAACTGTCTGTAATATCCAGCGAGACCTAGGAAGGCTCTTACTTGTTTCTTTGTTTTTGGGACCGGTGCCTTCTGTATCTTTTCCAGTATCTCTGGTTTTGGAGCAATTTGTCCCATACCTAGCTTATGGCCTAGGAATGTTATGGAATCAAAACCGAGCTCGCACTTGTTTGGTTTTGCCGTGAGCTGGTTTCTTCTGAGGCGTGCAAATATTCCCTTTAGCGTTTGCCAGTGCTCTTCCCATGAATCCGTGGCTACTAATATGTCATCAATGTAATGGTATACGTTAGGGACTCCTTCAAGCACATGTCTCATTAACTTTGTGAACACTGCTGCTGCCGTCTTTAACCCGAAAGGCATGAATTTGAATTGATACAGTCCGGAAGTTGTGGAAAAGGCAGTCTTTTCTTTTGCCGATTCTTCCAGAGGTATCTGCCAATAACCTTTCGCTAAGTCTATTTTTGAAAAGTACTTCTTCTGACCCACTTTGGTGAATACCATGTCTGCCCTCGGTATTGGTTCGGCGTCGTTAATCAATACCGTATTTAGGCTTCGGAAATCGACACATAGCCTATTGGATCCATCGGGCTTTTTCACCATTACGATTGGGGAATTGTATGCCGAAGTTGATCGCTCAATGATGCCTAATTTTAGCATTTCCTGCACTTCTTTTTCCACTTGGTCTTGAATTGCAAACGGCAGAGGATACTGTCTGACGCACACAGGTTTTTCAGTGGTTAGTCGTAACGTACATTGCAGCGCGTCCGTTCGTCCAGGTAGGTCGGAGAATATGTCTTGATATTGTGTTATCGCGTCACGCAGGTTCTGTTTTTGTAGTGGACTTAGTTTAGGGTTAATAAGCACGCTCTGTGCTCCATGTTGCTCGCTTAGACTTGGTGTCCTGATTTCTCCTAGATCGTCCGACGTGTATGTATCAACTATCACAGCGCAACTTTTATTCTTGGGTGCGCGATCTTCGTATTTTTGCAACAAGTTCACGTGGAACGTTTTCCTTTTTCCACCAACGAGCAATTCGTAGTTCGCCTCTCCTTTCCGCCGGGTAACTTGATATGGGCCCTTCCATTGCATGGTCAACTTGTTGCGATCGCTTGGCAGCAGAATGAGCACTAAGTCTCCTGGTTCGAATCTTCTTGTCTGGCTCTTGCGATCGTAGTACTTTTTTTGTTTTGTTTGAGCTTCTCCAACGCTCTCGTGTGCTACTTCACACGTCTTCTTTAGCTTGTGTTTCAGTTCCAACACATACTTATACGATGTTTTTAACTCTTCGTCCAAAGTCTCATTTGACCATAACTCTTTCAGTATAGTCAAGGGGCCTCTTACATTCCGCCCGTATAACATCTCAAAGGGTGCGAATCCCAACGTGGCCTGGGGTACCCCTCTGTAAGCAAAGAGCAGGGCTGGAATATACCGATCCCAGTCGGTGGGCCGCTCCTGACACATCCTCTTGAGCATCTGTTTGATTGTTCCATTAAATCGCTCCACCAGTCCGTTGCACATGGGATGATATGGCGTTGTCAACAACTGCCTAAATGATAATAGACGACTGACTTCCTTCATGAGGTCCGAAGTGAAATTAGATCCTCGGTCGCTGAAGATCTCTTTGGGTATTCCGTACCTGGAGAACATCTCTACAAGTGCCTCTGCTATATGTGGCGTGTCAATCGTTCTTAGGGCCACCGCATCAGGGTATCTGGTGGCCATGTCGACCATCGTAAGGATATACCTGTTGCCCTTACATGACGTTGGTGTTATCGGTCCGATAATGTCAATAGCTACCCTGTGGAAAGGTGTCTCAATTATGGGCATGGGTATCATTGGTGCCCTTTTGACAGCTCCTTTCGGAATTGTACGTTGGCACACGTCACAAGATCTTACATAGCGTTTGACATCGCTTTGCATCCCGGGCCAAAAGAAGTCGTTTGATACTCGAGCAATTGTGCTCTTCACACCTTGATGGCCCGACATAAGGGAATCATGTGCCAACTCTAATACGTTCTCCCGATACATTGTTGGCACGATGAGTTGATCTATCACGTCGCCCGAATCATACTCGCATCTCCGAAACAACATATCCCCTTTCATAGTGTATTGCGTCGTTACGCCCGATCTCCATTTCCGTGTTTTCCTGTCGAGGTTCCCGTAACATCGCTGGAGACTATCATCCTCTTTTTGGTCTTTGGTTATTTCTTGTGCCGTGACCTCTAACAACCTTATGACCGGCGTTTTTAGTCGGGGTAACGGTTTCTCTGCCGTTTCGTTAGTCATCTTAGATCGTACTGCAAACGAGATGTTAGTATCAATCTGCGCAGGTTTGCTGGGTATCTTCTCCATTTCGGTAACTAGGTGTTCCCCACCTTTTGGCTCTGGCACAGAGCAGTTGTTCACGGCTGGAAACCTGCTATCATTTTCACGACGGCTCTCTGTCTTGCCCACAACGTGGTCTTCACGACCATGCATCTCGTTAGTTTCTGTTAACCACTCCGGGTCGGGACAGTCTACTTTTCTCACACCCGAGATGTTACCTAATATTAAATCGTAGAGTGGATCCTCAACACATTTTGCATTTACTTGTCCTGTGTAATAGGGCGTCTCGATGTATATGATGGCTTCAGGCATCATCCTCACAGTCCTGTCAACTAGAATTACGCCCGTGGACTCCCCGGTAAGCTCATTGTCGTGCACCAGACTTTTTCTTATTAATACCGTGTTTGTACCACTGTCCCTGAGCACGTCTATTTTATTGCCATGAAATCGACCTTCCACCACTGGCATCATTAAATGCATACCATGCTTTGCATCAAAGTCGTCAGTGCTCGCCTTCACTTCGTTTTTTGTCCTCTCTTGGTACTGGCTTCCCTCTTTGGGTTTGGTCAATGATGCCTCCCCTTGGTTTAAAAAACATGCCACTTTGTTTCTCGGCACGTTTCTGCATTCCTCAGCCTTGTGCCCAGTTTTTCCACATTCCCAACAACGAATTCCCGCCTGTGCTTTTCGATACCCGCTTCTGCACTCACTAGCTTTATGCCCTAACTTATTGCATAAGAAGCATTTGGGAGCTGTTCTTACTGCTCCTCCCGTTCGAGCGCTAGTCATGGATTTTCCTTTACAGAAGTCGGGGTCCTCTCCTGTATTAGCATCCTCCTTTGTTTTTCCCAGATTCCCTTTCCCTTGTGCTTCTAAGTACTGGTCCGCTAATCTCGCCATTTCTTGTGTAGAATCAACCTTGCGTTCTTTTAAAAAAATGGCTAGCTTAGAATTACAGCAAGCTAGGAACTGTTCGCCTATTATTCTATCTCTTACACCGTCGAAGGTCTTCGCTGTTTCAGACATTTCGAGCCACCTATCAAAATAATTGCTTAGTCTCGAGCAAAATTGTAACCCAGTTTCAGCTTCTTCGGGTTTACTTTTCCTGAATTTCTCCCTGAAGCCATCAGCGGTAAGCCTAAATCTTTGAAGTAGCGCAATCTTCACTTTTTCGTAATCTAACGAATCTGATGCTGGCATACGACCAAACGTTGTCAGTGCTTCTCCCACTAGACAAAGGCTCAAAGATGTCGCCCACTCCTCTTTTGCCCAGCCTTGGCCTACTGCGATTCTTTCAAACCTGTGCAAGTACGCATCGAGGTCGTCTCGTTTCTCGTCGAAAGGCGGCATTAGTTTTTTCAAACATGCACTTCTTCGCAGTGGTACCTCCCCTCCTTCGTTGTCCGTTGGCCGATCATTTGAAGTTTCGGCTTGTGCTAGCCGAATCTTTAGTTCTATCATCTCTCGCTCACGCTCGAAACAAGCTCGTTCTCGTTCTGCCCTCGCTTGTTCTCGTTCTGCCCTCGCTTGTTCTCGTTCATCTTCGAGTTTGGCATCTTCTCTAGCTAGCAACCTTTCCTCTCTAACGCGTTTCTTCTCCTCCTCAAAGAGAGTCATTGTTTCTTCTTTCGTCAGCCCCAAAGAACTACTCATCGTCAATATTTTTTCTAAATCCATTCTGGCAATCTCAGGCTGTTAACTGCTGGCCCGTGAAACAATCCTCTCTCACTCAGGGGTTGTATCCTGGCAAGCTCGCCAATATTGTCGTGGTTCAGGTCAACCGTCTGAGTAAGATAGGAGAGTGCACGGTCGGACGGTATAAATCAATTTATATAACACAGCGACATACGTAAATAGAAAAGATGCCTATTGCCTAAGTATTTACACATGTACAGTTATAAATGTCTTGAACTCTCACGTCCCCGTTCAGGTTGATGACCTCCCGCGTTGGGGTCACCAGTGTCTGTTGAAACTTGATGACGGGTTCTCGCCGGAGCCAGTTGCTTTTACCAGGGGTCGCTGCCGAAGTAATTCCGGGCTCTGTTGGAGGTGGCCCAGGTTTTTCTCCGAGAAATTTCCCGCCTGGGTATCAGGGTTCGTCGCCTTGATAGTTTGGATCTCTGTAGAGGGCTGCGGGTCCGAGTTTGGGTGGAGCCGGCCTGCGTCTGCGGTTCACGGCCGAGGACTGCAGCTTTCTCAGGTCACCGTCGAATTCATCTGCCTCTGCGGTTCGCGGCCGAGGTAGGCAGCGTTCTCGGGGCACCGTCGAATCTGTCCCTCTGCTCGAGCCCCACTCTCTCGAGCTTCTCCTTTTTTTTCTTTTCTTTTTCTTCACTTTCCACCGCCTAGCCTGGCACCTCTTCTTTCCTCTTCTTCTTTTTTTCACCGCGTAACGTGACACCTTGCTAAGGCGGCGTAATCGGATTATGGCCGCGCCCAAGCGCACCCCATTGAGCACGATGGCGGCGTCATGAAGCCGGATTTGCAAACATGTATTTGCAAGTCCGGCTTCAGGGTGCCGCCATCTTGTTCGATTGGGGTGCGCTTGGACGCGTCATAATCCGATAACGAAGCCTTCCAGACGTCTCGTAACAGGTCAACCTGTGGACGCAGGCCAACCCAACGGGGAAAGTCAATGGGGTGGAGAGGATGGTGGAGAGATCTGGGAGCACAGCAGAGGAGTGCAACTTCCTATCCCGCCCATGGAACACAAATTGGTAAACCCTGGGAGTCCGCAGCACCATTTGAATCCTCCGGTAACTGGAGGCTGTACGAAAATCACCATGGCGGCACAGCGAAACCAACAGCGAAACTGCACGGAAGCGCCATTGAGCTTGGATGGATGGGCGGCACCTATACTAAAAATAAATATTGTAGCTTTTTTTTTTTGCCCGGTTTGCGTGTTGTTTTGCTAGGCTTCTGCTGCCTTGCGGCTGGCTTTACCGTTTCAATGTTGGTTAATATTAGGGATGCCGCAAACCACCCTATGTTCGAATTCGAAAGGGTTCGATATTTTCGACCGAACTGATATTCGAATTCGAAAGGTTTCGATATTTTCGACCGTACGAAGGTTCGAATTCGAAAAATTTGCAAGTTTAAAAAATCTTGGAGTTTCGAATTCGAAAAGTTCAAAGCTTTCACGGTTTCTTAACGTTTGGGTTTGGTTATTTTGAATATTTTTTTAGCTGAGGTGCGAGAAATTCGAAGATTTCGAACTTCCTAACTTGAAATTCGAGAGATTTGATTGTTTCGAATTTTTCAGGATCTGAAATTTGAAAATTCTAACATTTCGAATTCTTATAGACATAAAGTTTGATAAATTCGAAGATTTTGAATTTCTTTCTGCATAAAGTTAAGAAAGGGCGAAGGTTTCAATTCTTTTCTAGGTCTAAATTAAAAAAAAAAAAAAAACAACTTCAAAGGTCTCGAATTTCTTTCAAGTTCAAGTGCGCAAAGTTCGAAGTCTGGTTTTCATGTTCCGTCACAGTTTCAGTTTCAAATAACGTTTTCACGCCTCACTGGTTTTCACGAAATCAGGTTTAGAAAAGTTCGGGTGTGATATTTATAGCAAGTTTGTTTCACACGCACTGGCACCGTTCGAGTTCTCTCCCAGAATGCATCGCACTCGCAGAGTGTTGCACGGAGAACTGGAGTCAAACGAACACGCCAAATGCACCGAGTGCAAAAGACTGATGCTGCCGCCATCTATGTTGTAGCAAAGGTACTAACCTCAAACCGAAACTAGCGCCTTTCGTTCGGAGTGATAGGTGGGAATGCGAGAATGCAGTTGCTACTAAGGTTTATCTACAAACGTTGGTCGCTGCAACCTGTAGTTTATATTTGCGATGACTTAAAGCAACTTGCCTGTCGTACAGAGAGTTACAGGCGGCGTAAATTTCTTCATCCAGCTGTCTACAAAGCAGCTGGTTGCGATCTCTTTATAAATTACACTGAAGAAAACTGATGATGCTGTCCGAGTAGAAGCTTGATCCGTTTGAGCATGGTATTATGCGTGAACCACTGAAAGGGTACGGATTAAAACTAGTCTGTTGGAATATCCAGCAAAACTTCGTGGGACTTTTGATTTCGATCGTCATTACAGGTGGATCAGATATTAGCCTTGATGAGGGCGTCGAGAACGAGAGCTTTCTCGAACAAAATATGACGGGGCATGTTAGCTGACGTAGGTAAATATTAAACATAATGATGTTGCCCAAGCCTCGGGTAAAGTCTCTATGTTTAGCTTTCTCTGCTGTTTAGTGGGCAGTCACAGGTTCCTGCTGGGAAGTTTTGTCGACAGATGTTAAATCTTTCACCCGCACACGGATGGTGATAAACATCTCGGGGGCCGCTGATGCGTTTGTTCTGAGCATTTCTTTACACACTGGTATATTTCAGCGTCTGTACGGCAACAGACGACTTAAAACCTACAAATAAAGCACGATTCGTCAATTGCTTCCTTCATGAAATAGGAGACGCTCCCAATTCAAGCTCACGTTTGATTCCGTTGCTCGCGGGACGCGATTTCTATCAGAAAATCTACTTTTTTTTTCCTTTCGGTTCCGCGACACATCGTAGCAGACGAACCCTTCTCGTCTGCTCTCGCTCCTCGTCGGAGCGAGGCATGACGGGATTGGATTTTGGCGCACTCCCGATTTTCTCGGTGCAGCGAGTGCATGCACGCATGGGGTGCCAGCGCTGAAACGAACTCGGAAAGTGCAACCACTCGTGGAGTGCCGGCTGAAACGAACCGGCTCCATGCTGCGAGTGGGGACGCGTGGGCACGAGTGCCGTGAAATGAACTCGCTATTAGACTGTGCGAAGTTGGGTGAGGCAATAGGAACGGTGCAAACGTAACTCAACCAACCAGGATGCCCCCTGTGGCAAACGGGCCGTTTTGATCAGGGAGGTTGCTGGAGTCGTCGTGTTGACGCCAAGGTTGCCAGGTTGGGCTATATATAGCCAAATTTGGCTAGTTTTATTTGCAGTTGGCGGGAAAAAGTGGTAATTGGCTATTTGGCTAGTATTGGGCTATTTCTGACCTTTGCTGGGCACACCAAAATGCCTCAAAGCACTTGGGTTTATAGGTTAAAATATGGTATTTTTAGAGACGTAAACATTTGGCGCATCAGTCTCTTGCCTTCGATAAGTATGCGGCACTGGTATGCGTTAGCAAGCAAATTCGTCTGCTCTTTGCGCACCTTGTGCAATTGTTTACCCCCAAATCTTGTCCAAATGAAAGCGTGTGCTGTTATTCCTCCATCTCAACCAGTGACAGCGCAATTCCTTGCAGCCCCAACAGACCCTGTTCTGTGCAGTTTTTACGTTGCCTGTTGATTGGAGTGGACCTATACATTGTGTATAATTCTGCAAGCGTCCCATTAATACAGTGGAAGGTATGTTGTTTAGGTTACCACTGTCCAACGCTGCAGTAGAATGCGTGTTCAGCCAAGACACCCTCACAAAGACGGACTTGCGAAACAGGATGTCAATTTAAACGCTGGAGCACATTTTGTATGCTAAATTCGGACTGTGGCAAGGACTACGTTCGTTCAGAGGTTTTTCTGGCAAGTGTTAGTACCCGTGCTCTGCCGTTAGTTCTGCGAACTAGTGATCAGACTTGTACGTAATCCGTTACAAGTAACGAAATTACTTGTAATCCCTTACATTTATCAGTAATTTAGTAACGGAATAATTACATATTTTCTAGAGTTATTTTAAAGTAATTCCCTTACATTTTTGACGTAACGGATTCCTTGTAATCCATTACATTTCTTTTTGTCAGAACCAACCCTCCTCCCCCATTCTAAATAAAGTTTTTTTTTTTTTTTTTTTTTTTTTTTTAATGTCGAGTGCGGTGACATTGTCACGCGAATCGACCAGCGCAAAGGGAGGCTTGGCACTCTTCAGTTCCGCAAAGCCTTTTTTTGCAACACCAAGCCCCTGAATCTATCATTTCTTTAGACCCTAACATGTCAATGTTAGGGTCAGTGACGAAAAATCCAAATGAACAATTCACGAAAAAAAAAAAGGGGGGGAGGGTGGGGGGCAAGTTATTTCCGCTTCTTTTTTTCTTTTTTTTGTCCCTTTGTTGGTTTTTTTTGTTGTTGTTGTTTTTTTGCGATCAAAGACGGGGGGAGGTGGACACCAAGTGATTGTGCGCCTCTTCGAGAAGCTCGAGGCGGTAAGTGCACAGAAAATAATTAACAATGTCCTTCTCGAATATAGTGACTACGACCATTTTCATAATGTCACTACAGGAGACAACGCTCCGTCTACCCTACCCTTTTTGTGAGTCAGCTTTTTGCGAGAATTTAGAGAATAGTAATAGTCTTCCTTTCTACTTCTTCCTGCTTTGCCCCAGCAGGACGCATCTTATCTCAAGCAGATATTTTTACAAATAAAACATAACGGTGGCTGACGTAGACTTGTTATTCTGGGCTTGAGGAGAGAGTGAAATTTGTGAGTGGGGCCATAGCGCGGCTTACTTAGTACTCTACACTTTGCTGCCTGTGGCATCAGTGGACGTCTATCTGGAGAACACAAGAGTAAACTGCAGTCGGTTCGTGCGTTCTTGAACGGCACCAAGAAAGGTACACACGGCGAACGTGCGTTTACATTTCCCTGTTTTAACCGACGTTCTAATTCATTGTTGTTGTGAGTGTCCTTCCTTTTCTTTTATTACTTATATTTATATACTGGAAACTTTTTTTTTTCTTCACCAACGTCTCAAGTGAGGCCCGAACTTTTCAGAACCAAAGGAAGAAGAATATTGAGCCAGACCTTATTTATTATTTAATTATCACCTTACTGTTACAACTATGTTTTGCTATTGATGACTTCTATAGCTTCGCGGTTCGGAGAATGGAGAATTTTAGTAGATCGGTCCGATGACTCCGATAACGATATCCGATACTTCGCCGCCGTCTTTACGTATGCATCATATCTTAATTGAATACCGTTATCGCGGGTATCGGAGGTATCGGAGGGTTCTACTAAAATCTCTCGAATAGCAGGCAACGGCTGCAACGACGAAGCTTTGCTCTACATTCGAGGTAAATAGTACTTCCCTTGCCTCGCTGGAAAAGCTCAATGCAGAGCATGAAGCATTCGTGAGGAACAATATGGCACTCCCATCGAGTGCCTCGGCTCAAATGGTGTTCAGCGTAGCAGTCGACATGTTGAGTGAGAGATAATGCAAAATGTCTGACGAGACATTCGAGAGCCAGCTGTTGCACAAAATACTCAAGGTCATTAAATGGAACAGGTGGCAAGAATAAGAACTGGAATAACCCCTTTCCCTCTGTTTCTTACTTGAGGACAATAATGTTAAAAGTAACGCCACAAAAGTAACGGATTACTTTTTGGGGTAATGGTCAGTTACTTTCATGGGAGGGTAATTGTAATTGTAATAAATTACAATTTAGCCCTTCCTTACTATTTTTCAGTAACGTGTGCAAGTCTGCTAGTGATGCTATAGTGGTGTGAATATTTCTATTTCATGTATAAAAATGTATTATGTTTCTTTTGTGTTTAAAATTAACGTTTCAAATGGTCAGTTTTTTGTTGTTTTTTGGGCTACTTTTCTGGATCGACATTTGGCTATTTTTGGGCTATATCTCGTAGATATTTGGCGGGTTAGAGTACAAGCACCTGGCAACCCTGGTTGACGCTGCGTTGTTGTGGGTTCTAAATAAATCGTGGTTTTCGAGATGCCTGTTCCCGCTTCGAAGAGCAGGAATAATTGCTGTGTGGTTGGATGTACCAGTAGCTATAAAAACTCGGCTGATACTAAGTTTTACGGCTTTCCATCGAAGCCGTACGAGATTGAGCGCCGAGCGACTTGGATAAGACTCGTGCGTCGATGCAAGTGAGTGGTGTTCTTCACATCGTAGTTCGCGCTGTGCTTTACACAGCAGGCAATTTATATGACTATCTTTTTTTTTTTTTTTTTAATTTCTAGCGGCGACGGAACCGCTTGGGCACCCACAAGGAATTCTAAAATTTGCAGTAAGCATTTTGCGGGCAATGCGAAGCGGAACGAACAAGCTCACCCTAGCTACAACCCATCCATTTTCCCGTCGGTCTACAGAAAAAGAGTGGTGTCGGGAATTGCTGAACGGCATGACAGGTGATTTCCCTGTTTTTTTTTTGTTTCACGAAGTGTGGTTATGCAGCTAGCTATTGTTCGTCTCACATTAGCATGGACTAACCATAGGCTGTACTGGCGCGAGACTGTTGCCTTGACTGGCGCTCGCACTGCCCGAGCGCCCGTGCTCCCACCGAGACGTCAACCAAAGCAATAGACCGATCTCACTAAGCGTTGGGCACATGCGTAAAGCAGCCATAACTTTAGTTCATAGGGGGCAGATGGCCGTGCATGCAAAGGCTCGTGCCGTCTCGTGCTCTACACGCGAGGAGCTCCAGCAAGGTTGTCGCACGTGCAAAAAGACTGAAGCTCCCTCGATGCATTGCGGCAGCGGTGGTGTAGTCAAACTGGCTGGTGAGATCGGTCTATTAGCCCGTGCTTCTAGGTCGCCAACAGTAATCCATGCTAAAGTGAGGTGGTATTTTTTTTTTTTATATAGTCTACCCTGTAAAGCCTGGTTCAGACAGTTCCGTTTGACTGCGTTTCAATGCGTTGCGGCTGCAAGAAACCAGGACATCCCTGCTGCTTATATCGCGTGCCAAGATGATTCCTTGAAGAGTAATGCTATATGCACTCCGGAGTGTAGCTCGGCCGGAAATTGCTATATGCACTACGTTTGCCTCGTATAAAATGAATGATCACAACGAGTTTTCAAACCGGTGGCATAGCGTAGGGGTTAGCGTGTCCGCTTCGTACGCAAGTGGATGCAGGTTCGAATCGCGGTGATCCTACCTTTTTTTCCTTTTTCTTTTTTTCTTGAACGTTGTTTTGACTAGAGCACTATATAGCTCCTACGGAGCAGAGTAGCGCAATCCTTTGAACCCCGTGTTTTGCCGACAACATGGCCGACAGAGCGGCTCGGCGCGAGTCACGTGGTACTCAGGGTTCCAGGAGGAGGCCTGCCCTATGGGAGAATACATGGAGATCGACACAACACGGCTGATTAAAAAATGAACGGCGAGTTCACACTTTTCAAAACTAGTCTGTCGTGAAGTTAGTAAAGCACTAAACCATTTATCAAAGTTTTAATAATATCGGATGCATGTGCAAATTTTGAGAAGGCAATTTCCAAGGCAATGGCGTTTGAAGCAGACGATTTTTGCTCGCAGCGGAGATGGGCCTTTCGGGTTGGCCGAAGCGGGTCACGTGAATGGTGTGACGTCGCCGTGTCGTCTGCTGCATGATGCCGCTCAGGCAATTTTTTAAAAAAAGTCACGTCCCTGCGGGGCACAAAACTTAGCGCAAATTATTCTAAAATGTTCCATTATTATGTCAAAAACAATTGCCATTCCGTACAACCCCACAATACTGAAGAAACAACGATTTTCTCACGTTCTCCATGCATTCCTGACCACAGTTGGAACCTCCGAGCGTTCGCCGCTAGTCGCCGAGAGGCGGCGTTCTAGATTGCGCTACTCTGCTCCGAAGGAGCTATATAGTGCTCTTGTTTTGACGAGGCATTTGGCGATATTTATATTTCTTTTTTGCGATGAACACTCAAAAAAAAAACTCTGAATGTTGTCGACGAAACTTCGCAGATCGGGGACAGCGGGGCTTGGGTTGCCGGCTGGACGCCGCGAAGAGGCGTGTACTGGTTAACTTTTCTAATTAGCAGCCGCATACTGTCGCCGCGAAGTGGCGTGAACGCAGGCGGGGGGCTGGGTTAACGAGCTCCCCAGTGATACACGCGCAGTTCGAAAAAGGGTGGCCCGAGCGGCATGAGCTCTCAGCGTAGTGCATATAGCAATTTCCGTCCAAAGTGCACTACGTAGTGCATATAGCATCGCTCTTCCTTGAATTGGATTCCACGTTTTATACGAAGCACAGATGTGCCAGTGGCTCGCTTTCGGTTCTCCACGCAACGCAAGTGTCTGAACCAGCCTTAAAGGGGTACTCCACAGATTTTTTGAGCTACCTTAACTAACTATATTTTCTGACTCCCCGGCCTTCACTCTCTCCGGTATGCTATTTAGAATCGCGAAATTCATAATAGGTATTGTGAATCGGCAAATGAAAAGGATGCAAAAACCAACATTCAAATATTTGCGCACTTTTCAGTGCTGTGACGTCAGTGGCAGGCAGGCTTGCCAGTCGAGCAAGCAGCCAAAAAATAGAATATGCCAATTTTTTGTTCCGTGCTGGACCGCGGGTACTGCAGAGAGCTTCCCAAGCATTCATTTGACACTATGAAACTGCTTCGAATCAGTTTAAAACAAAATCTACAGCCCAAAGAGTGAACCCCTGCCTTCCACTGACGTCACTTTTTCATTGTTGCCAGTAGAGACTTCGAGCTTGAAAAACACGGTGAGGACCAAAACTGTAAATTCAATAACTTCGCAAAAAAACAATATTTTGACCTAATATTTGGGATACTATTTTTACGATGTTTGCTGGTTAGTTTAGCAAAATTTCAAGCAAATCGGAGACAATGAAAAAACCAGTGGAGTACCCCTTTAAAGAGACAATGAAGACGATTTTATATAATTTTTTTTAAATGGTGTTTTAATGCTTCTTGGGAACATAGCATGCCTCCCAATTTTTTGTAGACATTTATGACGCGTATTTATGTGCCTAGGAAAGAAGTAACGAAACCGAAACTGAACCATCTCCAGTCTCGTTTCTGGGCCTCCGAAAACGGAGGTGACGTAGGAGTGACGTCAAGTGTGAATAGTCGGTATCGGTAGTATTTAGGAGATCGAGACTCTGGTTACCGCGGTGGGTTATAGCAGCGCGGGGCGGTGGAGCGGTTGTTGCGCCGACTGTCAACATGGACGAATGCCGCTCTCGCGAGCGAGTTCGAGTTTCCGTTCAGTGACCGAACACCAACGGAACAGGAGTACGTGTGTGGCGGCCTCTGCCATCGCCCGACGGAGACCGCCCAGCCGGCAACGAGCGGCCCGCATTCCGAAGGACGGACGCGGGGGAGGTGCCGAAGGGAAAGCGGCAGCGATCCTGCCGTTCCGGGATCCGGTTCCTCCGCGGACTTCCTCTTTTCGTCGTCAAAGAACACGAACAGCAACCCACATGTGAAAACTAGCGTCGCCCGAAAGAATACTGGTCTTCAGTTGACCGTTAGAACAGCCATTTACAGCTACCATTTTGCAAAATATTTCGAGTACCGTGTTCTTTTTTAATTTTATTTTGTTGGCCCATAGTTGCTCGTTGCCGGTTTCACGTCCAGCGTAGCAAAGAAAACAACAATGATGCTGCTTTATTTACGGTTTAGTAATCATTTCCGATCCGATTTATACTTTTGATGGTTATTCAAGCGGAAATTAGAACAGTATTTCTAAAAATCGCGAACCAAAACGTGACCGAGGGCACGTTTCTCGTTTCGACCAATCGCTGACGCGTCTCTTGTGACGTCGCGCTTCTTGGCCCCGCATCGGTCACGTGAGCTCCGCTTCTCCTGGTTTCTCCCGCAACTCTTGGGGCGTCGCCCCAGTCGATCCCAGTACGATTATTACCGCGACTGTTTAATTGATTTGCGCGACACACAAGCGCCGGTTTCGGCTGAAATTTGGGCAACGTAGCCTGAGACGTGCCTGGAACCCAGTTCAGTCGCCAAAAAGATCTCCGAAATTGTCTTCATTGTCCCTTTAAGGAGTTGGCGATGATTAGGGCAGTGAAGTGATCACCAGAACTTCGCTTTGCTTTTGCAGGCAACTTAGAAGGGACGCACAGCAAAGGGTTTCAATGCCACGAACAGACGCACCTGAAGTACATATGACGATGGAAGACCAGGCAACAGAGCAGTCCGCACCTCTTTCATTTACGGCTGATGTAAGCACAACTTGTACCGCATCCCTTCTTGCATGTACAGGATTGGCAGTTTGCATGTGGCAAGCATGCACGCAGAGTGGACCTCAAGTTTGACCAGCTGTCCTTACCCTTAGGCTCTCCTGGGGACAATTTTGAGAGACACCAGCTGCAGGTTTTCTTTTTAACTTCCTAAATCTAATTTAAAACTTGCTGAGAGTGAAGAGGTCGGTTGGTGGTTTACAAAGCTGGAACATTATTGTGAAATAAGTACTATCAGGGAAAAATGAAATATGAACAGAGGAGCGCATTGGCGCTCGCTACAGGCTGCGCCGCCTCGAAGTGAGCCCGGGGTGAGGGTGTGTGGCCTACTCCGACGTGTATACGCCCCTTGCTCGGCACTTCCCAAGCTTCGCCATTGCTCCTCTTGTTGTGCTGAAAGCTATTACCTCTATCGTTTTCGTTGCTTACTAAACGCGTGCGGCACAAGAAGCTGCGCAAGCGAACAGGAGAAAACGCTGCGGGTGCACTCAGCCTGCGTGCACGCAAGCTGCTACAAGCGGTAAGCTTCCTTGCGCCGCAAGCGTCGAGCGAGCAACGATAGCGGTGATAGCTTTCAGTGCACCAAAAGGCGCAATGCCGAAGCTTGGGAAGCACCAAGCGAGGGGCATATACACATCGGAGTAGGCCACACCCCCTTGCCCCCAGGTTCACTTCAGGGCGGCGCAGCCTGTACTGGAAGCCACATGCTCCTCTGTTTGTATTTAATTTTTCCCCGATAGTACTTAAGGCAGGCACGTGACCAGTGCCCTCCCCCCCCCTCCCCCTTAATTCCTCGGTTTTGCTGGGACCTCCTATCCCTCCTCCTCAATCTATCACGTTCTGCCAGGGGCAGGCCCACCAGGAATAAATTCCTGGCTATGTGCCTGACTAAAGGGCACAAAAATTATACACAAACAAGCTTTATCTGTTGGTGTAAGTTTCTGTCTGCAGTCCTCGTTCATCAGCTACACTGCAGAAGCTACAGGTATGGCTGAGTAAGTGACAAAGTGCTTCCACAGATAAAGCCCTTTGTTGTCTCCTCCGCATATCTAGGTGTGATGCTCTACTTGCGGTTGCCGAAGGTCCCGTTCCTGATTTCTTTTCAACCAGCATTTATGAACAAACTACCTTCTAGTATTCTAAATTTAAGAACAAAATACAAGCTCAAGAAAACCCTGAGAAATTTTAGCTTGAAAAGTGCTCACTAGTTTGCTTTTGTTATTCTAATTTCTTTGTGTGGATTTTATTTTACATGTTTCCTTTTGCAAACGGCTGGTTTCACTGATTGTAAGACACTGCCAGTCAAGTCCAATGTGACTTATGCAGGTCTGACTTAACGTAGGTTTTGCTCATTTGCAATAAATTATTTAAAAAAAATGGGCTACTCGGGTTTCCTCAAGGGCCACAATGACTGCTCTCAGAGGACTGCTTATGAGGTGTACACACCACAAAAGCAACCTTTGGACTGTATGTTAGACATCCCCAGGTTGGCTAAATTAACTCTTAATACTTTACTGTGGCATATCGGCACTTCAGTGTCCCAGGAAGGGATCCCAGAATATAATTTTTCTTTAACTCGAGGTTAGCGGAATCAGAACTGGTGATATGAATGTCTCGGCTGACCATTAAACTATTACTTATAATTGACTTTGATGGCTCAAAGTTAGTGTCTCGTTCTTGTGTATCTTTGTAGGCTTGCACCATGACAGAGGAAGAAGGAACACTCTTCTCTCCTTGCACCATGTTCCTCTGCTGCAATGTGGGGCAAGATGCTGCAACCTTCGTCTGTCATAACGTAACTAAAGACAAAGGCAGTGGGCCGGACCAAGTTTCATTTCAGGACAAGGGTGTAGGGCCGGCGTACAAAGAGCCCTGCTTTACTGGCTACGACTGTGTTCGTCATGACGAGGCAAAGCTGGTAAGCTTAAGCGCCACATCCTTTTCACTTTTTGCTCTGTTGTTCAGCCTGCTCCCAGATTCCGCGAGAAGGCAGAAGGAAATTTCCGCTGAGAATCGTCTCCTGCTGTTTCTGACCAAGCTCAAGCACAATGTTCCCTTTTCTAGTTTAGGTGTTCTGTTTAATGTGCATCGGACAACAGCAGCACGAATGTTCAAGATGACGCTTGAAGCCCTCTGTGCCAGAACGAAAGACTGGATTTGGTGGCCTAGCAGGGCAGCTATACAGGCCACCATGCCAGCAAGCTCCAGGGTCCTCTATCCAATTTGCAGAGTCATCATTGACTGTACAGAAATGAGAGTAGAAATGCCACCGTCAGTTGAGGCGCAAAATTTGTGGTATTCACAATACAAGGGCCACTTTACTGTGAAGTATTTGATTGGGATATCGCCTAGCGGACTAGTAACATTCCTTTCGGATGGGTATGGAGGGCGCACAAGTGATACCGCCATTACAATAGAGTCTGGTTTCCTGCGCAAGCTGCAGCCCAATGACATTGTTTTGGCCGAGAAAGGATTCCCAGGTATTGTGACCGGTGTTGGTGCCCAGATTGCAACATTGGTGATGCCGCCGTTTGCGTGAGATGTACAATTCACGGAGGTTGAGGTCAACTCGACATATGAAACGGCCTGTCTGGATCCATGTTGAAAGAGTTATTCAAAGGGTTAAGATCTACAGTATCGCCCAGCGTGTTTCGCATCACCTCATCCCACACTTGGACAACATCATGCATATTTGTGTGTTCTAACAAATCTACGGCCGGGAATATTTCAGCCACAGTAACTGGGACGTAGCTATTGGGGGCAGTGTCTGGCATTATGAAAAGAAAAACATCTTAGTGTAAACTCGAGGCTGCAGTTGGCAGGGGTACTATTCATGGTTTGGTCAGTCACATATGATTGTGATACTGAATGCACTTAAGGAAGTGCACATTTCTTCTTGGCTACATTTACCCTGTTCGACTCTCTTTGGAACAATATGGAAGTGTCCATAACATGCATAGCACCCACACCAACCACTGCCTGATCTACATGCTTCAGGTGTTTTCTTTTTCAGATTGTCAGGAGCTGTACCTGGACACGATTCGTGCAAACACAGCAGTGATGCTTTTATTTTCATTTGGCTTGGGCAGAGTATGACATGCAATACCTCAAAGCTTATTGGTAAAGCTACTGGCTCACTTTCCCTGAAGTGCGGCAAGTTCTTGAATATAATGTGTGAAATAAAACGATCTCAGCTTCGGTATAGCGTCCGAGAAAAATTCTTCATCACGCTTGATGTGCAGCGTCTTTTTGTCTACAGAGCAGTACAGAAAGAGATCGCACTCATCTAACTGCAGGACATACATGCAGATCTGTATCTGTGTGCAGTAGGTGTGAGACTCTCTCGACACGATATCTTTGCTCTGCTTGCATTCAGCTAGATACGTTAGGAGCGGTTTCTCTGTCAGAGGTTTCTTCCAGCGGCTGGAGGGGCGCTTGATCTCAAGGAGCATGACATTTCCGTCCTCGTTCCTGCACAGAGAAGCAAGGATGAGCATGAGCCAGCAATTTTTGATATGAGTGAGAAATTTGCCGCCAAATGAAATGTCCTGGGGGATGGATGGCGCCGTATTTCGCGTGAATGTGCTAAACATAGCCTCCAATTGTTTGAGAGCATGCATGTTTCTTAACTGGTGCTTATGCTTTTACAATGCAAACGATTTTGATGAGAGCATTTAGACAGCGTGACATTAGCTTCCCTTGGCGTGGCGACATTTTTACACGCTCTCGAGAAATTTATCCAGTGCAGTATGTCCGCAAGCCTGGGGTCTTTAACTTGCATCATGCAATAGTGAAACACGAGTGTGTGCCGGTACGATGCTCATCCAGATTGAAACGGGCAGGAATGGAGATTGAACCCAGGATCTCTGCATCCTGCAGCGCGAGGTTTTGCTTCCTATCCGCCTAGGTTAAGACCTGTAGTGTAAAAGGCCGGCTGGCCCTCCGTTTGTTAAGGCACAAACGACAATTGTCAAAAACCCATCGTCCTTCCTCGCTCCTTCATGAATCTATTTCTTTAAAACCAAGCATGCCAGATGATTAAAATAAACGGCATTGTCTTTCGTAAGGAATGCAGCACCGCATGTAAAAATGCGAAAAAATCATTACGAAGGTACCTCTCTGCTTGAGTCCAAATCCAAATGAAACCGCCCGCCGGTCTTTCGAAGTTCTATGAACTTCGAACTTTTACCCTAAGAGTTCGAAGTTCGTCGACCTTTGAATTTTTCAGGAATTGAAAGTTCGACAATTTTTGAATTCTTTAGATTAGCAAGTTCGAAAATTATTGAATTTCTTAGCGTGGGAAGTTTGAAAGTTCGAAAAACTTCGACCTTTTTAGTGCAAGAAGTTCGAAAATTATTGCATTTTTAAGTCTATCAAGTTTGAAAGTTCGACAAGCATCGAATTTTGCAGCGAAATAAGTTCAAAATTTCGAAAAGCGTCCAACCACTTAGTTTAAGAAGTTCGAAAATTCGACTCCTGTCAAATTTCTGGATCTGGAAAGTTCGAAAATAGAAATCCTTCGAACCGCTTGATTCGATCATCGAACCTTCGGTTCGAAAAAAAGTTCGCGGCATCCCTAGTTAATATGCGTTGAACCGCACACAAGCCAGCACTGAAACGCGAGACCAGCAGCAAAGCAGCAGAAATCTAGCAAAGCAACAAAAGTGGCACATACACAAAAAATATGCAATGCTTGTTCGTTTGCGTTCATTTTTATTCAACAGGCAGTAGGAAATACAGAAGAAATTTATCACTATTTTGCACACAAGAATCAAAGAAATGAACAACAAAACAGGATAAAACATTAAGGTTACGTGCGACGAAGGTGATGATATCTGTCCTTGCAAAAACACTTCGCTAAATTTACATAAACTCTGTAGGGTCGTGATCCTTTTCGAGCTTCTTTGCGTATACTCACAAGCCTGGCGGCGTTCAGCCACAAGTGTGGAGCCTAGAAAATTTTTTTTCTTTAATTACTTGCTTGATTTGCCTTTACATGCCTGACATGGTCATATGAAAACAGCGAGCATAATCAGTACCTCCTGTCAAAAAACGGTATTTCCATCAAGTTCAACACTACGACACTAAATACTCGTGTTTCCTCTGTTTTTTTTTTTCTCATTGAGTTAAATGCCTCCACGCTAAATTGACACTAATTTCGAATTTGATTATATAAGTAAGCATAAGTAAAGACCGACGACGGTGTCTTGCAACTAAAGCAAACTAAGCAATGATGTTGAAAAAAAAAAAAAAAACAGGAGCTCAGCTCTTCGTCGAGAACCTCCATTAGTTTTAATATTATCAGTTAAATTTAGGAGTGCGTCAATGCTAAACGAAACGGGAAACCAGTACGGATCGCTCCATCGCTCATCCTCAGTTAATCGAAAAATATGCTCATTTTCACTCCTCGCGAACAGACGCGTGAATCGCTGACAACAATCCCAAATGAACAGCTCACTACAAAAAGTTCACCATCTTTTGAAGTGAGCATATGTGCTCGTTCTTGATATTACATAGAAGTCGCCAGTTATTTGACAATGACATATATTTCTCGCGGTGAGTGAACAAGGGGAATCCTAAACAATGATAGGATTTTGGTTTTGTGATTTGAAACCATCGCAGCTATAGACCCGTTGCTCTCGGGCAGGGGGCGCGAGCGTGTCTGCAAGACGCGACCATGTTATGCTGGCAGCACAATCCAGGCGGCGCTGTAACGTTCGATTTTGCACGTGCAACGTTCGAATGCCAGCATCTGTCAGCATCTGTAGACGCGCGATAACAAAACGTCTAAAAAAAGAAAAACTAAAATAAAAAAAAAGAATTATGCAGCTCGCGGACTCAGCGTCCCATTCAGCTTTATTCTTTTATGGCGTTCTTTAATCGCTTCCGTGAGCTCGTATGTTTCGCTTTACGTGATAGCGAAGCTGAAGCTACTTGCAAAAATATGTTCCCCTGAATGATGCTCGCACTGCACGAGCGCGCGTGCTTGGAAGCAGAGTGTCGAACCGAAATTTTTATCGGTTCGGTTCGGGTTCGGGTTCACGGCTTTCGGTTCGGTTCCGGTTCAGTTCCGGGGAGGAAAAATATCGGTTCAAACCGGTTCGAACCGGTTTGAACCGCTAAATTGAGAATATATTTTTCGCGTTGTTCTTGCAATATACACTATTTGCGCCGGGAAACGATAAGCTATATAGTTTCTTCGATCGTCTGTCCAATTTACTTTTGTTTTAGGTACCAAAATATGAAATTCAGTTATTTAATTTTGACGCAAGAGTGGA
Organism: Ixodes scapularis; assembly: GCF_016920785.2. Taxonomy (NCBI): domain Eukaryota; kingdom Metazoa; phylum Arthropoda; class Arachnida; order Ixodida; family Ixodidae; genus Ixodes; species Ixodes scapularis. The sequence goes on along the minus strand of NW_024609882.1, from coordinate 8,021,606 downwards.
ATAAAATCTACATTAACGTACATAACGTCGTGTTCATACGACTCAACATCCCTTTGTTTACCAGTAACATATATTTTACCTGAATCAAAATGTTTAAGTACAAGTGTAAAAAGTTGAGCTGGTTGGTACACAAATGTAGATACATCATCTTCAAATTTACAACTATACTGTATTTTATTGTGCTTTCTTCGTGTTTAAGTAAAATTCTAAAGTTCAAGCTGATCTATTTACACAGTATAAAATGGTGTCGCAAAGTGTGGTAGGTCGCCTAAAATACCCGTGGTTGGTACAAATTTGTGTCGCAGTGTTAAAAATGAAATCGCGATTCTGTCCTTGAACTACGGAACTAATTACATCCCATAAAATTATGAAATGAGCACCTCGGTGCTCATGCTACTTATGAAATAAGGTTTACAAAATACACTCCACAATATATATTTATATGATGACGACACAACTGAGCTAAAAGCAATGAAATTTTCAGAATGTTACAAAAGTTTTAGGATAATTCCTTTCAGTCTATTTCTTTTATAGAAACACCGTGCGGCAATCCAAATGCTTGTTGTTCTAACCAAACATTATTTACACTCAGCACCGCATGCGTGCGACTAATCATGCAGCAAGAAGTAATCGCAATTATTCACTCTAATCTATACTCACCTTCACACTCAGATCGAATCTGGCCCAAAATAGCGCTTGCCCAAGTGAATATTTTCTTCTGCAGAACAAACTGGCATAGCCTGGCAGTTGAGGTTTGTTCTTGACAACATGCCGGTCAATTTAATTTGCAAATGAGCATCACCTTTGCTAACTGATGATTTTAACTCGACAGCGTTAAGGAGCTCATGTCGCAAAAAAGCTGACGTCGGTGGCGTGACTGGAAAATCCTGATGGGTCGATAGGTTCATGAGGTGAGAGCTGCATACCCTCGCGCAAGAATTTCAAGTTTCCCACAATGCTCATGTGAAACGTGACATCACGCGTGGAATGAGAGTGATTAAAACATGACATGTAATGCGAATTAAAGGTCGCCGTATGTCTCAAATAATTTCACTTTTGAAAGTAATTATTTCGCCTTAACGAAAAAAAATTAAGAATTTTTTGGTGGGATTCGATCCCACAACCCTTTAGTTGCGAGTCAGACGATTTTCACTAGGAACGGCGCGAGCGTCTGGCACGACAAAAACGTGCTTTTTGGTAAGAGCGTTTTTGCAAGCAAAGTAGCTTCCGGAGTCACGCTTTTTGGTCTGCGCCAAAGATGCAGGGAAGAGGAACCTTTACAACACAGTATGCTTTTAAAACTCCCCCTCTCCCGCTTACCCCCCCCCCCCCCCCCCCCACACACACACACGCGCGCACTTCTTTATAGAGCAGAGCTGTTAAGGGCTAGCTTCCTCAGTGTCGTGACCGTCAGCAAACAAATGATGACACTAAACTCTGGACAGCTACCGCCATCTATAAATGACGACGGCAACCAGACAACCGACTTGTCGGTTGTCTGGTTGCCACCGTCGCTCATAGATAGCGGTAGCTGTCCAGCCTTTCCACTCGGGCTTGCCGACTTGCGGGCGGCCATTCCTTCATTCCCACGACAGTACAGCTTCGCTGGTCTTCCTTCGTCGCCACAGTGGAAAGGCTGAAAGTATTTCTGAGGAATTGCCTCCTCCATTTGTGTGTGTTCATTCGACAATTTTATTTGACACTTGTTAACCGCAACCCTTCATTGCTTTCATTTTGCACCACGTGAAGTTTAGATAGGTCGTAAAACGACATCGGGTTGGAATGTTCATGACTTTTCCGAGGCGTACTGGTCCTCTGGCCCAAGTATACTCGCACAGGCCACCACCAATTCAGAAGCTTCTTTGTCGCGGTGAAATTGCGAGGATTAAATGAGACTATTTCTTTTAGTCTTGCCTTCCCTGCTTGCTTGATGTCGCTATTGTAGAATCATAACCACCCGCCTGACGACAGTCGAGGTTGGCTCATGGATTGGACAGGAGGACTGCGTGAGCACCGTACATCGGCTCGTAACACTCAATGTCTTGGCAGGCATTTGGGTAGTGGCTCGTGTCCAACCACTGCGGTGATGAAGATAGCCAAACTCTAACAATGCCTGGAGCTGAGCACGCGTTTTCTTCCTTTAAAATTCCAGCGCGGGGGTATGATTAACGTTGGCGGCATAAGATAGGCACCAGGCCTCGTGGCCGCTTCTGGCTCCGAGTTGAGGAGATGAACGATGCTCATATTTTTCGAATTTTTTGGCGACTGCCATTGCCTAGAAAAAAGAGCAAAGCCAAGTTCAAGCAGTTATTACGTTAGGGAGTTATCCTGAGTAGTATTTAGTAATGTATAGAAATATTTTTATAGCTCCTTTAAGCAAAGTGCAGAAAGAGTCGAAACTTGTGCAATAACTTTAGAACGACGCTTGTGTGAGACTTACAGCGACTGCCAACGTTCGGCTGTCTCTCTGAGGTCACTAAAATATCCTATTTTTTAAATTCTTTCCGTACAAACGTTTAGTTCTATGTAACGTCATATTAATAAGTCGTATTTAGTAATTCCAGTACTTCTATTCTCAGGGACGTCTTTCGGATGCAGTTCAGCAACAACGAAAAAAATATTTGGGTGCCTCAATAGTGTAAAATGGGTCTTGCAACATTTTTTCTTATACTTTCAATAAATAGCGTTAAGCAATAAACCCCACCGTTGATAGCTTGAGGAAACATCCATTAGTTTTCCCCTAATAGCAGATGCAGAAAAAATAAAAGAAAGAGACAGCTGTTGATATCTCCTCTACCGCCAGTGTTGATCACAGTCATGCTCTAGGCGGCTAGGGTTTGGAAAGCAAAAGCTTGGGCCGAGCTTCAGATATGGTCAGGGTTGGGCTATTATCATTAGTAATTGACATGAGCCGTCACCCGAATGTTTGGCGGTGCTGATTTTCATGAACCAGAGCGATCGACTAGGGGTTATGAAAATCGCTTACGTCACGGTGTGACGTGACTCTCGTTGCGAAATCGTGATGTCGTGTTACGTCATGCTGTCAACAATGTTAATAAATATAGTGACTTTCTCAAATGAAATCGAGTTGACGCAGTGAGTCACGTGACGTCACGAGGTCACGTGATAACATGTATCGACACCATGGCGTCACGTGACAACGTGACACATGGTTAATCATAGTGTCATGAAAACCCACAACTTACCATACTTTTCAGTTCTGTATATGACGATTTGATCCATAGATAGAAATACAGCCGCCAATTTTTTATTCACATATGTTCATTTTGTAATACTAACAGAAGAGACAAAAAAGAAATATTACCTTGAACCGTTTTGAACCGGTTACCGTTATATTTTTTTTCGGTTCGGTTCCGGTTCAGTTCCAAGATGGCGGCAAAGATTTCGGTTCGGTTCAGTTCCGGTTTGGCTAAAAATAACGGTTCTGTTCCGGTTTTCGGTTCGGTTCGGTTCCGGTTCGACACCCTGCTTGGAAGGGACAATACAAGATCAGAGCTCGCTCCTGTAGCCTCTGCTACGCTGGAGGTTAGAATGGAACGGAGTATAAAAAACTCTAGTGGGGAAGCGTAATGACGCACGTTCGAAACGCGAGCCAAATATTCTATTTTGCTCGCCTGGAGCGCTGCTCAAAACTTGAGAACTACGGGCCTATTGCCAAAATCAAACAATTAATACTCACAACCACTGCGACAGTTAAATTCTGTTGCAAACATTTAATCAGAAACTTAAGCAAGAGGAGAATACCAAAAGAGCGTTCCTCACGACCATTAGAACTCGAAACTATTAGTGTCTTGGCTTTCGGTAGTAATTGTTTCTCCACTTGGCACAGCAGGTGGTGTGGTGATGACGAAAATCCATGCTTGACCACATTACAAAAACGAGTTTCCACGAAAAAAAAGAAAAAGCCGCGCGCGCACGAACGCGGCACGAATCTCGCGCCGCGACGCAGCACGCGAGTTCGCGTCTCTCGCATCTCGAGACGCGAGGCGCGGGTTCGGAGAGAGAGAGCGCGCCCAGACACGTTGAAAGAGTGAAGGAGAAAGTTACGATGACAAGCTTCAAAGATGGTCATGCCTTCAAAGCAACTTCATCGTTATTTAACGTTATAAATTATATTAATCATATTCGTTTGAAACAAAATAACGTCCGCCCACACCCGCTAGGAGCGCGGCAATCGGAAAAAGTTCGCCGGGCCGGACGTACGTAATAAATATACGCGGCCGGACGGAAGTAGTCGAGAGCTTTATCCCTCTGGGCAAAGCTCGAGAAGAAATGCGTCTCACCGTACGATGGACTAGGGCTATGTCGTCTGGAGCGCGTCTTCGACTGGTGTCTTCAGCGTCCTATGCTGCCCATACACCAAAAGTGGTCTCAAAGTGGCAACAAATGACGTCACAAAAGCCCAAGTGTCATGTTGTTGCATGTCGCGATCCTGGCGGTTGGTCGTAAAAATGCTGGCGAAAAGTACGAACGAACGCGAGTGTCGCTTTTGTCAAGGCGTTCCAACTTCTGGCTGAGGAAACTTCCGTAGACTGCCACATTGTAGCGCGACCTGCAGCAGAGCAGGCGTCTGCTATATACATCACAGCTGTTGGGACGCCGCCAGGATCGCCACTGGCGACAGCATGACACCTGTATGGCGTCATCAGGCGGAAATCGAGGGACCACTTTTTGGACGCGGTAAACAGACCAGTCGGAGACGCGTTCAAGGCACCATACTAAAGCCCTCAGAAAAGCTTGCATCCGCTTTGCGAAAGAGTGCGCGAGAGAAATTCCGAAACGCTGAGTACGAAGCACTAATTTAACGCATATTGTTCTCTGTTATGATAGCGCGCTATTTTATATTGGTGAAGTTAAGGTACATGGTATATTTAAAATATTCTTGCCATATTTCCTAAACATGTAAGTTTAGAAAGAGTTATTTATATACGTAAAGACAGGGGACGGGACAACTCATCTTTCATGTCAACTATCATGTTAATGTCAACTGTTTGGAGAAACTGAACGGCGCGCAGGCAACACTGACAAAGTCGTTTTGCCGTAGCCATAACAATCCAATCCAACTTTTGTGTACATAAAACGTACCCAGCCTGAGAGGCATCTCCTTTCCGCACGCGGTCCGTACATACGCTTCCGTGTCGAACACTCTATCCGACTCATCTTTATTTCTTAATGGCCACTGGTTCGGACCCGGGTGTCCTCTTCACCTCATCGCATCCAGACGGTATTTAATCCCTTCGGTAGTCTTCAGTAGTACCAAGCAGACGGAGCCTCCGCGAGGGCTCGCAGACGATGAACTCGCCTCCGCATGACGGCATGTCGCGTCTTGGCGCACTGATACGTTCAGTGGTTTCTAACAGGTTCGTGACTGGACCCGGCAGCCTGTGACACTGGGTTTTAGTCCATCGTAGGATGAGACGGAGTAAAACGCTAAACCGAAAACGTTTCACGTAATAACAAAATTGCAAAAAAAAAAAAAATGATACCTTTTTTTTTTTTTTTAGGAGATGGTTCTATTGCAGCCAAAGCTATGGTTCTACCGAGCTTATCAAACATCAACAAAGGTGCATCATCACGGCACACTCGTTGTCTCTGTAGGCTCGCTCTCATTGGCTGAACCAATCACGCGCAAAAAAAAAAAGTGCAGGATGACGACGCATTTACTCTGCGTGATTGGTCGTGACGCGGACGCACAAAGACAACGACCGCCGTGACGAGTTGCTCTTGGCGCCGCGTGATCGCCTGTCCCGGAGCTGGGAACGAAGAGTGAAAGGTGGGAAGGTGGTTCGCGTCGCTACCGAGCATGCAGTCAAGTCCATCAAATTTTCATCGAAGACGTGCTGATACAAAGTCGGTCTGATTTTAATTGGAACACTTCTTTTATAAAGAAGTGTGGGAATTATTTCAGTGCCGTTTTTCTCACGTATTTATCAGGCTCGGCGGACATTAGATGATAGGATAATCGTCATCGTCATTTGGCTGTAATTAACTAGAATAATTTAATTAACTATTTTTTTATTATCGGCTCTAGGGGCTATGGCACAATTGCGGTATCGACGGAAATTACTATTAAAGGCCGGACGAATTGAAATAATTTGCGAAAATGTAATAGGTTTTGAGATATTGATTAATGTTCACGTTCTTTGTTTAGTCCAATTTAAAAATATCCCGCAATAAGAGCGCCGCAAGCCCTACCCACAATGACGTTTGGAAAAGTGATGTAGCCGTTCAAATCGGTGATTTCCTTACACACCCCCTAGGGAGGTGTACAACTCCCCCCTGTTTTTCTGAAGGCACTCCCTCAATTCGCAACGACTCCTGTATTCTCAGTGCCCCCCCCCCCCCCCCCCTTCCCCACACCAAAAAAAAAAAAAAAAAGTTAGATCTCCCCGTTTCTAATTTCTATTTCTAGGGAAACCCCTGGTTTAAATCATGTCACTGTCTCGGCACTGGCAGCTTGTCCATGGTGGGTGCGCCGACGACGCATATGGCGATGTGCCTGAAACGACCGCGTCACTCTCTGTAAGCGTCAGTGTGGGCAAGGCTTGCGGCCCTCTTTTTGCGCTCATTTCCTGAATCTGGCAAGAAAACACTAAGGTTGATCGAATAATATCTAAAAAAAATTACCTTTTTTTGCAAATTCTTTAAAATGATCTGGCCTCCAATGGTAATTGCTGTCAACGCTGCTATTTCAAATTGACAACTAAGACCAATAATTAGAGAGGTTAAAGCAGAGTTTAGTTCATTAGTCAACATACAATAACGATTATCGCCTTATTTCATATCTGTCCAAACCTGATAAAAAAAGCACTCAAACTTTTTAAAAAACAAATTAAAAATGAATTATATTGTAACGAAAGGAATTAAATATCTTAAGGGTGTTTTCCCTACCAGGACTAATAAATAAGTAAATGATGTGTTTTTTTTTCTCACAATTATAGTTGTACTGCTGCGTACGATGCCTTATTTCTGTAACCCTAAAGATATACAAAATATGCGCCTGTTGAAAACGTACACTTTTTCAATTCCGTGCTGCTTTCCTTTTTTGTAAATTAACTTGTTCATATGTTTCTTTATCTCTTGCATTTTGGTGCAAAAATATAGAAATTAAACTAATGGCAGATACACCCGCAAGAACTCTGCTACTTTTATTTGCTTTTATTTTCTGTCGAAGCCGTCGGGGTATGGCGCTGGCCTTGATGAAGCAATCGAAAAGGGTCGGCATTATGCTTTGCTCTCTGCACCCTAGATGGGGCCACTAGGTCCATTGCCTGCTGAATCTCGGTTGCTGACGTAAAATGGAAGTGCTGCCTAGTGCGCACCTTATGGCAAATGTCTTCACAAAGTGCAATGTTTTTTTGTTTTTTTTTTTTACATATAAAAAAGAAAAACAGCCATAAAAACTACACTAGTCCGGTCTGTATAGATGAGTTAGTTACACGGCCAGGAGGACATGATACAGAGAATTGTCGTGATTAAATCAGATAACGAGCTAAAACTTTCCTTAACTCACTTTTTAATTAGAGACAAAAATGAACATACGGTTCTAATCAGAAACCCGATTAGCGCTATCGTAAACCACTAAATCAGACAATATTTCGAAGATTTGGCACATATCGCTGCCGTGCGAGGCAAAAGAATTAGGGTTGTGTGGATATTTATACGGCGTGTAGCTGATTAGCGTGAGGCAAAAGCTAGCAGTGGTACCGCACTAGTTACAGCGTAAACTCTGCGGTTTTTGGTGCTGCTTTTATGTGAAACACGTGCCCTGTAGCTACCAGCTCGCACGTTAAGACGACCAGCTCGCACGTTAAGACGTGTAGTTAGCTATTTTAGCACGGTGCTTAATGCGAGATCTCGAGCAAAACAAATTAAACACGTTTACTAATCTCTGTAATACGAAATTAGAGCGCAGCTCTTGTGCAGGAGGAGGGGAGGTATGCCCTCCTCCTCCTCCGTACCCTTTCCCGTTCTCCTCTCCTCCTCCTCCCGTCTTCCTCTCCTCCTTTCTTACTCCTCATCCTCTCCCTCCTTCTCCTCTTCCCCTATCCTCTCCCCCCTTCCTCCTCTCTCCTCCTCCGCGCGTTTGACATCAATTTTCCCGCTAAATCTAGCGGAGAAACTGAATTTGTCCATAGGTGACGTGACGCCAAGACGTGTGACGTCATTTTCCCCGCTAAATTTAGCGGGAGAAATGTATTTGTGTTGAGGTCACGTGACGTCAGTTTTTTCGCTAAATTTAGCGGGGAATTGAATTGCTGTTGAGGTTACGTGACGTCAATTTTCCCGCTAAATCTAGCGGCGAAACTGAATTTGTCCATAGGTGACGTGACACCAAGACATGTCACGTCATTTTCCCCGGTAAATTTAGCGGGGGAAACTGAACTGGTGCTGAGAACACGTAACGTCAATTTTCCCGCTAAATTTAGCGGGGAATTGAATTGGTGTTAAGGTCACGTGACGTTCATTTTTAAGCTAAATCTAGATGAGAAACTGAATTCATTCATAAGGGACGTGACACCAAGCCGTGTGAAGTCATTTTCCCCGCTAAATTTGGCGAGAAATTGAATTGGTGTTGAGGTCACGTGACCTCAATTTTCCCGCTAAATTTAGCGCGGTTTCGCTGACGCCGCTCAACCCGGAAACGGGCGCCTAAGAGCTGCGCTCTAATATACAGTATACTGACATATGTTTGTCTATCTCATAGAAAAAAGTGTTCTATACTGTTCATGTAATCATTCTTAGAATCATTTGTAATGTTTGCCCCTACTATTTGGCGCAAAGAAAGAATCCGCCCGTTTATTTTAGAACGCGCGCCTCTTAGGCGCCCGTTTCCGGGTTTCGCGGCGTCGCTTTCGGCGTCGGCGTAAGCGCGCTAAATTTAGCGGGAAAATTGACGTCACATGACCTCAACACCAATTCAAATCCCCGCGAAATTTAGCGGGGAAAATTACGTCACATGATTTGGTGTTGTGTCACTTATAAACACAATTTAGTGTCTACGCAAGATTTAGCGGGGAAATTTACGTCAGTGACCTCAACAACAATTCAATTCTCCAGTAAATTTAGGAGAAAAATTGGGGTCACGTGACTTCAACACCAGTTCTGTTCCCCACTAAATTTATCGGGGAAAATGACGTCAGATGACTTTTGGTGTCGCGTCACCTACAAACAAATTCAGTTTCTCCGCTAGATTTAGCGGGGAAATTGACGTCACGTGACCTGAAGAGCAATTCGATTCCCCGCTACACTTAGCGGGGGATTGAATTGCTATCGAGGTCACGTGGCGTTCAATTTTAGAGCGCAGCTCTTAGGGGCCCGTTTCCGGCTTGAGCGGCGTCGCCGTCGCCGTCGCCGTCGGCGTCGGCGTAACCGCGCGGTGCATTATGGGTAAATTTCCCCGCCAAATCTAGCGGAAAAATTTCCCCGCTAGATTTAGCGGAAAAATTTCTCCGCCAAACCTAGCGTAAAAATTTTCCCCGCTAGATTTGGCGGGGAAATTTTTCCGCTAGATTTAGCGGGGAAATTTTTTCCGCTAAATCTAGCGGAAAAATTTCTCCGCTAAATTTAGCGGAAAAATTTCCCCGCTAAATCTAGCGGAAAAAATTTCCCCGCTAAATCTAGCGGAAAAAATTTCCCCGTCAAATCTAGCGGAAACAATTTTCCCGCTAAATCTAGCGGAAAACTCCCCGCTAAATCTAGTGGAAAAAATTTCCCCGCTAAATCTAGCGGAAAAAATTTCCCCGCTAAATCTAGCGGAAAAATTTCCCCGTCGAATGTAGGGGAAAAAAGTTTCCCGCTAAATCTAGCGGAAAACTTTCCCCGCTAAATCCTAGCGGAAAAAATTTCCCCGCTAAATGTAGCGGAAAAAATTTCCCCGCTAAATCTAGGGGAAAACTTTCCCCGCTAAATCTAGCGGAAAAATTTCCCCGTCGAATGTAGCGGAAAAAATTTTCCCGCTAAATCTAGCGGAAAACTTTCCCCGCTAAATCCTAGCGGAAAAAATTTCCCCGCTAAATGTAGCGGAAAAAATTTCCCCGCTAAATCTAGCGGAAAACTTTCCCCGCTAAATCTAGCGGAAAAAATTTTCCCGCTAAATCTAGCGGAAAAATTTCCCCGCTAAATCTAGCGGAAAAAAATTCCCCGCTAAATCTAGCGGAAAAAATTTCCCCGCTAAATCTAGCGGAAAACTTTCCCCGCTAAATCTAGCGGAAAAAATTTCCCCGCTAAATCTAGCGGAAAAATTTTGGTCACGTGACCTGGGGAGTCACGTGACCCCCTCCCGAGGTCACGTGACCTCTGAGGGGGCACGTGTTTGCCCCCACGTGACCCCACCAAGGTCACGTGCCCTCGGGGGGGTCACGTGACCCCCCCCCCCCCGAGAACACGTGGCCCTCAGTACCCTCCCCTCCTCCTCCTCAAGAGCTGCGCTCCAATTCGGCGTTACAGGGAGTGGTAAACGACTTTCACTTTTTTTTCAGCTAGATTTAGCGGGGAACTGTGGGAGGAGGGGAGGGTATGGAGGAGGAGGAGGGGCGGGTACAGAGGAGGAGAAGGGGAGAGGAGGAAAGGAGGAGGAGGGGCATACCCTCCCCTTTTCCTCTTCAAGAGCATACGGTCTAAGTTCGCGTTACAAAGATTTGGAAACGTCTTTCTTTTTTTTTTTTTCGTAAATACTGCACTACGGGAAGTCAATTTCAGACTGGTTGCTAACATTAGCGCGAGCTGAACCTGTATCATACATTATAAACGTATAATAATCCTACGATAAGGACATGTTGGGGGACTGCTAAAAAGGCATTTCTCCACGGGCGCCGCAGTAGCGATCAACACAAATTTCGGAGAGAGCTCGGAATTTGAAGACGGGCGCCTTAACGCGATTCATGTTGTCCTTTCTGTCCTTAATCCAGGCTTAAAATGTTTACAGCATGTCCTCCCTAAAGGCCCTGGGATACTTCTTTTTACAAGTAACGACGACCGATTCAAATGACAATGCACATTCCGCTGGAACAAAATGGCGTCTTTAATCGTCTGCTCTGCGCCACCATTCGCAAAATGGCGCCTTTAATCGTCTGCTCTGCGCCACCACTCGCAACATGGCGTTATTCAGTTCAGTCGTCTGCTCTGCACCACCATTCGCTTCCTAAAACCTGCACCGCCACACAGTCGGCGCTTCACAAAATGTCGCTAATTGTAGGAAGCTCCTATCTAAAACGACTAATCCCCCCCCCCCCAAAAAAAAAAAAAAAAGTTTTTTTTATTAATTTTTTTAATGCAGCGTTAGTGGTTTAAGTTAGATGTCAGTTTGTAGAATTTCCCTTGCTGCTACCCACCTCGGTGAACAATACAAGGCACTGGTTCGACAACATGTAGTCATTTATTGACTGTTATCGCAACGCGTCGCGTATCGCTTCTCCACCCCGCGGAAGAAATCACGAGAGACGGTTTACCGTACGGGCAAAAGCTGGTCGAAAGCTGTGCAGCACTGATCTCTATGACAATTGCTGGATCGCGCATCCCCGCTTGGTCGCTCGCTGCAGCGCGAGTGCGACCACCGGACGGCCATCTTGCATCTCGAAAAATCGCGTTTTGTGAGCGTTGTGGAGGCTAGCGGCAGCGTGCTGAGGACAGGTTTTCTACTCTTTCGTCGTCATTCGCCGAACAAGTTTCTTAAAACATTGTGTAAGCCGTCAGACTTGCCGTTGAGAGCACGTGGAAAATTTTGACGAAGGCGCTGGAGAAAGCCACAACTTGTCGAAAGCAAGTTTCGCCGTTCTCGCGGCACGATCAAAGCTTCCTTGGCACGCCGAAATGCTGCGTCTCTGTGCCTTCGCACGCTTGCATACCGATCAAGAATCGACGCCGTGTGGATGTGTTTTGCGAGTGCGATGTGCGTGAAGCCGTCTGGACCTCTGGATCAGCGTCTTACTTTACTCTGACGACTGTATTTGTAACTTGCGGCACTCGCGATCAAAAAACTTGCTTGATCCAGTGTCTAGTGGCGACGAAAGAAGGGGGGGGGGGGGGGGGGGGGCGATGGCGGCACCGCGTGATTTTGTTTTGTTTACCAGACGCTTATGGCAATCAATTCAGTAGAACGAAAATCTTTATTTATGTGCACCCCCCCCCCCCCAACCCCCCTTTTCCTACCAAACATTTCCGACATCCCTGGCTCCATTGACATCTACGCGTGACACTCCTTCAATACTTTGGCGCGGCTTCGATTCTTGATCGTTATCGAAGAGTGCGAAGGCACAAAGATGCAACACTTTGGCATGGTAAGGAAGCTTCAATCACGCCGCGAGACCGGCGACACTTTCTTTCGACAAGCTGTACCTTTACATACGGCTTCACGCACATTGCACTCGCAAAACACATCCACACGGCGTCGATTCTTGATCGGTATCCGAGAGTGCGAAGGCACCGAAACACTGCATTTCGGCGTGCCAAGAAAGCTTTGATCGTGCCGCGAGACCGGCGAAACTTGCATTCGACGAGTTAGGCCTTTTTCCTGCGGCGCTGCGCTTCCGTGAGAATTTCCACGTGTCCTCAACGGCAAGTTTCACGGCTTACGCAGGGTTTTAAAGCACTTCTTCGGCGAATGACGACGAACGAGTAGAAAACATGTCTTCAGCACGCTACCGCCAGCCTCCGCAATGCTCCAAATTAGCAATTTTTTTAGATGCAAAGTGGCCGTCCGATGGCCGCACTCGAGGAGCGACTCAGCAATTGTCGTAGAGATCAGTCCCGTGGAGTACGAGGTTGCTCGCAAGTTTCAGAACTAACCATTATTTTATTCAAAAGTCTCAAGTGATTTTATGAATATTCAGCTCTATGTATTCGCCGTCATTCCCATTGAAAACGCCAGAAAATCACGTATAACTTTTTTTTTTATCAAGATAACGGTAGCTCTGAAACTTTGGCATCTGGTTAGGACCGTGCTAGGGCTACATTTAGGCGGAAAATCAGCATTCGGCAATGCATAGTTTAATTTTGCAATAAAAAAATAAAACAAAAAAGAAACTAAGACGCAAGGAAAGGGCCCCTTTCCTTGCGTTTTACAGTTTCTTTTTTGTTTTATTTTTCTATTGCAAAATTAAACTATGCATTGCCAATTGCTGATTTTCCGCCTAAATGTTGCCCTAGCACGGTCCTAACCAGATGCCAAAGTTTCAGAGCTAACCGTTCAAAGGGGGCACTCTTTACTTGCGTTTCCGTGCGTGCAACCGATCTCCGGTTGCACGCACGAACGCAAGACGCGCAGCAAAGCTTGGAGACGTTTGCACACGACCGACGCTTCTAACTTCTCCCCGCAGTCCGATCGGGCAGTTGGAAATACTCTCAAATCGAGGCACACTGGTACAAGACAGCGTTGTCCTTTATCCTGCTGTCCTTTTTTTTTTTTTTTTTTTTTTTTTTGTCCCGAATCTCCAGTCTTGAAAGTTGTCTGGATCTCTAGTCTGGAGCCAAAGTAGCCTGCAACTTCCAAAGGTTACGTGCTCGCAGTAGGCCCCCCGGAGCCTTCGCTCCTCGCATCGCTCGATGGGTTTCTATCCCCAGCCCGGCCATCCGTCATGGCGCGAAGCACGAACGGCTTTCGTGTTGCTTGACCTCATTTTATTTTGCTTTCTTGCACCTTGCTGACGTTTCCGCGCCGCGCACGGCTCCCGGAATAATTTAGAAATGCACGGACGTCGTGTTTGTCTTCCTCGCCATGTACAGATGACGGCTGCCACGGCGCTCAAGAGCGCCATGCTAACTGCTGCGGAAAAAATAAAATAAAAAAGAGAAGAAAAAGACGGGAACGCGAGACAAGCGTTGTAACGAGGGCCGAGAGAAATGACCGCCATTAATATCCGGCCTTAATTTAATTATGGCACCGTCGGGATATCGCCCCCTTCTATTTTTTTATTTTTATTTTTCGTTCGCGCCGCGTCGCTGCTTTTTCTTGAACCCCCCTTCAGACGCGCTCCCTCTCGCTGTTCTCATTTGGAGCAGTTTTCGAGCACTCTGACTGCACTCTGCTTTTTCTCATTTCGTGTACTTCGTTGCCGTTGTACCTGGACCGCCCTATGTGATTTGCTAGGCATGAGACAAGCGAGGCAGGGCGAAGTGCCTTTGTGTATGCCTATCTCACGCACTATACTCAAAAACGATTTTCTAATGCCTGATTCACATGGTGCGATTTCACTTGCAGTTTCAAAAGTTTAATGTCGGTCTTGCAGAAAAAAAAACAAAAGAAGATATTGGGGGTAGTTTTGGAGTTTGACTTCGTAGCTACGAAATCTGCAGTGCTACTGTGAGAAATCTACGGTGGAGTCCTGTCTGTCATATTTCTGACCACCAACATGTACGGACCATCTGCGTTCTTGGTCATCGGGTTCCTTACGCGATCATAAGAAAAGAACCAATCTCCACTGACGCAGTCGACAGGATTGCGTCAGCGGGTCCCAGCGTTTGAAGCGACACAGCAGATGCAGCGGACATCGACTCCATTCAATGAGAAGAGAGGCGGCAGGTCCCCGGAACTCGGGAGCGCTTTCGACTGAGAAGACTTCGCGTCGACGCGGCCTCGGAAGCGCTGCAGACTCACAACACTGCGAAGCGTCTACACGATTTGAGCACCGTTTTCGGGTCGGACAGTTCCGATCGACAGACAGAGTTCGTCTGCTCAGTGCTGGCCATCGGGATTTGTCAACCTTCGAAGGTAAGGTGACTCTTTTGACTCGTGCCCGCTATGGACCTACGTAGTGGAAAGCGGTGTAGGCAGGTTACCTCGTTGGATCGGGATGGAGCTTATGATAACGATGTCGACGAGCGAGGTGGTTAACCGTCATCTCAGAGTAGACCAGCGGCTACTGTGGGGACGCGGGAAGACGGGGTACGGGGTGGCCGATCGAGTAGCTCACTGGTTGAGAGAGAGATTGAGCTCGTAAGAAGAACGGCTGGTGCGTCTAGAGCCTGAGCGACCTCGTGCGGAAAACCGATCCAGAACCAGTAGAGGCGGCGCAGGACTCAACCTGAAGGAGGAGGTGCTTAGTTTTTCCAGGCTCGTGAAGGGTGTGTTAAGACAAATGCCGTCGTCCGAACTGCTCGTACAAAGCTGGTTCGACGGTGTAGAAAATGTCTTTGCGACTTATGAGGTGCGCCTCAGGAGCTATGATCCTACGGAAATAATGGAAAAAGAATCCTGGGCTCGGTTTGCAACACGGGTCGAGAGCTGTTTTGAGTATTATGCTCGAAGCCGTTCGAGCGACTGTTTTGAGGACTTACTAGCATTGATGGTATCTGCCCGCATTAGATATTTCTTGCCCGTCGACACTCAGACCTACGACGCTGAATGAGACTGGAAAATGGCTTAAACCAGTAGAAGGCGACTGCGCTGGCTGGCCGTTTTGAGGAGGGAGAACGATGCAAGCATCGTAACAACCCCGCATACTCGAAAAACCGCGAGCCTGAAAAGAAAAGATGGTCCAGCCCTGTCGTATGCGCAAGATAAGGTAGCACCGGGCTCAAATTTGAACCAATTCGAGGTAAAATGTTCCAATTACAAGGATACCGATCATTTTTCCAGTGACTGTCTTCGTAAGCAGGCGACGGACCGAGACTTCGAGAATAATTAACCCAGTGGTGGAAAATGTCTCCACAAATCTGCAACCGCGCCAACAAAAGGCTTCCTTGGACGCAACTGCGTTTTCCTTCAATCGGGAGGGCGGACGCGCTGAGTTGTGTAAAATAAAAGTAAAGTCCGGTTCGCAGAGCGTAAAAGCTATTATTAGGGAGCTTTAGCAGGTCGTTTCCACACGAACGGTTCGCCCTCGAACGCATCGGCGACGCCACTGCGCATGCGCGCGCGCGAGTGGTTCGGGGCGTTGGGAGGCTCTTCTCGTTCGTTTCTCCCATTCCGGCCGCTGGAGTCGTCACCGCAACGCAGCCGGTACCGTTCATGACTCGGGTAAAAAAAAGATGGCGGTCGGTTCGGCGACTGACTTCGCCGACCCAGCCGAGCGTTAGGCTTAAGACAGCGGGAGGCGATTTTCCATCCTGTCAGTCTGCTTCATTGGAGAGTTTGAACCAAATCATTTCGAGGACTGCTCACAATGGTAAGCGATCGTGAATGCTGTAAACTGCGCATGCTAGTAAATTATTTGCGGTCTTCGGGCAGACTAGCTGCCGTGGCGACCGCGAGCAGACGAAATGATTTGGTTCGACGACACACAACGTGAACGATCGTTCAAGTTCAAGATGACGGAGACACACACATACCTTTACGGACGTTCAGATACTTTTAGAGCGCAGCTCTTAGGGGCCCGCTTCCAGCCTGAGCGGCGTCGGCGTCGCCGTCGGCGTAACCGGGGGGGGGGGGGGGTCACGTGACCTCCCCCCGAGGTCACGTGACACCCCCCCCCCCCCCCCCCCGAGGTCACGTGACCCTCCCTCCCCCGACATCATGTGACCCCCCCGGGGTCACACGACTACCCGCAGGTGACGTGACCCCCCTCAGTACCCTTCCCTACTCCTCCTCAAGAGCTGCGCTCCAATTCGGCGTTACAGGGATTTGTAAAGCTTTCACTTTTTTACTCTATCTATAGCTTCGCATTTCTTGAAATTCCGACCGGAAAAGGTTACGTCGGCCGTCTTGTTTACATCAGTCGTACGCCGGAAACACGAGCCGCCACGGATTAACACGTTGGAGAATGCTTCACATGTTAACTAGAAGATGGCGCCACCAATCAAACAAATCATCATCATCGTTTACGCGGTCGGCTCCAGTTTTACGATTCGCTAAAATATGTCAAATTTCACGCACGGTTTCACGGAACGGACCAGCTGCACCGTTCGTGATTTCGGAACCGTGTGCTCGAAAAACGACTTGCTAAAACTCCATATTAGGGCCATTTAGCAAACCGTTGCCGTACTCCGCTGTACCGTACTACTGGAGCCTTTGAAGCATGCTTTTAAGCGCGCGCCCGGGTGGTACTGTGACCGCGGGGAGCGCGCTTTAAAGCATGCTTCAAAGGCTCCGGTAGTGCGGTACTCAGAGCACGTCAACGGTTTGCTAAAGGTCCCTATTCTGGAGCGGAGATTAGCGTAGTGCGTGATGGGGTTGTACCCGAAATAGAAGGGTCGTCTGGTAGGGTAGCGCTAATCAGGGCCTTTGGGGACAGCGTGAGTGCCGTTTTGAGGCATGTACCTATGGCTGTTCCCACTCGCTATGTTGAGTGAGTCCCTCAGGAGGTGCCAGTTTTATGTGCCGTTACCGATCGCCTGGTGGCCGAAATAGGCACACTCCTAACGCCCGACGACCACGACAGCCTGGACCCGAAGGCGAGGAACACGAGGAGGAAGCCCTTGAGTCGTCAGGTCGCCGCATTCCTGGGGACTACGGCGAGACCAGGGAGTCAACGTCGCGGAAATCCTGCCAGCTCATAGAGAGTAGCACCAAGAAATCCGCAAAACACGAGTCAACAAAGGACTCTGAGCGCTGCGGCCGGCGTTCATGCGGCTTCAAGATCAACCCAAGGGGACCGTCGGAGCGGGGAAAGAAGTGGCAGTAAGAACAGGTAGCCTTGTGAAGTACGAACATGACGTCGGAGCACAAGGTTGCTTGAAGGTCTAACCCGCTGAAGGCCCGCGTAGCATTTTTAATATCTGTTTTAGAGTGGATAATGGTTTTCCATTAGTGTAATATTTTGGCATTGTTTAATCTACGTGAGTCGATATCAATAATTTATTTTTGATAAATTAATAAAATCTAACCACGTACCCGTGAGGATGTCTACGTAAAATTAAGTAAAATATTCATTTTCTCCCGAGAAAGTGAATTCGGAAATTTACGCGTAGACCTCGGAATCACTCTCTCCTGCTCTACTGGCAACAATGAGCAGGGGCACTCGTGACGTCAAACGTTGTATCCGAGAGCAGACGACGCTCCCTACTGCACTGCGTTGTGCGTTGTAGTGATAGTGGGCGTCTGTGGTCTTGCCGATTGCGTCTGGTTTAGGATGTCTGTGGCATGCGATGGAGGGTTGGAGCAATTGGTGATGGGTTGTGGGTCCAAGCAGTTCGACACGAACGCTGGCTCCTTGCCTTCCCGTCGTGCTAGAAAACAGTTAACACCTTGTTAGCAGATAAAACCTTCCATGCCATTCTGCTTCCAAGCGGCATCTCGGCGAATCACGAATGCAGCCCTAACGGGAGGTCCCCCTGAAGGCGATGCCGGCGGATGGAATGCGAATCTTAAGACATTTGCTGGACTTAGACGAGCTTGATGAATCGTAGTTTATTATTTCCCTCGGACAATCGCGACAGCCTTTTGACTACTTCTGACGCTGGGAAAAACAGGCTCAAGCTGCCTAAGTTCTGATGTGTATACAGCATCTGACGTCACAACAACACGGCACACCAGTAAAGTTGCAGCTTAGTTTCGGTTTCAATTATATCGTGTTTCTACGATTAAAATTTTTTAAATAAATTTTGTGGGGAAATTTATTTGTTGCTCTAGGCTCAGTATCTTGTTCTCTTTCAGAAAATATGTTTAGTTTAAAACGTTCATATTGACACCGGACAGTATAGTAAAGGATACGTTCATCGGCGTTCTTATCGGCTAAGACCGAATTCTCATTGATTGCGGAGCAATGAGCATTTTTTTTTTATTCGGGCAATATGTAAGTTGTTAGATGCCCTTTAGATGGAGGTCACGGCCCGTTCTAAGCCCCGCACACAGATCAGCGACCCCGCCCATTACTACTCTATCGACCTGAGTACTCGGCCGAACACGTTGACAAGCATATCGCTTTCGCGACTTGCGGTGCATATAGTCTGGCAATAGTGCCTCGAAAGCGTCTCCGACTGGTGTGTTTACCTTGTCTAATAAAGTGGTCCCTCGATTTCCGCCTGATGACGCCATACAAGTGTCCTGCTGTCGCCGGTCGCGATCCTGGCGGTGCCCCAGCAGCGGTGGAGGATGCAGGAGACGCCTGTTCTGCTGCAGGTCGCTCTCCAGTGTGGCAGTCCACGGAAGCTTCGACAGCCAGAAGTTGGGACGCCATGACGACAGTGACACTCGCGTTCTTCTGTGACGTCATTTGTTGCCACTTTGGGAACACGCTTGATGTATGGGCGGGATGGGACGCTAAACACCCCATTCGGAGACGCGTTCTAGCACCATGGCCCGGCGTCTGACACCGCCTGCTGGTCGTGCGAGCAGACGCGCGGTAGCCTCCGCCATCGTTTGCTATTCCACCACCGTCTGTCGTCGTCTGCCATGCCCGTGAGACGTGGACACGAAAGCTGCGCGTCGGCGTTCGTTTTCGCCTCCGTCCGTCTGCTATTCCACCGACATCTAAAAACTTCTGCAACGCTCGATAGACACGACCATGAAAGCGGCGATCTAGCGTTTCATCATGCACAAGCAACGGTTCAATACAGCCGTCTGTCAGCGTCTGTCGATGTGGGGCAAAATGCGACCGAGAGGCCTAAACAAATCAACAAAATAAATATACGGTCCTTCCAGATTTTTTGTTCTTGTTAGGGTTTTCGCATGGCATCAGCAAGCAAGGTGGGTGAGGGTCATGACGCACATTTCAAACGCGAACTACGAAATGTTCTTTTTGGCAGGCCAGATGCACTGCAAAACTTCAGAGCTACTTTCGTTCCGAAGCGAAATGACGGGAACGTAGTACCTAGATAAACTTGATGCGAGTCGAATGCCCAATTGCCCCCAGACAGATGACTCGCGAATTCTTACCTGTGTATAGATAGCTTCTTGGTTTTGAAACCATGGTTGCAATCACGACGCTTGTACAATTTCAAAACCAGCGGGGCCGTTTTTACGGGAACCAACGTCTTTATTCGGCATCAACACGTTCAAACGAACAATGGACCTTTTCCGAGAAGCGTTCTGCGCACGCGCGAGCGCCCGATGCCAAGCGGCGGAAGTCGGCACGAAAAATCGAGGAAATTCGGAAGGAGGCTGTGGATAAGCGAGTAGAGCACGTAATTGCAGCATACATAAAATTGTGTTACACAAAAAAAGAAAGTGGACGGAACGAAAAACACGACGTTTGGGTGGACGCCACGGATGCCCCGCTTTAATGTCGCGTTGGGCACGCGCCGCAACTGGTAGCGTAGCTCCCATTATCGATTGGAAGCGCAGGTAGGTCACTGCCTCGATTTTTAGTTCGTGCAGCCACCGCCTCCTGCCTTACGTCGGTATGTGGAAAAGTTCAATTCAAGTCAGATCAAGCAACATTAGTTGACAAGCACCCGCACAACGCTTCCGAAGACGTGTACTTTCGACAGCTGTTTGCCTCAAACTACGTCGGTTGAGGAGGAGATCTTCCACTAAACATATATGTGAACTCAAAACGACTCGCACTCATAAAAATACACAATCCCATCAAGCTACGCTCGTTGAGCACTCAGACGCCAGCAGCCATGCTTGTTATCGTTTTAAGCTAAAGCGGAAAGAGCAATCTCAAAATAGTTTTGAAGACAATAATGGGGGACTCTATCTAGATTTTTGTTTTGTTTTCCGTACATAAAGAAATTGTCGATTAAAACACTATTACGGCACGGAGATACAATTTTACAACCAACCTTTCACACGTCAATCATCTCTCCAGCCAGTGATAGATATAAGCACGGGTGTAAGCACGGGGCGGGGCTTAGAAAACCGCGACCTCCACCATCAACACCTAAATTCCGTTTAACAAGGTGAATATTGCTCGTAAAAAATTATTTTCGTGGTAAATTTTTTTTTAAGATAAGTATCTTACTGGGCTTTTTAAATTTCTTTTTCTCTCATTTTAATGTGTGTTTTTTAAAGCTGTCAATCACTAAAGTGCCGAAATCGGCGGAGTTTTGATGCCAGAGACATCGAAAGAACCGTATATTTAACTATATTCGTATTCACCCCAAAAACCGTCATAAGACAAGTCGGCCCCCTCGCGGAACGTTTCTGATTTCCCCCCTTGACCTGCTTAATTTATATATATGTAGGTGAATCCTAAAATAGCTTTGTGATTTTTTTTTTGTTTTTTTTTTACAAGGCGTACATGTTTTATACGCCCCAAATCATTGTTTCTTCCTTCGACAACCATATCTTGTAAGAGCAGCTTCGCGCAGCGCATTAATAATGGACAAAACTTCATTTTTTATATGACAATGAGTATACATCATACCTCCTAGATAAGAAAGCCCAAGTGCTGAATTTTGCTGAGTTACTAAAAAAAGGCCACCGTAGGGCAGAGATTGGACACGACTACGACGCCAGCGTCCGGCTAGGAGTCGTGTTCTCACTGATGGGAGACGGGTTCCAGCCCAAGGCTGACGCCATAGTCGCGTCCAATCTCTGGCCTGCAGTGGCCTCCTGTAGCGACGCAAGAAAATTCAGCACTCGGGCTTTATTCTCTAGGAAGACCAGTGTCCGAAATGTTAGCCCCCAGCGATAAAAATGGGAAATAATAATCTCAAACGCAGACTCTTGTGAAGAGGGGAGCTGCGCATAAAACAAGCTTTTTGCTTCTTAAGGCACTCCTGGCATTTGTGCTGTTCTTGGAGCTTCGTGACTATGCATATATGACGCTCTTGCAGCACAATATGCGCAAAAATTTCTATAAAACAACAACAACAACAATTGAGTTTTCCAAAATGTGCAGCCCCCTACTGTGTCATGGCGTCAGCATATAAACATGACGGCGCCCAGGGAACAGAGCAGACGCTGCTCTACACCAACCATTGTAGGGGCCCAAGAACGAGCCAAGCTGCACATTGCAACTTTTTTCCTCGGGACTAACCATGCACCGCATAACCAATAAAAATAAAGATTTATTTTTTATACATAGCTTGCACTGACGTCCCTTGGCCAAAGCGGCAAGTGACGTCAGTCTTTCACTTGGTGAAGGGACGCGTGAAAGGTGTCGACGTTTCTGGTTAC
The DNA here is from genome assembly GCF_016920785.2 of Ixodes scapularis. Lineage (NCBI taxonomy): Eukaryota > Metazoa > Arthropoda > Arachnida > Ixodida > Ixodidae > Ixodes > Ixodes scapularis. Next base: position 7,999,645 of record NW_024609882.1, on the reverse strand, counting down.
CAGAAAGAGGGCCGGACTCACGTCACGTCCAAGCTATGTATAGGAACCTCCACTTGGCCATTCTCGCACACAGTCTCGAAACCATCCGAACTGAAAACTTGAATGGAGTTCGTCGAAATTTCTGGACTTTCTGCGTAGTTTCCTTCCGTGCGGTAATTTCTGGCGGCAGACGATCGTGTTCGGCCGACACTGCAGCGAGGGCCACTGCTGGGTGCGGCATCGTCACGCTACGGCGTCCTTCTTGCGGGCCCTAATGAAGCGACTCGCTGCTTTCCCCGGGGCCAGTGTTCGGCGGCGGCTGTCCACTCGGAGGGAGCGCGAAGCTAATTACGAGCCGCCCGCCGTGTGGGCAAGCCGCGTCAGACGGCGCTTTTCTCACGGAATCGGCAGGCTTAGCAGCGACGCAGTCGCCACGCCGCGGGCTTCGAGCGAACTTCCATGAGGGGCTCGCGGCGTGGATTGCGACTCAACGAGCGTGTCGTCTGCTCTTCCGAAACAACGTGGGCTGCGGGATAAATGTACGAAATTAATAAAGGATGCCAGGTTCGTACGTCCGAAAAAACAAGAACACACACACACACAAAAAAAACTGTTAGTTTTGAGGTGATTTCTTCTTTAGTTTCGGAGTCGAACAGTGAAGTCATACGGTCGAAAATGCTCTCTGATAAGAGGCGCAGGGCATCCAGAGCACCCTGTTATCGTTTTTCAGCCAAGGAGATTGCGTCATTAGTCGATAAGAACGATAAAGAAGAACCGATCACGAAGCTAGAAGCGTAAACATAAGGCGCGCCAGTCTGAAAATAAATTATACTTCGTTTCACATTCGGTCCGAACGCGGCCGATGTTATGAGCCGAAGGGCCAATCAAACAGCGAAAGAGGCGCAACGTCATGGCGTGTTCTATGCAGTTGATAGGACCAGCCGGTATTCGCCACCTCTCTGTGCGTGCTCCTCCGCCGGCTAGTCTTATCAAGCGCAGAGAGCACGCCTTGACGCTGCGCTTTTTTCGGTGTTTGATTGGCCCTTCGGCTCATAACATCGGCCGCGCTCGAACCGAAGCTGAAACGAAGTATAGGTGTATAGCTTTTGATGCGTGATAGCCTCGGTAGTACTATCAACTCCAGAGGAGGCGACGCCATCTAGCGGAAAAGACGGGAACGAAAGAAGCGAGGAGCCACTGCCAATCCAAGTATACGTCAACTGGCGCGACCTGTCGGCTGAAACGCGAAACAGAGAAGAGGGGATTAAATGCACGACGATGAAGTTGCGCTTAGAAAACGTGTCCGAAAGGCCGTGACAAGCTCCCCCCCCCCCAACCTGTTCCAGCTGCCCCGTTGAAAGCACTGTGAATGCAGCGTGCTGCGAGCCCTTGTTCCGACGGAAGCGCCCCTTCGGTCGTCTTGGGGCGCATCTCGCGGCCTCCTCGGTGGACCCCGAGGGAGGAACTACCCCCGAGCGTCCTTTGTGTGCGCAACACCTGCGCCCGATTGACGAAGAAGCAGCCCCGTTAATTGAGCCGGGCCCAGACAGCCGCATCTCTGCACCCCCCCTCCTCCACCCCTCTCCCGGGCCACCTTAATTAAACGAAGCAGTTACATTAGCCGATTGACTTGGGCACTGAGAGAGTCGGCGGCGGCCGGCGCTGTCCAGATTGGAGAGCCGATAAAAGGGCCCGGCCAATCACCCAGATTGAATAACGGTCAATCAAAAATGGCCGCCCCGGGCGCGCTCGCTTCCGCCGAGGCAACTCATTTCCGGACGCGACCTCCGCCTGCTGCCGGTCACAGCCACGCGCCCGCGCTCCGGGTTGGGGCGCGGAGAAACGATGTCCTACGCTGCTGGGCCTTATTTCGGACGAGCACGCTGAAAGCGGGTGCGAGTGAATATGGCGCGGGTCAGCTTCTTGTGCTACACGCACAAAGAAAGCATCTGCGCAATCCAGCTAAAGGAAATCAGTCGGTAAGCTTCCGGTCAGCGCAGGGGACGCGAGCGACCACTCCTATGTTGGAGCAATACCACCGATAGTCACTGGCAGAGTGAGAACGGCAGGGCGCGTCTTTCACTTCTCCGGCCTCTAGCACGTGGACGTTGCTTTCCGTTGTGCTTTGACTGTGCGTGCACTCTCAAGGCTCGCGAGACGCCTAAGCATTATCGAAGCTGGGAAGTTCTCGCTGGAGGTTGGACAACAGAAAGTCCTTCCTGCCCCTGCGTTCTCATCCTTCCAGTGACTATATGAAGCTCACGCGAGTGGAAAATCTTCCTGCCATTTTCATCTCCTCAGGAACTATAGGGCGGTTTCACGTGACGTTTTTCCGGCTGGAAATCTCTCTGGACGCCATGTTGATGAACTTTCGTCTTACTTATTTCTATACGCGGAGGCTGTCTTTTGCAGCTCGCTCGATCTTTTTGGCGTCGTGGTCGACTGTGGCAGCCTCAGTAGAGCACTGCGCGGGTCTCCTTGTTGAGGCCCAGCCCGGCCCGGGCCCCCTGGCTGTCGGTCTTACCCGACTCGAGGCCGGTCCGGTAGGATGTCTACCTGACCAGGCCCGGCCCCGACCCGGGCCCGGTCCGGTTAGAAGCACCTCGACTATCGGAGATGAAGCACCTGTCGGACCGGCCACATGCCGAGGCGAGCTACATCTCCTAAATCTGAAGCGACCATGAGAAAATGCCGACGTGCTAAACTTTGTCTCAACTTACGATGTACCGGGATGGACACTGCGACTTGGACAAGCAAATCTGTAGTTCGCAGCTGTAACCTGCCTCGTAAATTCGTGCTCCCCGCGTCGCTTCGCCCAACCGGAAGGACAGGTGACACCCTCGGAGCTATGAATTGGCTTTTGTGGCTCGTAACGTCTTTTGCGGTTCATCGTAAGGTGAAACCAAGTATAGATCCGGCCAAAGAAAAAAAAATTGCTGCTGCTTTTTTCATCGACCTGTAATTTAAACAAAAGCTGCGCGGACGAGATCACATCGTTAGCTATAGAAACATCATAGAAGGTACGATATTAGGCACGGCTTTGGTTTAAGTGAGTTAGGAGGGTAAACATGATGCTGCATTATACTATACACCAGCTCACTGTTAATAGAGGAACTTGTGGTCACGTGAAGAACGTGTGCACTGCAGATTTGCAGAAGGCTGTCTGTTTTACCGCAAGCGTGAACGAAACGGAACCTACGCGGAGTGCAAGTCGGCTGCTTCTTGAGCGGGGGGTTGCGGTAACGTCAGAACAACGCCGAGTTCTAAATGGTTTTGATTGGCAGGATGATGTGTAGACCTCACTGCTAGATGCCTTGAGGTCTACCCACTATTTTTGTTTAATCAGTTAATAAGAGCGCGGCGTTCTGACATCATCGCAACCCCTTACGCAAGAAGCAGACGAACTTGCGCTCCGTATAAATGCGAGCAAACTGCCAACACTGCCTTGAACTAGAGCCACTAAATGAGCGGCGCTTAGAGTACCGGCACTCCGTTCCCCGACATTGTTGTGGGCGCCGCCATTTTGGGGCTTGTGCAGAGCAGACGCAACTGCCGATCGTCATGATTCAAAAGTGAGACTTCCTTAGCATTAGATTTGATGTTAGAAAGCTCATACAATATTGCTTTGCTTTATCGCGAACTGTATAAACATTTTTGGCGGACTTAAAATCGTTTAATGCGATTTCAGATAAAGCTTCAGATAACTGGCAACCTTGATTTTAAGCCACAATATGGCCAAGTGTCGTTACCCTGAAGCGTAGCTTATTTAGTGGCACTACCTTGAACTGCTGTTGCCCTGAACAAGGGCGCGTGCTCCGTAAGACCATTCAAAGCACGTATCTTGCTCTTGTAATTTCTGCTACACACAGACTCAACGGGAAAGAGACTTGTGCCAAATGCCTACAGTTTTCGCGTGAAAGAGCAGAAGAGCGCAACTGCTGTGAAGTGACGTCAAAGATATATTTTAGTGTATTGAGTAAAAAAAAAAAAACAGAAAGAAAGAGGGTAGTGAATCTGCTGCCTTCGTATGAGGTGTGTGTATGCTGATACAGGCCAGAACTTAGTCTGCCTCAACGGGCGACTTATCTCTCAGCTGACATGAGAAATTTAGCTAGTGCAGTACCACCGTAACCCTGGGGTCTTTAACGTGTACCACGCAGTAGCGATACACGACTGCACGCCGGTGCGATGCTCATCCAGATCGAAACGGGCAGGGGTGGGGATTAAACACAGGATAGCTGGGTTCTCCAGAGCGACCTTTCGCTGTACTCCGAGCTAGTGTGCGCTAACCCACTCAGCCACCAATTTTTTTTAATTCTTTTTAGCTATTTTTTGACATTATACATGCAACATATTTCTAACACCCGCTACACTGAGATTCACTGGATGCCATATTGAGGGCGATGTTTAAAGCGCATGCTGAGAACGAGCTCACATTATTAGGCAGCTAAGACCGGCAATCTTGATGGTGCGGAGTGCACGTGGTGGAAGAGCTGTGGAAGGTCGCCGTCAGCACGCGCTCAGCAGTCGCGCACGCAGCTGCTATGGCCGCTAATGAATACTCCCAGAACCATATATGTAAAGAGTTTGGCCATTTATTGGTAAATATAGGAGACAAATGAGGAGACGCCATTGGCCGAAAGTGGGCTGGGCGTGTTCCAGGGCGTCTTCACAAATTCGAATGTGGCCAACCAGAAGCCGGAAATATTACCCTGGCGGTGGTCGCAAGAAACGTAATTAATAAGTGCGTCGCTGTAACTCTCGGTGACTGAAAATATGGTGCAAGTGATGTTTCAACCACGGTCATCCTACATCATGGTGGAAGAGCGGAACTAGCGGAACGATCGACAACATCCGTACGCCAGGCTCAGAGGGCCGGGAATTTGCCGTCCGAGCGGTCACACTCTGTCTGAGCAAAACAGAGTTCGAGCGGCACATTCGTTTCTTACATCTTTCTCCATGATCATAATCGAAACATCACGTAAACCCTGATTAAAACCGCTTCTCGCTACCACCGCTAGAGCCTAGGGGATTCTTTTCACCTTCTGGTTGGCCAAGAGAGCATGTCAAGCCCGATCATTCTGCGTCTGGTGCACGGCCTGGCTCTGCCCGCGCCTCCCCTTGACCATACTCTCTCAATACTCAACTCTGAATACTCCCTATAGAATCTATCGTACTATACAGCACAGAAAGTGTGAAATTCTTACAGCAAGAGTTGTGAAGGGGCATCCACTATACTCCGTTCACCCTTAAAGGTGCCCTGAGGAGGTTTCTGAGATCACCTAAATATGGCACTAGCTCACTCTGCTGGCTCTAAGCATCCTACAAATCTCTAAATCATGACGTTACGCAGCCGATCTCCCTATTAAAAAAAAAAAAAAATAAAAGATCACAACACACCGATTTCATCTCCGGCGATGCGAGGAGCATGTTCCAAAACCAGGACCACTGTCAGTCCATAGCAAGCGAAGGATCCTGGCGCCTCCGATCGGTGGAACCGCGGAGTGATATCTCGAATGCCCGCGGCTCGGTGTTCATACAGCCCGAACAACGATCCAAACCAGCGAACGCGCGCTCAAGCGCTCGAGAGCTGACATCCGGATACCTCACTGCCGAAAAAACAACAAAAAAACACACAGTTGTTTTTGAGTCGATTATTGCAGTATAAAGCTCCCTCTTCGCGAAAAATTTAACATTTTTTTACTACTTTTACTTGCTTCTATCATGTACAAAAACATACACATTTTGAGATACCAGCGTTTGCAATCTCAACGAAATGTCGCGTTTTCATTGGTCACATGTCGTCTTGGCTACCGGCACAATGCTCCTCCCATCGCTGGAAATAATTTAGATTTTTTATTGCTTTTTTAATAAAACAATCGCCTGCGCATTGATATGATTTATGAATTTCTAGGATGCTTAGAGCCCGCGAAGTAAGTTGTTGCGTATTCAGGTGATTTCAGAAACCTCCTCAGAACACCTTTAAGCTGAGATTGGAAGCTCCGCCTTCAGTGCGAGCTCGCTGGCTTCCGCAGTACTCTGGTTGCACGTGCCTGCGCGTTCACACTTGTGCTAGCAAGGGCAAAAAGCTCGCGCTGAAGGCGGAGCTTCTAGTCTCAGCTTTAGGGTGAACTGAGTATGAGCGTTCAACAACTCAAGGGACATATATACGGTTGAACATATACCAAAGTCACACCAGTTATCGCAACCACGTGCGCATCAGTAGCAGTACAGCCATAGCCTCGTCTATACTGACAAAGCCCGGCAGATCACCATGAGACACGGCCGCCGAAAGTGAAAATGTAGAGTGGCAGCCAACGGATGAGAGGAGAGTCATGTAACGGGCGCCCCCCTGAGGCCAGACGCCGAAACACACTTCCCCCAAGCGATGGAAAGTCCGCTCGTGCTCCTCGCGTCCCTCGCGTGTCCCCACCGCTGCAAAAGCTGTGCGCTCACTATCTTCTCCGAGAAGTGCTGTGCTACCAGATCTTCGCGCTCCAAATCTGCGACCGGGCGATCTATGGCTACGTCGTCGAAACGACAGGCTTTGGGAGTATAGAGGAGGCTATGGTACTACTATTCCTGTAGATCAGATATGATTTTTGAAGTATTAAAGCTGTTTCATGTTAGGCATGTCATCAAGCAAAGGAGCCCACTCTAGCAGTGTCTCCAAAGGGGCATAAATGCACTTGATTTGAGCAATGAGTTCAATAGAATAAATGTGTACCTCATGGGCTACAATGTCCGCATGTCTGACTGCCATCCGAGACTTGCAAATGCTGAAAAGACCTATAGTCGGTGACAAGTCATGAACAAAGTGGAAGCTCTTCCCACCCCTTTCCACTTCAGCCGAGCGAACGGTGGAGAAGAGGTCGCCTCTCCACCGTTCGTTCCACTAAAATAGGTTATATGGTACAGCTTCATGCTTTTCCACAGGTAGGAACCCGATTCAGTGTGGCTTAACTGTCAGGTCCTTTTTAGTGTTCGTTTCAGGATATCCCCAAAAAGAAAGGCATACCAGCAATTAATGAAAACATGCTCAATTATCGCTGTCTGTTTGCAAAGCAAACAGTTTACAGTCCATGGAACAAATATTTTCTTTTGGTGCCATACATTAACGGGCAATGTTGCACTATGCAGTTTAAAAAAGAACGATTTTGCAGTAGGTGGAATGCACATTTTTTAACCTTAAGAAACACATTTTTACCTGAACAACAATTGAACAGTTAACGATACCGAGGAGTTGTAAGAAAATTATTCAATAGAACTCGAGTAAGCTCCTTTGGTATAATGCCAAATAGATGCTCTCGAGAAAATCGTACTGACACAAAATTATCGATTCAACAACTCCTTCTAAAAATACAACACATATCATAACACTCGGTGTGGAAGACATGAGAAGCGACGGCAAAAGCCCTGATAGTTCAGTTCGTCCTGCTGTGCGTAAAAATAATTGCTCCTAGTAACGCAAAAGAAAAACAACAACAACAACAAAACGCGATGTAAATTGGCGGATAAAATAATGCGGAATGCCTAAGTATCCCACTGGGATAATTCTGTAAAGATTGTCTCGTTTGATTGGTTCTTATGCACGCTTCCAAATAAACAACGCACAAATCCTATGGATCTTTTGAACATTCACACGAGCACAGTGAAGGACCTGTATTACGTACATACTTTGTTAATAACAAAAACGTTGCAAACAGTTGCTCTAGCAAAAAATCGGCAAGTCACGGTTAGGCCACTTTGATACACGTGTTTTCAGTTTATTAGTAACAGTCGACTATTATATCGTACTGTTACGAAATTGTTGAAGTGGCACGGCGAGACATTTAAAACTTGTTTCGTTTCACTTAACACAGTCATACTCGTAGGCACGGTTGCGCATGACCCGTACAAGACGCCAGCACATTTCTCCCAGTTCCCCGCTGCACCTGTTATGTCACAACGTTTTTGGTCAAAACAACAGCTTCGGTAACACTTTTCTTGTCACGACAGAAAATAGTCACGTCATCGGCATATGCCAAAAGTTTGATCTCTATTGAGTTGAGACTGAAACCTCGCAAGCTGTTACTGTGGGCGATACTCAGACAATGTGCTTCTAAAATAAATATCAAATAACAGTGGTGACAGCAAGCACCCTGTCGAACGGAAGACAGTGCTGGATTGTTAACTGGAAGAAATCCATTGAATATTAATTTTGCTGAGCAACCTTTATAGGCCATCTGGGCTCCGTCGTACGTAACAGTTCCTATTCCAACGTGTTTAGAACATCCCGAAGCACCGCATGCCTAACGCGGCCAAAAGCCTTCTCCAAGTCAATCTTGAGTAAAGCCACTTGACCTTCCTCGTCGGAGCAACGCTCTAACACGCTCCTTGCAACATGCATCTTTGATTGCATTCTCCCTTTTATGCCGCAATTTTAATGCTCACCAACTATGTCGCAGATGACATGCTGAAGTCGTCTTGTTAATATGTTGGTGAATATTTTGTAGTCAGTACCACACAGAGGGATTGACCTATAATTACTGACACGACGTAGTTTGTCGGGATCATGTGACTTCGGTATAAGGACAGTCTGTGTTTTTTTAAGAGAAAGGGGGACAAGGTTTTAAGCTCGTATGCTTCGCAAAGTACTTCTAAAAGGAGAGCAAAGCTGCGAATTTTGTACTTTTTATCGAATTCGGCAGTAATTCTGTCAGGACCAGGCGATATATGATTGGGTAGTTCACCTACTGACTGTTCAACTTTCACCAAAATAGCCGACTCATCGAGTCTTTTTTTTTTTTTTTGCATCCTTTTGGAAGTGTGGCACCCTTTCTAACAAACTTCTCACACTTGATTCGTCATATTCGTGGTCACTCTTCCCAAAAAGTTTTCGATAGTATTGAACAAAAGCATCTTCAATGCTGCCTTTGTCGGACCTAATTATGTTGTTGCATTCGGTTTCGTAAATCTCTTTAGCTAAAACACAACTTTTTTTCTGAAGTTAATACTTTCTTATTAGGTTGTTCGCCAAAAAAAATTTGTGCGTTCGAGAACGCACAGCGCCATCTTGGTAACGTTCGTGATAAAAATGCTGAATTCGCGTTTTTACTTGCGGGATATCTTTTATTCCGCTACCGGCGTCTACGCACTCTGCCTCGTGAAGTGCACGGAGAGCACGATTCAGTGGCCTTTCCTCGGTTTGTGCGTGGAGCTCAAGAATGCTTGATCTTTCGATTGCTACTTGTTTTCCTTCCTCTTTGAAATGTTTCCATTTTCCCAACAGTTTTAGAGTCTGTTTTCCCTTATTGTAACTGAAAACAGCTCATTTACGCTCGTGGCAAAAGGTTCGTCCTTCAATATTTTTCAATTAACCTTATATTGTTGCCAAATAAAATTAGTTTCTTCCCTGTTTTTCCAAGCGTTTTTGTTACTAAACAATGATCAGTAAAAATAGGGCTTGACTGGGTAGTCTTTGACCCTACTTGTTAAATATGTCGATACATAAATTCTGTCAAGGCGAGCATGCATGGCTGATTAGAAATGTGTGATTTGAAATTGCCTCTTCTGGTTTAGTATTTCTATTTCTTCTAAACTGCATTCATCAATCATTTTTTTTTCAAGAGATTCGCCCTTTTATCGTTGATTTATTTGTCATTCTGACCGATCGGCAACATTGCAGACACAATTGAAATTTCTCCAAAAGACAACAATTCGGTCGCATTCCAAATGTTAATGGAGGTGGCTAAAACTATCCCCTTTCCGGTTTGTTTGAGGCTTAAACGCAAATAATTCGCCAATCTAGGTCTGATAACATAAATCCACGAAGATTAAACCGCCCGTCATCGTGAGTAAGTACCGATATATTAGAGAGAGATACATCTTTCTTAAAAAAGAAGAAGAAAAAAAAAAAAAAAAGAAAACTCTTTTTGCATGAATTTCGGAATGGTTTACACAAACCTCATATTTAAAAGAAATGGGCGCATCGTTACTCAATTTCTTCATCGTCAGGCATTTTGTTTTCTGAATTGTCACGAAATCTAATTGTTGGTTAGACAGTAATCGCTGTGACTGGTACTGCTTTCAACTTGAATTTAAGCCTCTTACATTTAGGGTGGCAAAAAAAAAAAAAAAAAAAAATAAGGTGGCAGTGTACGGATATCTTTTTTTAAGTGCTATATTTTATATTTGCATATAAGGTCTACCCAGGATATTCTCGTTTCCCGTACTTTCCCGCTGTCGGAGACTTGCCTGGAGATCACGTTCTTTGTAGCACAACTTCTGTTATCACGAAAGTTCCTTTTTTTCTTTTAGATATATGTGCGGGTCATCATCGTTGCTCACTGTGAAAGTTGTCGCCATTTTGACTTCGAATTGTAAGGTCCTTTTTTTTTGGTGGCCGTGCTCCATCCCGGATTCTGTTTATTGTCTTGGTTAACTGTTCCTTCACCCTGGAGCTTGTCCAACTGTCGCTTGTTTAGCAGGCTTGCGGGTGGCATGTCAATCTCGACACCAGACTCACTGGCTGGCACGGTGCTCCGGATATCTCCTTCCCCTGCAGTGTGAAGCTCTTGATCATTGGCCGGCGCTCTTTCTTGGTTTGGTGGAGCTACATTTTAATGAGGGCAATGTTTTTCCCTTGGTCTCAGCTGGAGGTTCGTAGGGGACGCCATTGTCAAGTAAACGTCGGGGAGCATGTTCAAATTTGGCGTCTGTTGCGCTCGACGAGTCGGCCGCCACGCGCTCCGCTTCCTCGGCATTCATCGTATAATATCGTTCGATTCATCGAGTGTATATGGCTGGACAGCCAGGGCTTACGTTCGAACTCAGTCTTTTACCCCGTGGCCAAATCGGTGACATTCGGGGCATTTTGGAGCGTGGCAGTCTCGTCCGATGTGGCCGGTGCGCTTACAGCTCAAGCAGAGTGGTGCGCGTCCAGGCACCACGACCAACGCGCTTTTGTCGAATAAGCGTAGCTGATGCGGCATGCTGTCCACAGTCACGCATTCCTCGAGGTTCATTCGCACCAGCCTGGTTGTAGGCTCGATACCCTGGAAGCCCTCCACATGCCAGGATTTTGCGGGACATGTCTGCCATTTTACCGTAGGATTCCAGTGCTTTCCGTACTACGTCGATTTGGCACTTTAAAAGGGATCCAGTAAAGCTTAAACGTCAGTTCCGCGCTGTGTGAGTGAATGACGAGACAGTGTCTGCCCTTAACCTTCAGATTCTTGGCGCCAACTAACCTGTGCTTTGCAGCCGACGATCGTAGGGTCACAATCCAAACATGGTTCATTCGGTAGGCTCCGATGGAGGCCACCTCCTTGCGGACATCCAGTTGTTCGAGTCCGCGTCTGAAATATTCAATACTGTATGGGCGTCTCCTTGCGATAGCCAAACAACCTGCATGGTACTCATCATTCGATGCATTCGATGCAGAAACTGTAGAACCACGGCCCGCTAGGGCCGTTGTAGACGCTCCTCCGGGGCTCATGATTCGAACGTCTTGCTCGTTCGACGTTTCACGCGCTCTCCCGGCCACCGATCCCCCATGCCTTCGTATGCTAACATCGATGAAGGTGCGTCCCGTCTGAGTGCCCGGCTCAAGCCCGAAAACGATGATTGCTACGTGGCCCGACCCGGCCGGTTGGCCTGGTCGAGCCCCAGCTTTCGGGTTGGCCCGGACTCTCGCTGAGCTCTATGACACGGTAGTCGGAAACATAAAAAAGCAGTGGCCTGTACTCTATTTTAATAAATGCCTGTCTTTACTCGTACTCGGGACGAGCCAGCACTCGAGAGGTCGACCCTTCGGCGGTCAAAATGACCCTAGTTGATACCGCCAGGGGGACTTCAAAGGAAAAAACAAACAAGCCCAAAACCTTAGTAAGCCTGAGGTTTTGTATCCCACGTACGTCCACGAGTGCTTCAACGCCTCTGCCGTTAAGGGCGTGTCGAGTGGCCACCGACGATGACGTAACGCGCCGGCCTTGTCTTCTAGGCGATACTTGCTGGAGGCCGGGCCTCCGAATGTCCGCGGAACAAGCGCACCTTCGTCCGCCTTTGCCTCGAGCTGCGCGGTGCTGGGCTGGGGGAGCCGCCGCCGCCAGGAGTTGAGGAATCCATTAGCCAAATAGGTTTACGGGCAGACCACGCGCGCGTGTAGGGGCGCCTCGTAGGCGCCGCCGCCGCAAACGCCACAAATCCAATATCGGTGATGAACCTGCGGAGAGCGCCGCCCACGCCGCAATGACTGCGCGCTTTGGCCAGATAAAGGCCGCAGACCAGCCTGACCGCGGAGCGTGCCGCAGAGCCAGCTTCCAGGCAGAGGCGTTCTTGCGGTGCCCACTTTGCGTTTGCTTCTGGCGGCGCGTAACGTAGCGTATCCCAGGGCACAAAGCGAGCGCGCTACGGGCTCGCCCGTATCGAATTCCGCGAGACTGTGGCGGGCCAGCGCGGGGCCAAATGCGGCCGCCAAGTAGATCTGCCGGCGGAGAAACTCTATTAGCCGGCGGATAAACACGATTGAAATACACCCAATTAGGGTAATGCTCCGGGAGCCTGTTTTCTTTTTTTTGCTGTTTTTTCTCCCTTTTTACTCTCTTCTGTTTCCGCCCTCATTTCGAGAAGCTGGCGTTGGGGCATGCGCGGCTCGTCCGGCCGCTGTGTTGGGATGTGTGTGCGTGTGTGGTGGCGGCTGGAGTCTCAAGGACGACGCTTTTCTTTCCCGGAACTTGAGACGCCGCGGCGACTTCGTTCCGTGACGCAGAGTTGTTACACGTCATGTGCTTTGTTTGGTTGTTTGCTTGGCGATGATTTTTGTGAGTTATTGTTACTCCCGGAAGAAGTAACGAGGAGGCGTCATGGATCTATTTTTGGTCGGCTTCTCGATATGAGATGAATAACAAGAGGTCGTTGCTCAACGGAACCACAATGCCATCTTTGTGTGTTTGTCCATGTGACTATTTCGTGTTTTTTCTTTCTCTCGGTTTTTTTTTTGCGTTTTGTTAGTTAGTTTTTTTTTTTGCTCATTATTGTCTCGTTTTGCAACCAGGTCCAGAAAACGCGGCCTCCCAAAATAATTTTCGACTTGCGTTCACCCAGCCGACCACAATATCGTCGGCAAGAAGCCCGACCCCGAAGCAAGTCGGGATGGAAAGATTGACGGTACCTTCTTAGCCACTCACTTCCTTCTACGGTCTTATTTCTGTTTTATTTTCAGTTTTTCGCTCCATGCTCTGGAGCACATCTCGGCGGCACAAGCTCTCGTGACTTAAGAGCGGCTGCCAACGCTATGGGCTCGCGCTTCTAGCCTTCGCTGCGATACAACATAAGGTGAAACGAAGTATAGTGGCTGCACCAGCTGTACATTGGCTAGAGGTGATATAACTCTACCAAATAGATGGCCGCCAGTGGCCGCATTCGCGGAGCGGGCAAACGCGATCCAGGAAATTGTCATAGAGATCAGTGCACTGGCACGTCACGCGAACATCATGGCCAAGCCCCTGTTCGCCATCTTCGAGCTCAGCCGCCATCAGGGACCTATGACTGTGTGCTCAGATCTCGGTTTTCTTCAACGTATAACTGTTTGATTCTTTTTCAGTCCAACCATTAGGTGTATTTATGCCCTCTTCTGTTTATTTAGGAACTCTAGTAAGTTTTTTCCCCGGTTATTTTGTCAATTTTCATTCCGTACGCGCGTCAATATCAGCCCGTTCATGCGCATCGAGTGCACTCAGAGCGTCGCGCAAATTTAGATTTGTTCAGTTTTAGTTAATTTCTTTTGTTCTTGAGCGTTACAACTCAAAGCAACGTGTTATGTGCCCAAACACAACACTCCAAAACGCGTGGCTTTCTTTTTTTTTCATTGTGCGAAGCTTACATTAACCAACGTCACTAGAACAACTCAGTTGGGAGACTGCCGTAAGGCCTACGCTGAAAGAGTGGCACCGATCCGTACTTAAGAACCGAACTAATGGAGATCGCAACGCCGCCATTTCTCTCGGGGAACTGCACGGCGGCTTGTATTGGTTCGGGAGTATCGCATTCGATAGCGTCCGCTGTGACTGCGCTAGTTTGGCTTTAATCGGCCGTTTCGGCGCCGAAACGTAAACAGTGGAAGGGAGAGCTGCCAACCCCCGTCTCCTAAGCGGACGCGCCGCGATTATTTACCGAAGCTAGAACGCACGCAGAACGGAACGTACTACCTCAAGCCACCTGTGAGACATGGCTGTATAAAAACAATATTACTTGCGCCGCAAAACCCTGTAAACCAAGATTGTATGCAAAAATCACGCTCCTTGTAATTTTGTACTCATCTCCAATAAAAGTTCCTTCACAATAGCTTTTTTTCTTCTTTGTTTTTACGCGAAAACATGCTTTTTAAAAGCTCATAGTGACCACAGCAAAGAGAACAATTTACGCACATCTTGGCACCTCGAGCCTGGGAGTTTCAATGCTCTGGAAACATTCAGTGACTCTAGCAGTAGCCATGTAAAGCAACTTTCATGTTTCAACTCGTCGCTAAAGTGTGTCGCTTTTATCGTATTCAGCTCGGTTTCGGTGGGCACCAGCGGCCCAGGTTTCAAGGGTGAGTGTCCCAACTGAGTATTTTAGTAACGTTGCTCCAGCTCACTTACGTGTTCTTGTTAAAAATTCGGCGTCACCTATAAAAAAAAAAGAAAAAAAACGCGACGCGTGATTGGACGCGAGTGCAGCGTCAGCATTCGGCTGGAAACTCGCGTCCAATCAATTGGAACTCGGGTCCCGGCCGAGCTCTCTGTCGCGGTACACGTGTCCCGTGTGCGCCCCACGTTGGCGTCTTTTGGGGGGACGCCGAAACTTCCAACACTACGGCCTTGAAATGTAGGAGCCGTGGGCCACGCGCCAAGGAGCAGAGAGGAACGAGACTGTGAGAAAAAAGAAAACGGCGGAAGATTCCAGTGACTCAGCGTCGACCCTATCCGCCAGCCAGCACGCGCGTGGCAAAGGAGAAAGCAACAACAACGACTACAGAATAACAGCCCACGACGGCCGAGATTGGGAAGACGCGGTCCGAGGAAGGGCATTTTAATTGGAGCCAGCCGTCACGTGCACGTTTCCCAGCGACCAGCGGGGGAGAGGAGGAGGAAGAAGAGGCCAGGCTTCTCTCTCTCTCTCTCTCTCCCGTCCCTCTCTCCTCCAGGCGGAAATTGAGCCTTCGATCGGGGGGGCTCTTGATGTTATTATTGCCGGCGCCTTCAATATAATCCGGCGGGCGCAGTAATTACGCCGGTCAGCCTAAATTAAGATCTCGCGCGCGATAGGACCCTCTTCGCCCGCTCCGTGCCCGCTGCTGTCTCGGCGGCCTGCAGCTGACTGTTCCCCCCTGCGAAGCGGCGCTGCTGGCGCGGGATCGGCGTAGTGTGCCTCGATTACAGAGTGCTTCCAACTGCACGATTGGGGTCACGTGGTTTATGGACCGCGTTTGCAACTCAAGCAGCGAGGAGTTGGCGAAAGCGTTGACCGTGTGCAAGTGTCTCCGGCTCTGCGTCCGGTTTTTGTTTTTTTCTTCGTCCCGCGATTACAGTATGCTTGCGCACTTGCAGCCGATCGGGAGACGGCCGCATTTAAGTTGCGAACGCTCTCCATGGTTCGAGTTACTCCTTCTCTCAAATCTAGGATCTTTAGATCGGCGGGAAAGCGGAATGCCCCTGCGAATGGGATGTCTGCTTTTTTTGGGTGGCGTTGGTTTCGAATTGGATTCGGCCTAATAAGTACCGCGCTTATTTTGTAAATAATGGGTGTTTGCGGAGGGTTGTTCTGAGTCTGAGCTACTTGGGTGTACGAGATTGGGGAATAAATCGCACGAAACAAACAAGGAGGTCAGAGTTGAGCGAATATACTGCGATGTACTAACGAGATGCGAAATATGTGTGTGTGTGTGTGTGTTTCGCCTACTTCTGTTCGTGTCTCTTTGGGCTGTTATATTTATTCTTACCGTGCGCCGACTCGATCAACTACGCCCTTGGCGAAATGTGTTGCCCTTTGTTAATTCTAGTACTCTGTCCCACCATAGCGCGGACTGTGTAGCAAAGGCTACGAGCGCGGGTGAACGGCTTTGGTAGGATTTCACCTTACACGCGGGCAGCCGAGCCATGATCGTTTTTTACACATTGAGAAGCAACTAATTTTGCAGCCTTTGTAGAGTTTGCAACGTACGGTCATTAGAGAGTTTTAGAATATCGTACGCAATTTCGGCGCACCCTAGCGCTAAATATAGCGCTTGCGTTAGCGCACACTACACGCGAGAGTTTTAGAATAGCGCTTCTCCGTCGCGACGCAAAACCCTAGGCATCTCGTGCTTGTAATACCACCAAGATACAGAACCAATTCTTATTTCACGCGCGAAATACTGCAGCTTGTTTCTTGTTTCTTTTGTTTAGGGTAACATTTTAGGTTTGTCTAAACATGAGAATGCGACGCGAGCGGTGGACCGGTCGTGTCTCCTTCCGTCGCCTCGGCAAGAGAGTTCTCGTTTAGTGACCGTCGCACACTGTGCCTTCGCCGAGAAATGTTCGCGCGTCGCAAGCATCAAGTTTCCGGAGATCGTTGCCTACCTTGCTGGGTCTTCCAAACTGTTTATGAAGTGCACCTCCCGTAGGAGTGCTGTACTGAACATCGCAGTCGCGACTCGATGATTCCGCCGACGTTGCGCTCGCGACTACCGCCCAAGTGACGACCGCCGCCGCAGCCAGCCGTGGTGTTGGGAGTCGCCATTTCCCGACTAAGCTCGTCTCGGCTTTAGTCGACTTCTCGCGCATCGCGAGTCCTCCTTGAAGCAGCGCAAAGACTCTTTGCGTACGAACGTAATTTCCGAAAAAGAGCGTGCGGTAAAATAGCGCACGCAAATCGCAAAACGTGGTCAGCGTTCGGCGCATGCGCAATGGCGACGACGCTATTCTTTGGCGGACGCAATTCTTTCGCGCGCGCTATTCTAAAACCGCCAATTATCGTTTACCGCGGACTGCACGTCGGTTTCAAGGTGTACGAAATCAACTGCGCCACCTGTGCCTCGACGCGTTGAAAACGTTGGAATGGTCCGGATGAGCTATAGACGCTTTGCAGCAGCTGTGCATGGGCGCCACCATAACCGACCTTCAGTTCTTGTTTCCTCTTATTACATTTACTTCACTTCATCGTTGCCATAGCGGGGCACGTTATTGCTATTTTAGTTTCTCCAGTGTCCTTCTCCACAGCATTGGCCTTTCTGGAGGCTTGTCAACGCCTGCTTAGTGGCTCGGTATCTGGGAAAGTCATGAGAAGGTCAGCAATGGCGGCTGTAATCTGGCGCGTGTGTAAAGCGTCTATAGACCCCGTCTTGACAAACGAGACAGTGCGTGAGCTCAGCTCTCTAACGCTAAACTCGCAGGCGCTGAAGAGTCCACGTATCTTGTAAACTTACGCGGTGATAACGAGGACAAGAACCACGCTTGTATATATACTTTCTGTTCGTCTTACAGCCTTACTGCGTTGAAGCTACACGTGTCACCAACACTATTCATTCGAATCACTACTCACACACACTTACCCTTAAGCCTCAATCACACCGCTAACTCGTTATAAGAAAGACAGTCTGCTAGACGCTGTCTGATGCGTGCTTCTTTCTTGTACGCCTCTTCCTGTCACACTGCAGGTCATGCTAAGACTGTCTGCCGACATGTTCGAACATGCAAACTTCGAACATGTAAACATGTTTTGAAGATGCTCCAGGCGTGTGCGCAGATAATTTTGCATGACATTGCGTCTGCGGAAAAACTCCGTGTCGTTTGTATGATGCGTGGACAGCGGGACCGCGACTTTTGGGTTCTTTTTATAACTTCTTTTCCCCGTGCGTCCTTACGGAGTTGACGGAAAAAGTCAATGGAACCAATTTCGAAGAGTGTCGAATATACAACTTCATCACCGCGTTGGTCATACCCCGGCGTGTGTGATTATTGGTGCCTTCCGATCAAACCAAGCGCGGTAAGCGCGCCGTGACGCTGAGCTTTTGGCCTCTGTCTGTGTGTGTTCTCGCGTGTCTTTCAGGGCCAGAGGCAGCCTTAAGAAACGCCGTATCGTGCTTCTTGTCTATGTAATTTGTTATTTGATGTTTTTTATGGCCGCAATTTGATTGGATGTGAAGCGATGATAGGATGGTCGGGAGACCCGCCACGTGAATCTGGTTTTGTGCGCGTGCGCAGTGCTCACACCCGGTGCCGGCAGACGCGGGATTGTTTGTAAACCACGTGTTGGTGTCTTTGACTGCGCTCCGGATTAATGTGAAACGAAGTACAGAAACTGCCCGGGAAACTTCCGGCAAGTCCGGGATTCTGCCCGCGCGTTCTGGAAGGCGGACTCGTCCAGGTGCGACGAGTTCGCGCCGCGGCTTCGCGTCCACCTGTCCCGCCCGCCGGCGCTCCAACGGCAGCCTGCAGCAACAGTGCGGGCGGCGAGGAGTGTCTCTTGCGCGGAGCATCGAGCGACTGCATTAGTAGACCCAAAGAGGTTTCCCTTGTCTCCGTCGGCGGCAGCAACGCGACGCCCCGGGACGGCAGCTCGTCCCCAAATGGAGACCGGGACACATGTCGGCACTCAGACAAATAGCGGTCGCCTAGTCGACGGCCAAATGGCCTTGTTGCTCGATGGGCCGCCGGGACGAAGGAGACGCTCGCGTCGCGCCACCCGTCCCCTCCCCACCCCCCTGAGGCTGCGGCGGCAACAGAGCCGGCGCCCGGACCTCCCGTACTCACCCTTCGAGTGACAGTAGAACGGAAGCTAGACGCCGGTTCACCGAACCATGGAGCGTGGCAGAGGCAGCTATTCATACCCAGCCAATCCGGCTCTTTGAATGCATCGCGTGAAAACGCGCCCGCCGCGTCGCTTTGTAGTTCTCGAAGGTCACGTGACACCGGCGCGTCATTTGATTGGCTCGATTGGCTCGTAGCGTCCGCTGCGGTTTGGTGAATAACCAATCGGTCGGCTTCGTTTCGCTTCTCCGCGTCTTCAGTCGTATGGAATGTGGTGCCACGTGGCTCGAACTCGACAGTTGACTGGTGCACCCGATTGGTCAGCTTTGACTGCGCTGTCACGTGGGGGGTTAGGGGTATGCATTCCGGGCCGATTTCGCGAGACAAAAAAGGGCTGCTGACGTTCGGTGAAAAAATCTTCCATCTGGGAGACGCGCGCGCGCCGAGACGCTGGGGCCGAGCTTCGAGCTGCCGGCCGCTGTCGGCTCTCGCGTCCGGAGAGTGGTTCGCAGCATCCGTTTTCATTTTCCGGGTGCGGTGTGTCCAAATGTAGCGGCACGACGTGTTCGACTTTTTCGGCTCATTTTGATTTTATTATTAATGGAGGTTGAAAGAGCCCGCAGGTCCTAGGGCAGTGCGGTGCTCTCAAATGGAATGGTCGAGTTGAAATGCTGCTTTTCTTTTTTGCTTTCGCTTTCTTTTTTTTTTTCTCAGTGCGCCGGAGTTATCTCTGGACGGTTCGTGTGGCACTGCCTACAATAACGTTCAGCAAACGCAGGGAGGCGAAATAATATTTTAATTTAATTACAGCCTTGTTTTATCAGGCTTTGATGACGCGACATTAAAGGGCATTCATAATATCATTGGAGAACAGCTATAGAAGGCATAGGTTGGTACATCATTGTCAGATGCTTGGAGGGCATAGCGCAGCAACGCGGGTCTTCGGAGGAGCGCAATATTGTCGTCAACCTGTGGGTATTCTAGCCCTAGAGCCACTAAATGAGCTGCGCTTAGAGTATCGGCACTCCGTTCCCCGACATTGTTGTGGGCGCCGCCATTTTGGCTCGTATGTAGAGCAGACGCAACTGCCAATCGTCATGACTCAAAAGTGCGACTTCCTCAGCATTAGATTCGGTGTTAGCAAGGTCATGTAATATTGCCTTGCTCTGTCGCGAACTGTTTAAACATTTGTGGAGGGCGGAAAGCGTTTTCTGTGATTTCATATAAAGCTTAAGATAACTGGCAACCATGAATTTAAGACACAATATGGCCGAGTGTCGTTACTCTAAAGCGTAGCTTATTTAGTGGCACTACCTAGCCCTATGAAAGGTCTGATAAGGTTGACCGCATGTTAGCCATTTCTAATCATCACCTCCGCGCGGTGACCAAATGCACCCAGCCCTGTGAGAATAAAAATCTGGCCCAAAAGTATGAGTGAGCTTGTAGTCCGCCGCGCCTCAGTGACAGTCAATAATGACCAAGTGTCGAACCTGCGCGTTATGTCATTTTACGAGGCGAGTAGTAACTGGAAAATCACAGCAATCCTTGGAGCGTATGTCACTCGTCGCGAATGCGGCAAAACGCAATGAATTTGAAATGGATGTCCAGTTAGCTTCGTAAATTTCGCTGCGAAACGGTGCATCTTTGATATTAAAAAAAAAGAGGTAAAGGCAGCAGCGTCTATAACACGTGACATGCACATGTCGTCATCTCAACATGTTGCCGGTCATTCTTTTTTTTTTCTTGACGAAAAGAACAAACGCGGTGGTTCAAAATGAACGCTGCAGAAGGTACCCGCACAGCAACAAGACCAGCACAATGATAGCTGATGGGACGCGTACTTGCTCGGGCTGCGTCAATTACGTCCGGCTGCGTGGTCCTCCATATACGACAGCACCTGGGTTGGACGTATAACGTATTTTTTTCGACGATATGTGGGAACGTTTGCGGCACACAAAGGAAAGCGAGTGCGGAGTGCCACTCGACCAAGCTGTCTTGCAGGAAGAGTCTCTTGGAACGGCGTGCCATCCGGCCACAAGCGACGTGCTGTGCACACCGAGGAACCTACTCTAATGCTGGCTATATCTACACACAGTCGTATCTGAACCAGAGTACGCGTCGAGATATAAATTGACGTGCGACGTAGCGTACGCATGTAAACAAACAAAGATAGGTATACGCTAAAGGCGCGGTAGACACGAAACGCATAAACACATCGACCCAATAATTGTTCACAATACGCATGCCTTCATTCGTGGCGGGTCGTTTCTATCGCATTCGAAGGACTGTCTTCGTTGCAGAGACAGCTAAACTTGGATTCTCGTTGAACAAGCTTGCCTCTGTGTTCCTGTGCTCATGTGCTTCGTGCACACGAGCACTGAAATGCCGCCTCGTGCCATGGAAATTAGCATCGTGACTAATTCACGTTGTGAGACTTTACTTGCGGTTTCATAGTTGCAACGTTGCTTGTGCGACAAAACAACAACAGCAACAGATTTTTGATTTCCACTTGATGACGTCATGGACGTGTCATGCTGTCGCTGGCCGCGATCCTGGCGGCGTTCCACGGTGGTGGACGTAGGAAACGTCTGTTCGGCTGCAGTTTGATCACCAGCTTGACAGTCCAAGGAAGCTTCGACAGCCAGGAGATGGGACGCCGCGACGGCAGCGACACTCGCGTTTGGTTGGTTGTGCTTTTCGCCACGTCTATGACCAACCACCAGGATTCGCTGAGTCCGACAGCGTAGCACTCCGGCTTTTGTAACGCGATTCGTTGTCACTTCGGGACTACCTTGGATGCTTTGGCGGGCGGAGGATTCCGTTGTTATAGTTCGAACCGTTGTTCAAGGTGTAGTCAGTCCCATTGAAATATGGCGTCATTTATGGCTGTGCTAGAGCGGAAATATGGCCAATTTCGATATACATCTAGACTTGGGGGGGGGGGGGGGGGGGGGGGGGGGGAGGGGGGGGGGGGGGCTGGACTGGTGACATGCGTCGCTCGGCACTGATCGTTCTGGGGCACAGCTATAGCTTTTCAACAGTCGAACGGGGGCAGTCTGACTCGATATTGCTGTATGAATGTTTGTACAGGAAGTAGTTAGTGCACATTCCTTGAAATCTCCTCTCTGGATGGGTAATATAGCCGGCGCTGCACGGCTGCTAACCTGTGATCATTGATGTGCGTCATGTAACAATAATTGCACGAGAGGGCTCTAGTATGCTTGACAATCATATTGGCATTTTATCGTGCTTTTTTTAAAATAATCCTGCAGTGACCATATTCCCATTTCTAATTACCATTAGTGACGCAAGTTTTAAACCCACAGACAATGAAAGTCAAAATATGCGCAAAACGCTAGGGCTTGAGCACCGGTGGCGTCATGGAGAATTTCCAGACCGTGTCTAAAACTTCTCTTTTCAAAAGACGAGTTACACATTTTGTTCGGAAATTAATGTTCAGAAATGTTGCCGATGTCCGTGTTGTGTTTGAAACGTAATTACGTATTTGCAGGACAAAGAGATAATACTCATTTACGATTGATGTTAATAACCTAATTCAATTTGAAACCCTTCTATTGGTTTTTGCTATGCTGTGGATATGAGCGTAAGCAATTATGTCTGATATTTCTAGCACATTTTATAAAAAAAAAAAAAAAAAACGCAGCGAGCAAACATTGAAAAAAAAAAAATTAGAGTGAAACCAATGTATGTTCACGCAGCCTTAGGCATTTGCGAACAGGGAAACGAGGAAGGCGGAAGGGGCTTAGATTTAGGTTTAGAAAGAGTTATATACGTAAAAACAGGGGACGGGACAACACATCTTTCAGATTTGTTTGCGATCCTTCGTTTTTCCTCTAAATTGATACTTATGAAATTTTATATATATATATATATATATATATATATATATATATATTTATATTTTCCGGCCTGACTGCGTGCTTTGGAAAGACTACGGTGCAACAATCAAGGTTTCTAAAAAAGAAAAAATACTTTTTTTTTTTTTGCCTCGAAAATAAACTACGTATCACTGAACTGGGGCTTCCGGAGTCCGCGATTTGACTGGCGCCGGCTATCTGGAACGGCCATCATTTTGTAATTGCACATTTCCAAGAATCACTTCTAACTTTGGATCAAATGATGGCAAGCTGAGTAATGTTGGAATGTGGTCCGTACCGCTAGCGCGCTACACTTATGTAGATACTGAGCATTCGGCAATACGTAGCTTATTTCTTCGGCAAAAGAAAAAAATTAAAAGCAGGGTAAGTTAGAGGCACACCGTAGAATGTTTGTATGGATATTGCACACGTTTATCCCACACTAGCCGAGACGAAACGGCGTGCTGACGATTGGAGCAGTAAGAGCGCAACTCAGCCCCCCATTCCCCCTCCCCGCCCCCCGTGCGGTCAGCTTCGAGGTTCCTCCATCGGCGGTGAAGGAACAGTTGTGGTCGACGTGCCATTAGCGAGAAAGCGTGGGCTCGGATTACCCGAGGGCGGCACCGTTAGCGTCCACAGAGCCGCTGCAGCGACGCGTACTTTGCCCATTTGACCGTTCAGCTTGCCGGTTCAATCGAGTCTGCGTCCTTTCTCAACCAATCAGCGGTCGGGCGCGGGCTCGCTGACACGCCTCGCACGAGCAAGTACGCGAACGTACACGATACCTCGTGACGGGAGGCGGATAGTTGATTGGCTCAGTTTCGAACGCGCGTTCCATCTCATTCGCACCTTGTGCAATCGCTAAGCGGGGTAGTGCGGTGAGGAGCAGGGGTTCGGCTTTCCCGCCGAGGTGAGGCCGGACTTCACTTGGTCTCCAGGGGAGGCGGTGGAGTTTGGGAACGCCAGTCTTCGCGCCTTGTTCGGTGCACTCTCGTATTAAGCAGAATCTCTAAAAGGAAAGCTGAGTATGCGCTTCGAAACTACGTCATTTTGAGAGAAGGCCGACCTTTGTGTTTGCGTTGTCTATTTGCGCTGCGTTGTGCAGGGTGTTATTTGTGTGCCTGGAAGCATCACAGATCTTTCTCATTCAGCTTGGCCATTGCCAGAAAAAAAACACAACTTGAAATGTAACAATTGCTTCGACACTTCAATTAAATACCTCAGTTTCAATGTTTTGACCTTTGTTCCCTTTGTTCATGCATTGTAACGTTATAAAGTGCGCCGATTGAAATCCGTAAGCATTGACAGGATGGTTAATGCAAAAAAAAAAAAAAAAACGAATCGTTTGCTGGGTAAAAGCGTTTGCAGTCTTCGACGTGTTAAACTTTGAGGGAGCTTTCAGAGAGAGGCTTTCTGGTCTAATAGAAATTTACCACATTCTTTTGTTTGCGTAGCGACGTGTAAGCTGTCCCAGTCCAAGTGGGTTTGATTTTTCATAACAGCTGAAGTAAGCGCAATACTGAATGGTCTGATACATATCTAGTTTTTCCTCAAATCGCAAATTCAATCACTTCTGGTCTTTGCATCATTGAACAAAAATTAGGAAAGGCGGAATTCCAAAAGTGTACATAATATTTGCAAAAAATGTATCACAATACAAATGCCAAATACTTCGACAAAGATGTGTTTAATTATATATCAAATTACACGTTTCAGAAAATTGTTTAAATACAAGATGCAAATACAACGAGAGGTATTTGACCGTTTTCAAATAATTTCACAAATACATTTTTCCCATAGTTTTGTATTTTAGGCGTGTATTTAACCCTGAATGAAAAAAGGACATTCCAAAATTAAGAAAAAAAAATTGGATTTTGTATGTACCAAGAATGAAGAGCCTAAAGGGGTGATGCAACATTTTTTTATACTTTGCGAAAACATCGCTAAGAACGAATCCCTGACGTTAATGACCTATGAAACACGCGTTCGTTTCTCACCACATGCCATAGAAGTAGCATAAAAAAAATAAAGAAAAACGAGCAGCGTTCATTCCCTCAAGTCGCATCCAGAACAAGCGGCCACATGTTCTGGAGCCAATTATAAGCCGCCATTTTTAATCATAGCCACCCGCCGGGGTTGGCAAAGCACATGACACGTGCTGATTCCAGACATTGTTATGGCTCGGCTATTGTCATTGCAGCGATTGGACACGGACCACTACCCGAATGCTTGTCGAGCTATTGATTATCACGAGCCCAAATCGATTGCACGCGCAATGTTCGGGTTCAATCTAGGAGCCGTATTCAAATATCATCAATGGGGAGACTGCGATCTCCCAGCTACGTCACCAAATTTTGCAAAAGAGAGATAAAAAAAAACAAAAAAAACAAAAAAAAACACGCTCGCGTTTGTTCTTGACAATACACCGCAACAAAACAGCTTCTTGGTTAGTGGCGTTGCGTACGAGTGTACTTGGGTCCCACCAGTGCCAGTAAGCTTCGTGTAAAGTGAGAAACATTGCAAGCGAATACCGTTGCACGGCCCATTAAAAAATAAAAAGAAATACAGCTTTTTTTATATACAGTTATTTGGTATAAAATAGGCAAATACAGTATGACAAAAAAAAAATGTATTTAATGCGAGTTAAATTTCGCTGAATTTAAGCAATAAAGCCCTTTCAAACTGTGAGAATCGGCCCCGCAATCACCGTGGGTGGACGCGGGAACAGGACCGAGCTTCTTTTTCTTTCCATTGCGTGTTGGCGTTTGCACGTGCGCCCCTGTGTGTGGGTGAACTGGCGACGCTCGTGCGAGCTGGGGCAGGGGAGGCTTTGAGAAGAGAAGAAGACAAGGACAGCACGTGCTGTAACCTTCTGCGGCGACATTCGAAAATGAGCTTCGCTTGTAAATAGACGTGTTTTTTTTTTCCCTCCTATTCGCGGAGTCCTGTCTGGTTTTCTCTTCCGTCAGCGACCATCAGCTGCCTCCGTCGTCGGGTCCCGGCGCAATCTCCAAGAAAGAACATCTTCACTGGCGCAGTCGACAGGATTGCGTCAGCGGACCCCGGCGGCGTGATCTTCACAACGGAATCGGCGGACAGCGACTTGACGCGGCACTGGTGGAGCCTTCTAAAGAGAAGACTGGACCACCGGGCTCCTTGAAGATTGGACCACCGAGCTACTTCGTGGTGGCAGAGCTACCTCTGACCGGATGCCGTCCCACTCCAGCGAGGAACGCTTGAGTCTACAGCTCGGACATCATTTTCGTGCCTGACTATTCTGAGGAGCGGGCTGCGTCTGTGATCCAGCGGCAGTCGTTGACCTTACGGTAAGGTGATTCTTTGACGTGTGCCCGCCATGGATACAGACAGTGCAGAGCGGCGGATGCCGGTTCTAATGCCCGAGCAGAATAGGGGTCGGAATAGGGATGTTGACGGGCCAGGTGAATCGTCACCTTCGAGTGGATTAGGCGCAAACTCGCAGACAGAAGGGGAGGGGAACGGAGGAATCCGATCAGACAGCTTAATTGAAAAGGAGATAGAACTAGTGAGGGAGAAAGAACGGCTGTTACGCCTCGAGCTAGAACTAGAACATCTACGCTCAGAAAACCGAAGGCGAGCCAGTGGAGGCGGCATAGAGTTCAACCTCCGAGATGAAGTTTTTCGCTTTTCGAGATTGATGAAAGGAGTGCTGACTCCCATGCCGTCGTCCGACATATTAGTGCCGAGCTGGTTTGATGGCGTAGAAAACGTCTTCGAGACACATGAAGTCCCTGAGCGGCTCAGAGGATATCTTGTGCGACCTTATTTCACGGAGAGCATGCGTGCACTAGTGAATAGGGTGAACACGGGCGAGAGAAGTGGATATGGTGCGGTCAAAGAACAGGTCTTGTTAGAGCTCGGACTGTCGCGAGCTGAGGTCTGGAGGCCCTTTATTGAAACCACCACTTCTCTCAAAGAAAAACGCGAGAGCCCAAGGCAGGGCATCGTACCTGAAAATTATCGGGTGAAGTGTTTTAAATGCAAGGAATTGGGGCACTATTCCCGCGAATGTCCCCGGACGAAGACACCAGACGAAGAGCTTCGGTTTCACAAGAAACGAGTTGACTCCAAGAATGTCACCGTGGAGGAAGATTCCAGCCGTGAGCCCGACAAGGGGACGACCGAGGTGGGCAAGACCGACGGTAACAACTTGGACCACCAAGGTCACTTGAGGTGGGACCCATCGGTCCGCGAGGCGCCTCAGATTATGCTACAGGCCGACGACACGGAGCGGTCGTCGAAGAACAATCGCAGCTGCGTGTCTGTGCAGGCGCACGTTGACGACAGAAATGAGCTGAACGTCTCGCGTGCCTGGAGGACGTCCCAGCGAGCCCAGGACGACCACGACAAGCAGGTGAACGTCGACGACGAAAGGCCGTACACTCTGCTTGGGCGGCAGGCGTCCCAGCAATCTGAGGACGACCCATGTGTGAACTTCGACAACGGCGAGGCCGGTCCCGACATCTTACCTGGGTTGCACAAGTTCCGGCAAGCCAATGACGACCAAGTTGAGAACATGGGCGTCGGCTGCAAGGAAGAACCTAGAGTTTCTCCTGGAAGGTGGGCGTTCCGGCAAGCCGAA
This sequence comes from Ixodes scapularis, assembly GCF_016920785.2. Lineage (NCBI taxonomy): Eukaryota > Metazoa > Arthropoda > Arachnida > Ixodida > Ixodidae > Ixodes > Ixodes scapularis. Next base: position 7,972,418 of record NW_024609882.1, on the reverse strand, counting down.
GACGACGACGGCGAGAACGTGGACGACGGCGAAGGACCGAACTTATCGCTGGGGCGGCAGGATGACCATGACGAGAACGTGAACGTCGACGACGAAAAAGAACCGGATATTTTGCTTTGTCGGCAGAGGTTCTGGCAAGCTGATGACGACCACGGCAAGGAAGTGGGTGTCGAGAAGAAGTCGGACATGTTGTTAGGGTGGCTGACGTCACAGCCGGCCGGTGAAGGTGTCAGGGAAAACGGGGACAGTGACGAGGACACCGTCTTTGAGATGAAGATGTCCCAGATTATAGCTAAGGACGCCGATGAAGACTCGACCACCTGCCAGCCGGCCACGTATGAGAGAGCTGGGAGTGTAGAAGACGTCGACAACGGCGACCACCTGCGAGGCCCTTTCCTGATTCGTAAATCAAGACAGAGCATAAACTGTCCTCGCTCTTGCGCGGAAAAATTCCGGAACCAGCTATACGCCGTCCGATTCAAGCCCCGCCGAAATCTGGGTGGCTTGAATAACCTGTCGACAAAGAGGCCTAGGCTAGGAGGCTAGATGCTGCGCTAGTCTCGGCGCGAGATTTGTCACTGCTTTGGAGCCTTGGCGGGCACAGCAAGAATCACTTTACTGGCGTGTGATTTGCATTTTGGTGTAAATTTTTTTTTGATAGTTTGGATTCTGACGGGTCGAGTCACAAACTCTGTGCAAGGTGTGACTGATATGCGTACGCGTTTTAGTTTAGTTGTTATATATTATTTTTGACATTTCGGGTCTAAAAAATATACTTAGTCGGGAGGTGTGAGAATCGGCCCCGCAATCACCGTGGGTGGACGCGGGAACAGGACCGAGCTTCTTTTTCTTTCCATTGCGTGTTGGCGTTTGCACGTGCGCCCCTGTGTGTGGGTGAACTGGCGACGCTCGTGCGAGCTGGGGCAGGGGAGGCTTTGAGAAGAGAAGAAGACAAGGACAGCACGTGCTGTAACCTTCTGCGGCGACATTCGAAAATGAGCTTCGCTTGTAAATAGACGTGTTTTTTTTTTTCCCTCCTATTCGCGGAGTCCTGTCTGGTTTTCTCTTCCGTCAGCGACCATCAGCTGCCTCCGTCGTCGGGTCCCGGCGCAATCTCCAAGAAAGAACATCTTCACTCAAACAGCATGTTGTTGATTCGCAACTTCTTTAAGGAATAAAGACACCCAACAAAAAAGAACATACTTCTACCCGTAACGTTCATTTCTCGTTCTACATTTTCTTATTTGTCTTCGGTGTTTAAGCGCGCAAAGCGCAGAATGTCTTATGATTTTTGCTGACACTCTCATAGCAAAGGTAACTGCTCAAAATCATATTTGATTGTGCTTAGTGCACACATTTGTATTTGGTGAGTATTTGAAATACAAGTATTTGAAATGCTCGATTTTATTGTATTTAAATATAATCGACAAACAAATGTTCTAATTTGTAATTAAATACAAAATATTTGAAGTATTTTAAATATGTACTTCGAGTACTTGTATTTGAAATACTGTGTATTAGGGTGCCTCACTGTCCTTCTGTTTAGGGTGATGCCACCCTTTGTAGTACCAGATGCCGACAGCACGCGCTCACGGTCAAAATACAAAGAAATCGACGAAAACAAAATGTCGCCATAGCACAGTCAGCGCCACAAGCGCGTGCAGGGACACGCTCTTTCACGCGCTTCTCAACAAAAACTAAAAATAAACGTATGTGACAAAATGGCGAGATGCCACCACCCTAAGCAAAGCGCACATGAAGGCACCCTACTGTGTATCCTTGCGCTGAACAATATTTGGGCGCCCTGTGACGTTTGAGTTGGCTTTTCCTTATTCATGGTGTAAGTGCGGGGAAGCCAGCTTTCAAGATCAGCAGCATGTGGCATTGTAGTCCCTCTGGGACTTCGTGCCCATACATACATGTGCGTGCATACACACGCAAAGAAAAAAGAAGTGAGATAGAGAGAGAGAGGAGGGGTGGAGGGGAAAAGTGGAGGGGGAAGGAGGGGACGCGGCGTTGTAGACACGTGATCTGCAGCGCTTGAGCGGCAAACAAAGCACCGTTCAGCCGCTCTCGTGCCGTACCTAATAAATTCCGAAGACCATGATTATATCGGCTTTTGATTTATGTGACGAATGGAGACACAGACCAGCGTTTAGGTTTTGAAGATGTAGCTGACGTAGAGTCAATTGAGCGCGCACGTATTTGTTTGTAGGAGCAGATACAGTGATGTTCCTGTTGTGCTTGTTGTCACGCATCTGGTATTCTCTCGAGTTTCGTGCATGTGAGGCCCTCGGCGCCTTTATATACACACACACACACACACACACACACACACACACAACACACACACACACATATATATATATATATATATATATATATATATATATATATATATATACAGAGAGAGAGAGAGAGAGAGAGAGATAAAGCTCGTTTAAGAGACAGAGAGATAACGCTCGTTCAGTCATTTGGAGGCCATAATACGTACGATATGTTTCTAGAATTCAGAGATCCGAGTGATGAATGGAATGGGGATCATTAAAAAATTCGGTAGCCGCCGTTATCTTTGAAATCCCATAATTAATAGAATGCAGTATTCAAGGAGCAATCGTTTTAATTTGTGTAGAGGACATTAAACGTCACGCGACATTATGACGCCGCCAAGTCGTGGTGTCACCTGACAGCGTGACGTAACACGACATCCCGTCAGGTGAAATTACGTTTATATGACGTGCGTTACGTAGACATTACGTAATGTAATGTGGACTCATGTCACGTCCCGTGACACAGCGTCGCGTCCAATGTGGTGTGCGTGGACACACGGATGCACGGACGAAAGACTTCTGGGAGTAAGAGCTCTCCTGACAAAGCATGCCGTCCTTTCAAACGTCTAATATTAACATATACTTGCATACACTGATCACTCACGGGCAAGCTATCTTCTTGAAGTTGGGAGTAGGAGTGGCCTACATGTTCCGACTTTCTGCCACGCTCATCACTTACTACTACTACTACTTGAAGCTGGGCGACCAGAAATGTTCAAGCAACATTAACGAAATAAAAGTTGCGTTGGCATCCTCTAGTGTCGCATTTTCGCTCGATTTTCTGCGCAGCTGCTCATTCTTTCGAGCAGTGTTTGTCCCCATTTGTTTCCTACCTACGTTAGAGAACTGCGAAGCGGTTTCTTCGAGCCCTCCCTCCACGAACGTCCACGGTGGCAGAGGAATGCAGCAAAACTCCCGGACAAATTTCCACACGGCAAGAACATGGAGCGTGTCCTGGGTGGCACGCACGTTGGAAAGGGGAAAACTCGCCGCGCGCGGCACCAAAATCACGAGTCCAATTATTTCAGCGCGACTACGTCGTCGCGATTCTTCGCAGCGAAGCCTTTTTTTTCCGAAACAAAACAAAAAGAAGGAAGCAGCACGTCGTTCTTCTCTGGAACCCACGCAATTAGTCCCGCAAGCTACGTCCTGGGCGCTAGGCGCGAGATGCTCTCCATTGCGAGCGCGTGGATCATTAATAATCGGACCCGGTCCCGCGTGCTCTGCGGAGATGACGAGGCGGCGGGACAGCCGGCATGACAACCGGAGTCCCACGTCGTGCCGCTGCCATTAGTGGAGCACTCGAGAAGACGCGCCGCAACGCTCCGTGCCACCCTCGGCAACGCAGCCAGTGGGGGAGGGGGGTAGTGTACGGTGTTTTCACCGAAGAGCATAATTTTAATGAGCGTCGGGAAGCGTTTTCCTAGCGTGGCTGCCGGCTTTCGTTGTGTGGCGTGCTTTTTTCTTTGGGTGATCTATATGAATACCGATCATTGGCATTTGTTCCTACTGTCGCCAGCAATTCAGGTTAGAAAGTCGTGGCGATGAGTGGCTTTGACTGTCCTATCTAACCGGCTGAAGGATTCCAAACATATCAAAATGACTCGGCAGGAGTTTGCGTACACGACACAGTTACTGCTCATGAACTCAGGTCCTTGTGACCCACCTACTTACTGCCGGAGATATGGCTGTCGTGGGCATGGTGGCACTCGTAAGAAGAGGCTCCGTCGCCATCAATACCAAAGTGCAGTGTACAGCCTTCTGTAAGATGGGGATCCCATTTCGTGGCAACCGTCGTACAAAGCGAAGTTCTGTCAGTGGCGCAGTCGTGTTGGGCGCTGGGGCGACGTAATTCCGGAATAGCCAACCCAGTATGCAAACAGATAACATTGGATATTTAGCTTCATCGGAGACGTCAGACCAACTTCTAGCAGTCTGAACAACCACGAAACAAATTACATACCAGCAGTGATTGCGTTGTGATTCTGTGATTTTTTTTTTTTTTTTAAGGGCTGTCCAAACAGCACATTTTCTGGAATTATAGCATTTTATGTACCGGGAGTGGAGCTGTTCCTCCAGTTCCGATCCGCTTTGGGATGCTTTTTTTTTTTTCTGGAGAAAAGTTACTTTCTGCTTTTGTTCCTGAACAAAGGCTTGGAACGTGCTCATCACGTGGTTCCGGAGAGCCCCTCACACGCGCCGCTGGATGTCGTCAAGGCCTCCGCTGCTCTTGTCAGTCCCCAGCCTCCCGAAAACAAGAAGTGGGGAGAAAGATGAGAACGAGGAGGCGAGAAGGGAACCCATACTCTCTGCGGGGTTGATGTCCTCACTGAAAACATGTGCGTGTCCCGCAATGCTCGCAATTAAAAAAAAACAACAAAAAAACAATGTGCATTTTTCTTTTGTCTTCTTGCCGTTCACGGACTTTGCAGCGTACTGTTGGACAACCCTTCATACAGATTCGCTGGTCGGTGACTCTAAGGGGAAGAAGAAAATAGGCTTCTTGATTTTCGATGGAATTTCCAGTCTGCGTTGAGTAAGTGCACAACTGAGCGTACGATAGCCCTGTCGGGTTCGGTGTGGCGTCGCAGAGACGTTGCCGAGACCAACGCTGAGAGTGCTGTGTTTTCTCTCGCTCACATCGCGGCTCGGACGATGCGGGGTGTCCGGCCATTAGTGCAGCTCCCCTGGCGACTCGCTTCAATTCACCGTTCCTTGGGTGTCGTCGAGTCCGTGCTGCGGAATGCGCTCCAGCCGTGGGTTATTTGTTTCCAGAGGTTGGCGCGTTCGGACGTGGTGGCGCTGCTGGTGCTATGCTCGGAATGCTCATTGCGTCCAGTCCCCAAACGTCAGCAAGGAAAACCATTTCGGTCAATGGGGCTGGAATGAGCGTCGCTGCCTGGCAACGTGGGGAAGCTGCCGTCTCAGGGACGCTATTTGGCTCCCTGTCTGTCTTGATGCCCGAGCGCTTTTGTTGGGGAATGTGTATTGTGTTTATTTTTGTGTATGATGATGAAACAAGTCAGGAGAGACAAAGAGAGAGAGAGAGAGAAGAATGGAGGGAACCTAATGACGAACCCTTCTTCAGACGAAATTATTTGATGTCAAAATCTAGAAATACCGAGGCAAAAGAAAGGTGATGGGGACGACGTGCTCTCGACTGTGAAAACACTTAAATTCATTAAGAAAAGCAAAATCTTCTTTACATACTTTTTGGGGTCTCTGGGGTGAGTGGGGTTGAATGGTGTAGAAATGCAACTCTGAACATGTGTTCATTCTAAATCAAAATTTGATGGCTTGTAATAGAGTGAATTCATCTTATTTAGCAGAGTTGCCACGCGTGTACCTCCCAATGCAGTTAATGCGTTGTTCCCCGCCATCGAAGAAACTTTCGGTGCGAAATAATCCAGACAAATAAAAAAACAAACCTCAGTTGATTAAAGAAAGAAAAAAAGGAAGGTGCGAGCTTTTAGCTCGATGGAAAAGGCGATGCAGGAAGCGACCCGTGTTTCGACTCTCACCCTGCTCCCCTAATCGGAACCCCGCACTTCGTGCGCCGCAGTTCCGCGTTAATACTGACAACCAGACAAAGCGAACCGAAGGTGCGAAATGCGCGGAAACGCGGTCTATTTTTTCTCGACAAGATGAAGCCTTCGTAGAGTCCGTCGACGTCATTATTACACCTGCGCCTCGAGCAACAGGATGCCTCTGCATTTCGTCGGCACGTGAACCGACCCGTACGACGCCGCTTCGGAAAGCGGCGCGTCCGCGGCCGGTAGCCACCGGTGTCGGTAGTGTGGGCGCGCCGAAAAAGGTCCACATTAGGCAGCGTCGGCGCCCCCGCCGTGCCCGGAAGAGGAGGAGGGTCGGGCCAGGGTCTGCGGCCGGGCCATAATGCGGCCGCCCGTTCCGGCGGCGCTGCACTTAGGCCAATGAAGCGGTGTCTGCTGCCGGGCGCTCCTTTTAATCCCATCTCGACGAGCCCGTCCATCGCATCGCGACCGGCGCGCACACACACGGGGCGAAAGCAATATGGGGGCCGCTGCGGCGAGGTGGCGGCGGTGAGGGCGGGCGCTCGGAGCGGCGGACGCTCCTGCGTCCATTACGCCGAATGCGGCTCAACCGGGCCACGGAAATGGGGCCTCTGCTGGCAACAGGCAAATGGAAGGCAAAGACAACAAGAGCGTAAACAGCGCCGCTCTTCGTCTCTCTCTCTTCTTGGTGAAAGAAGAGGGCGACGACGGACGACAAGTTAATGGAACTTGGGAAGGACGAGGGTGGCTGGGTTCTTTTCACTTATTCTTTTTTTTAGGATGCCTCTGCCTGCTTGCTTGCGCTGCTGCTACTTGCGCCTTATTCTTTTCGTGACGACGAAATCCGAGTGGTCGTAATGGACTTTTCTGCGAGGGCTTCTTATAAACTCGGCCTTCCCGCCGAGTGGGCTTCAAAGAGCGGACGCCCATGGCGAGGGGGAGGCTCCGAAAAGACGGCGAAGAAAGCCACCTAAGAGGGCCCCGCTCTCCTTGGCTTGCCTCCTTCGACCAACTGCAACGTGCGTTGGCTTTTCTTTTTCGTGATATATATATGTGTTTATTTATTTTACATTCGCGTTAGCCGTGTTGCACGGAGGAAGACTGTCCTGCTTTCGCACTTTTTCGCGCACGGAAGAAGAGCAAAGAGGCAGTGTTTTACTCCGCGTCCTCGTAAAACTCTACAATGTAGGGAAAATAGTGCTGCGCTAGGAATGCGGGCAGGCATTTTTTGGTTTGTTTATTTGCTGCTCTTGATTTGCGATCTCCATTGTAAGATCATCGGTGGGGAACGTCTAGATCGTATGGTGTGTGCCCGATGTATTACCTGGCATCCAGCCCGACTCGTCCGAGTGGCCCGGCCCTTTGAAAAAGAGGCGGCTCAGTCTGCCTTAGTGTCCGCGCACCTTTAGAGAGGAATGCGCACCCTAAAGCCCTTCTTAGCATCGAAATGAAGATGGAAACAGGTGCTTGGTTTCTGAGATAGATGATCTTGTTACGGACTTCGAGGAAAAGGAACATGGAAAGAGGGGGGGGGGGGGGATTTATAAATTAAGGCAGTGACTATAATTCAGGTCAGCCCATTTTAAAACTACCAGGTACAACTTCATTATTAGCATTATTATTGCGGTACTTTGTGAAAGCAGAAAACTTACAAGCGCATACAAGAGTACACTTCCTGGGAGCAGCCAGATGCTGTACCGGTGTTTGAAAAACAAATGCCTTCCACAAACATAAATAAAAATGAAAACACCAACAAATCAATGTTACACAGACGAGGTGGCGTTGTTTACAAATGTTTCGTCGTTGCTATTGAAACTCGAGGTTGCAAAGTAGGACAACGCCATTAAGAAATCGCATGGACACGGTTTCTGCGCTACGAAGTACAACTCTGTTTTCAGCTTTATTATTCGCGTTGAATGACGAGTTCACGCGTGTGCCAGTGTTTTGTGCCACGCTTCCAGTTGCAATATCGTTAAGCACGCGCAAATTAGGTTATATTTAAAGACTCGTGCTTTCCACGTTACAGCGTGCCGTTATCGGATCCCCAACTATATCACGAGCGCTCTTCGCTAGCTGCACTGGAGATCTTGACGGAACCTGCCATCAGTCCAAGAAAGGGAAGCAACGAAAAGAGGCCTTTTTTTTTTTCTTGCCTCTCCAGAAAACTTTAATTCGACGTGACAGCTTAAAAACGCACTGCCCGCTTCATTTCGACGCTCTTTAGAGTCTAGACCAAGCTGGAAATTGGATGCCTCGGTCAGTGGAGGCACCTTTGCTGAAAGTATGGGAGGAACACAAAGCCTCTCCTCCTCACATTCGCAGACTCGGAAAGCGAAAGGGGCCGGAGGGATAAAGAAAAAAAGGGGATAGTTGCGTCGGCTTCCCAAAGTGTGTGCCGGTCATTCCATTTGCCGAAGCGAAGAAGACCACCCTCACCGGTTAAGGATTGCTTTCCAACCAGCGGAAAAGCAAAGAAAGGAAAAGCAAAAGAAGAGCAGCGAAGGGAGGGCAGTGAATCTACTAGGAGCCTTCGCCTAGAAGGCAACACGTTCCGAGTCGATGTATAAAACATACGACGGCGACACCGAACGGACGCTGTGACCTCGCCGAACTTTTCTCCGCCGACTCAGCATTACTCGCCCCCCCCCCCCCCCCCCCCCCAGACCTCCTGTTAACCCATAAAAGGAAGTAAAAAAATAAACTACAGGAATAAAAAGAGGCGAGCGTAACGGGATGAAAAGAAGAAACAACAACAACACATAAAACCTCCTCCTAAAGAAAACGGGTCCAAAAAGCCGAGCTACAAAGCGCCAGCCTCTTACGTTGATTGCAGGAGGCGTGCGTTAAGTCGTGCCGTCCCTTTCCCACGTTGAATGATCCGTCCGATTCACTCGCTGTCCTGCGGGGAAGCCCTACCCGCGCTGGGAGAGAGGGAACGTGACGTCACAGCCAAGTGAGTTCCTGCGCCGATGCGCGGCGCTAGCGCCGCGCTCAGCGGGCTTTGCGAGGACGTCCCGCTGCTGCCGGCTTCAGTTGGTCCGCCGTGCCGAGGCAGCGCACTTCGGAAAGAGACGATGCCGTGCGCGAGACCTTCGCTGAACGTTTCAATCAACAGGCGCACGTGATGGTGTCTACCGTCGGAAGTCGGCTCGGCTTGAGCTGAAGATCTTTTTTTTCTCGTGTGTGTGTTCGACGTCGAAGATTAGAGGAGTGATACTGACAAGGATCTGTGGAGATCGCCTGGTCTGGTGTCGCCTGGCTTGTGGATTTGAGCGTGTGTGCGCGGAGTGAGAGAGCGTCACTGCGTCCACGACCATCCTACGTGATTACACGGTGAGTGTATGTTGCACGTACTTGGTCGCGGTGTTGAAACCGCAGGGAACCTTCTTCGCCAGGACCGTCGTTGTCAGTGGAGACTGTTACCGAGCAATGTCGTTAATTAGGCTGTGACGTAACGCAGCCGCCGCCTCCTCGACAGAGATGCATGAATTAACGATCTTCGAATTTGAATAGGAGAATTACGCCAAGCTTGGTTGCAGACTGCCGTTCATTTGTAACAATGAAAGTGCCAAATTAATGTGACTTGCCCCGTTTTTTTTAAATTAATTTTAGTTGGTCAATCAGAAGATGATCCGTTCCAAAATCGTTTCGTGTCGTCGAATATTCGGGTCGATGTCTACAGAGTAGGCAATCGAGTGCACTGTCAAAGGTTGGAACCGTAGTCTGTCGATAGTGTTTCAGTCCTGAAAGACGTTCAGCGAAGGTACAGTTCATGTTACTTTGAATGAAACATCGGAGTGCGTGAAATATCGCCGGAGGCGCCCTGACACAGAATTATCTTGTCAACAGGGATGATCTCGTCCCTCTTGATGGCCTCGTGTTGCACTCGCATTTTCTATTGTTAAAGTGAACGTGGAAGATAACACGCATCATAAAGGTTCTCAGCAAAAGCCAGGAAGACGTGGGGGGCACAGAACTGACAGACTGACATTCTTACGTATCCCGCCGGTAACGAGTGTAGCTTAAGATGTCTGTGTCATTTTTTTAAATCGAGTATATTGCAAATACATACTGTAAAATTTACATTTTGATTAACCTACTGTTTAACCTTATGGTAAGACGCTGAAAAATAAAAACAGTACCCCATACCATATCAAGTAGGTAGATGGGATTAGACCGTTGCGCACTACTATACGTGGCTGTCGAATATAAAAGCATTGAATGTCGAAGTTTGGTTGAACCACTGGTCGATTTATTCGGCTACACTGGCGAGATCCTAAATTGATTCGTTTCATTTGTCTAATGTATGTCAGGTTCAGAGCCGTTCCATCGGGGTTCACATTTTCACTTCTCCCCATGGCATTCCAGGGTTCCGGCTACTTGGTACTTCCCGAATAATGAAGAACTTGTCAACGTGTGATTCCGAGGGAGCTTTTTCGTATAATTTCTTCTCAGTTCTCTGCTTTGCTCGCGTCCCAAGTTTGTAATACCTGCGTTTTCCTTATACTAGACATGAGACACGCATTAGTTAAAGGGGCCATGCAACGATTTTCGTACTTTGCACAAATACCGCTCAGAACGAGTCACTGGTGCTAATGACCTATGCAACACACGATTGGTTTTTAGCACACGCAATAGAAATCTATAGAAAAACGAGTGGCGTTCATCCCCTCAACTCGCAGCCAGAGGAAGCGGCCACGTGATCTGGAGCCGATTCTATGCCTCCAATGTTGATCATAGCCACGCGCTGGTGTTGGCAAAGCACGGGACACGCGCTGAGTTCCAGACATTCTTATGGTTTGGCTATTGTCGTTATTGCAGCGATTGAACACGGGCCACTGCCCGAATGCTTCTCGAGCTATCGATTATCGCACGCCCAAATCGAGTGCTTATGCGATGCTCGGGCTCAGTCTATGAGCCGCATTCAAATGTCGTCATTTGGGGGCGACCCTCCAGCTACGTCATCAAGTTTTGCGAAGGAGAGATTGAGAGAAGACGCTCGCTTTTGTCCTTGAGATTACACCCCAATAAAGAAGTTTCTTGCTCAGTGGCGCTAGTGCCTGTAAGTTCGTGCAAAGTGAAAAACTTTCCAAGCGATTATCGTTGCACCGCCCCTTTTAAGCGAAACACTGTAAGGGCAGTTGCTGCTTGTCTCACACAATCAAGAGTCGGAAATCTTTTTTTATAAGTTTAACATTTTTCCCAGCACAACGCGTTCTGGTAGACCTGGAGCGGCGTTCTAAGGACTGAGACGGCGCCAGAAAATATTGTAATTGTACGTGACAGCTGGGCGCCGAAAAGATCGCTTGCCCGTCATAGCACAAAATTAGCTGTGTAAAAATAAAGATTAATATCTTTATTTAGATTAGATTAGATTAATGCTGAGTTAATTAACTTCTATAACCTTTTCTTTTTCTTTTTTTTTTTCTTTACGAAGTTCGAAGGTCTTGACAGTGTAATAGAAGTTTCGCGCCACTTCGGTGATGCTCTTTCCTGTGCGCCAGAAGAAAGCCAAATCGTAATTGTGACACTTGATTATTATGTTACGGAAGTTTGACGGTTGCCGATCATAATGCAGAGAAGCCATACAGGCTCATCAATTATGTAACAGATGTTAAAAAAAAAAATACCACTTAGTTATTAACAGGTTAACGCTCATAGGAGAATAGGCGAGGCTTTCTTTTTGTAAATTCAATTTTGGATGTTAAAATCTTTAAAGAAGAAAAGGCTGATCGAACGCCATTTCATCGCAACACGTTTTTAGAGAACGGCCACGTTTTATCGAAGCTCTATTTAGAGAAAGCAGAGCCTGAATTTAGAGAAACGTCGTTTATCGAATACGAACGCCGTTTAAAAAAGGTTTCCTTACTTCGCGCGGGTATCACTGGGGCCCGTCGTAAAATCAAAACGGAATACAGAATGTAGAGTTGCATTGGTCTGTTTCCCATCATAACTCCGCAAGAATTGCCTACATCCCGTCGAGCTTTCCGGGGGGGCTCCGTGTTGATGACTCGGGGCACTAAACTTAAACTGCAAAGCGTGAGAAACTCGGTGAAAGCAGCACCGTTCTCGGAAAGGGCCGTTCTCGCCTCTCGGGCATTCCGAACGAACGGCTTCACCGCCGTCGCTGCCGCCGCCGCCGCTGCTCAGTAAAGAGCCTAGATTGTAGAGAGCGAGCGACTCCAACTACGCGAAGCGTTTTAAATTTAATGGTGGACGCTTCTTGAGCAGGTTGCTCGCAAGTTCGCGTACGTTTCGTTATCGCGGGTCGAGGAGGACAGCGGGCAGGAAGGTGGAGACGCTTGCGTACCATCGACGCTTTTGGCTCCCACTCGCAGCTCGTGGTTTGCAAACGCGATATAAACCATGTGGCCTCGATTGACAAGTTGGGAACACTCTGGGGAATCTAGGCACACTGCTGCCCAGTGCTAATGCACCGACTTCCTCGGCGGTGCGTGACCTCGGCGTCGTTCCGGTGGAGGCGTAGGCCCGCTTTTACGATGCACTCGAACAACGACGCCTCGCTGAGCAGCCACGCTCAGCGATGCAACCCGGAGAAGAAGAAAAAGGGGCCTTTCGCGTGTCGGACGCTTTTTCCACTTCGTGCGTCGGAGGAGGCAGTGCCGGCCCACGGCGTTCTCGCAGTTGCGACTGTGAAAGAATAAAAAAAAAAAAAGAGGAGGGGGGGGGGGGGGGGGGTTCGGGACAGGAAAGCTTTGCTTCGACTAAACCTTGCTCTAGCTATTCGAAGCCCGTGATGTATGCTTGGCTGCGAGCTTCACAAATGGTTCAATCCCTGTGACGTCTTAAGCCTGGTTCAGACAGTTGCGTCCCGGACATCCCTGCTGCTTATATCGCGTGCCAAGATGATTCCTTGAATTGGATTCCGCGCTTCATACAAAGCACAGATGTGCCGGTGACTCGTTTTCGGTTCTCGACGCAACGCAGTCCAACGCACTCAAACGCAAATGTCTGAACCAGGCTTTCGGTTTCCTGTAGGTCAAAAAGAAATAGTACTGGAGAAAAAGAAATAAAAACAGAAAAGAAAATAGAGGATTACGCGTGACGCGATCCAAGCACGACTTTGAACTATTTCTTTTATGCCGTCGACAGCATGCGCGTTCTGCAGTTCATTAGGTTACAGTTGGGACACCAGCTTTACGGTTCGAGACTCGAAAGTGGGAGGTAAAACAGGTTGACTATCCTTGAGTTCGCTTCCGGTGTTCTAGAAATAGAGATGCGCGAGGTTTCAACTTAAGTTCGAACTTTTTGTCGAAGTGAAGACGCGGTGTCGAGAATGTTTAAGATTTGGATAAACATTCGGTTGCACTGTGTAATACGGTCACTACAGTCCTTCATGCCTGTCTAATTTCCTCAAAGACAGGGACACCAAATTGCACATGGCTTACGCTTGAATACTCGAGGCTAATTTTAGACATTTGCCTTTGAGTATGACCGCGTTACGACACCTTGCGTTCCCTCACCGCGCGTTGCGCGATCCTCGATTGCCATAACAAACATCTCGTCCTCAGCACTTACAAGAATCGTGACGCAGTTGGTCATACTGAAACGGAAATGTTTGCACGAGCCTTACGTGTACCATGCCCACCTACACCGCCCCTCATCTGACACGGACGGAGACTACCACCGGATTGCGTCGTCCAGATTGTTCTTGCGTTGTTTTTCTTTTTTCTAAACGCTGCATACTTAGTGCGCGAGCACGGCTAGAACGGTGTACAGCGTAAAAGTGCCAGCTTGGTGGCGTGCCCCAGGGGCGTTGGGCTACGCGGGCGTGTCCCCTTGGGCTCTCCGTGTGGCCCAAGGGCGTTTCATCGAAAACGCGCCACCATCAACACCGCGGGCGGATCCCGGAGACCAGCAAGGCTTCCGCTCAAACACGGCCCTGTGTGGGGCAACTTCACTCGGCGGTCCGTCCATTACTTATCCTCGCTGCTGCGTGCGGAATCCTATCGTGGCATGCATAATATCGTGTGTTTTTTTGGGGGGGACAGGAAGCGCCCTCTTGGTGGGGGGCTGCCACCGCCGCCTCTAAGCAAAGAGAAGCGTGCGTTCCCCGGTACGTTTCGGTTTACTCAGGGCGGTAACTTTGTCTCTGGAGTCCCGTGTCCCGCGCCCGGCCGTTCGAAATGCCGTGCCCGATCGTTTTGCCGTGGGTTCGGGGGGGTTCTGGAAATAGCTTGCTGGTGACGGGGGAAGCGCCGGTGTTTCTCGTCCCAAGGAAATTGAGGACGGAAACTGGGTAGAAGAAGGACAAAGCGGTTGGGGAGCTAATTGGCACCCGTAGACTTCCACTTAGTTTGGGGCAATGGGAGGGCTAGCACATTGATGGGGCCTGCTTAAAGAAATATAAACGAGTAGCGCAAGGTTAAAGGCCCGTTCACACTCTTGCGACCTCTTGAAACTGGGTTCCTTGAAACCTCTTACAACGAGAGGACACACTGGCGCCATCTATAGGGTAGCAGTGTAAACGTGGCGATCCGGCATATTTTCAATTCCTCTCCCGCATTATCCTTTCTTTCTTGGCTCGAAAAACTTTTGTCAACTTTATAAACGAACCTTTCTTATAGGTATTACGCACATGTGACCTCGGAAATCCCGCAAAACCTTCGCTCTTGTGAAATGCAGTTGCAGGGTCACTGCATAGATGGCGCCAGCGTGCCAGTTTTAGGAGGTTTTAAGAAGTCTCGTCTCTCTTGGTCGTACTCGGTTGCAAGAGTGTGCACGGGCCTTTACATGGACCCGTACATCGCGTTAAGATCGGACACATCTTTACATGTGTCCGATCTTGACGCGTACGTGTTTATGCTCGTAGTTGTTCAAACTTGCCCCATCGGTAGTTATGAACCAACTAGTTTATGTAGCGCCTTATGAGGGGTTAAAACTTGCTATTTAACGCGTCCAAAAAGAAAACAAATTTCCTTTCCCTAATGCCTTTTTTTTTACGTTTGGTTAGCTGTATATTTTGATGATGGTGTTGCTGCGGCGGTATCAACATGCCGTCTCGATTAAATAACAAAAAAGTGTGCGAGTCTGTGCGTGAGGGGAGATAGCTGATGTCGATCTTAGAACTATGGACCCTCTAAACCTGTCAAATGGTGCGGAACAAGACAGGTTGAACATTCCTCGTCTCTGACGCCTTCCTAATGCTTAGCATCTAGTTCAGGAACGAGTATACACTGAGGTATAGAGATAAAATGTCGCAGAAGCACCGAAAAAAAAATTTTTGCGAGAGCAAAATACGTTACACGAAGAAGAGCAAATCATAAAGCAATGAAAGTTTTACTAAAAGCATGAAGGTAAGGTAAGAAGTTAGGGGGATGTACGTCCTTGGTCAGATCGATAATCACGGCGGGTCAATTGCACAGTCACGATCTGCAATCTTCAGCAGTTTCGGACATCTAAAGAAGCAGTCTTCTTTGACCCTAGAATTGCATTTTCGAGGAAATATTCCTTAAAAATTGCCAATGCCCATCAGAAATAGGTTTTATTTTGAGTTCACCACTAGTCAGCAATTTGAAGAGCTCTATGTCATACTGTAGAGGCCCGGTTCTGTAAAGGGGACGATGGTGAACCAATTTTAATTGGTATTTTAAGGTGCAAAACAATCCGCATTTTGAAACTATAAAAAATAGCATCAATTAAAAGCTAAAAGAATATTGGGACTACGTCAAATGATCCCATTACCGGACGACAGAATCCACCACAAGTTTACTCGCTTTTAATTATTAAATCTTTGAGGAAGAGCAACGCGTGGATTATTTCAGATTCAATCTTTCTGCTTTCCTTTGACTGACAAATCTGCGAGGTCTTTGAACCCTCAAGAAAGGCACTGTTCTTTTATTTTGTTTTAAAATACTGCATTTATCTCCAAATACTTTTTTTTTTTTTTGAAGTCTCGACGCGCCATTTTTCACTACGCGGGAACCTTGAGACGTGCGCGCCCTTTTTAGCTCTGCAACGGGTGGCCTTCTTGTCCCTCAATTTGTCTCAACCTTTGTTAACGACACATGCGTTGACGCGTCTGAGCGCGTAGCTTCCGGGGCAACATTTGGTGCGCCGTTTTCACAATGCAGAGAGAAGGGCTACGTGCACAAGTTCTCTGCTGTTGAACCTGATTCTTTTTCAACGGTGCCTTTACGATATTCTGGAAAAAGCTCCGTGGAGGTTTTCGCGACTTTCTGTGTTGAAATGCGAATTTTTAGTCATTTTTAAACTTGTTCAAACTCAAGGCGCTTGCCCTGGAGAGGCCTCGAGGAATTGAGGTGATCATGAGAGTTGACACGAAAGCAATACAAAAACAATTAAGCTTTTATGAATCTTCATTTTGAGCAGTTATAGATTACTTAATGGACGTTAGGAATTTCGCAATTTTTGTTGCAAAACATAAATTGAAATATTTTCAATTATAAATTAAAATCTAAATAAAATGCTTTCAAAAACTATAATTTTTTTGAAAGAATCAGACTTGTAATCTTCTACCAGGCGACCAGAACTGATGCAAACCGATCAGTGGCTTTCCGCACACCGTGTGCTAACTACGCTTACTTCCTTGTTGTTTTTTTTTTTTGTTTTTTTTTTCTGTTTTTCTTTTTTTTTTTTTTCGATTGAGCACGATTGAATTTTGGTTAGTTCATAACGTTGGTTCTCACAGAGGAAGTGAGAAATCCAAGAAAGCGAGAAACACTGACAAGTGACGTCTCGGGATTTGGATGTCGGCAAATAAATCGAGTTATTTACATGCTTTGTTCACACACTCGTATAAAAATAGAGCGTTCGTAGTCGCGTGCAGAAAGATCTGATGACAGAAATATGCCATACTTTTATTTTAGTGCCTTTAGCGTTTGAAATATTTCGGCATTTACAGCTTCGCCCTCACTCACGCTATTGCGCTATTGTGTAAATACCTCAAATGAAATTAAATCTCTTAAAGGGGTATTCACACGAGGGAGAAATCCCGGGGATTTTTCCCCGGCACGCGCGCATCACGAGATGAAAATGCGAGGCTTTTGCACATCGCAAAGCCTGACGTTTTCGTCGTGGGATGCGCGTGCCGGGGAGAAATGCCCGGGATTTCTCCCTCGTATGAATACCCCTTAATCTACAACTACATCGCACGCGCAAGTTATTAGCCGTAGTGGGACATCTGATACAGGGGGGCTTACAGTGCGTCTTTCTTGATTATTAATCTATTACCTAAGACTATCATAATCCTATGACGCAAGAAGGTTCAAAAAATGCTCTTGGGAGAAGCATTCCTCGAGCAAAAGGCCCCAGGAAAGTGAAGTAGAAAGTAAAATTTCGACGGAAATGCAACGACAACAACTACGAGCAGAGGTGACATGGATCCGAGTGAGAGGACTGCCAGGAAGGCAGAGTTCGCACTCAGTTCTGGTCCCAGGAGCTTCACCGTCCGGTCTTCCGGGAAACCGGAGTCGGGCGGCGTGGTCTGTCAACGCGGTCATTCTTTAGCGACCATCGGGAAGTTCTTCCCACGAACCGACCGCTCTGCTTTCGCCAGCGCACATGGCCGGACTCTGTCGTGGTATCGGTTGATGAAGCACCTCGAGAAAGGAGACGAAAAGGCCCGGAAGGTGACTAATCCGAGTCCATCTGCTAACTTTCGCAATCACTAGGCAGTGAAAGATGGCGTGGTGAAAGGGCAGCGTCAATACTATGCCCAGCGCAGCCTAACTAACAACTACGGTGCCTAAAGCAGGAGTCACACTGCTCATACATCATGTAGACAAAAGTATGCAAACACAAGTCACCGCAATATCCGCGGTTCGAATGCCGCGTGCTAATCTTTATCCTCGAACTCATGGCCATGCGGCATTCGAAGCACGGATCTCGCGGTGACTCGCGTTCGAATCTGTTTGCAGACTGTCTTTTGTATGATGGCATAAGCAGTGTGGTCCCGGCTTAAGACCCGTCCTTCGATTAGTGTGTTTAGCATTTTATCCCGCTCATCTTTATTGATAGTTATCCCGAAGTGGCAATAAGTGACGTCATAGGAGTCCATGCTGCCGAATGTCGCGTTCCTGGCGGTTGGATAAAGAAAAGTGAGCGGACGCAAGGGCCGCTGTCGTCACGGCGTCTCAAATCTTGTCTGCTTTGGTTTCCACCGACTGTCTGGCTGCAGATCGAGCGAGCTGCAGCGGACCAGGCGACTGCCGCTTCCGCGTCTGCTGCTGTATCACCGCCAAGATCGCGACGAGCAAGTCTGACACTCTCATGACGTCATCATACGAAACTCGAGCAACCACTTCTGAGTTTAGACACCCGTTGGAAATGCGCTTCAGGCAGCATACTAACAACGGAAGATACATACATGCCATGACGACAACGCACATTTGCTTAAACCGAGTCGCCGACAAAGCAAAGACAGACGCAAAAAAGCGATTGGACTTTTTTTTTTAATTAATGTGTTTGGATACGATCAATCGTATGGGTTTTTAAAGGGGGAAATGAACTAGGAAGTGCGCATTATCTTGTCCCATCGAAGTTATGTGCAAATCTGTACCATTTTGTACTGGTTCTATTCAGTTTCGCCTTTATTCTATGCAGGCCTAATGCGCACGCGTTCATCGTTCTTGTCCTTCAGACCTAGTATGTCTTTATCGTTTTCAACCTGAATTATGCAGAGCAATTGTTTCTGTGCAGAGAATTCACATCTCCCGCGAACATCCGGATATTCGGTATTCCGAATATTCACCGGAACATACCCGAAGAACTGCTTATTAGAGCTGCCTGTGCGAGAAGCAGCGAGATTGCGCCGCTCCTAGTACGTGCGGTATTTTTTATTCTTTATTTTGCCCTGCCGCAGCTTCGATCATCTGGGCCACTCGCTAAATCTATTGATCGGTCCTCTATCCCAGCCAGATGAATGATTCTAAGTTATCAAGGAAGTAAGGAACGCAAAGAGACCTCGAAGTTACGCGATGCAGTTGCTCGATTTGCTGCTAAAAGCTTTTTAAAGGAAAAGGCCCAGGCACTCAAGGAACCAAACAGGCGCACACCGCATGCAGCCTCCAGCACGCGTTGTGGGTAGGGGAGGGAGTGCTCACGGCAGAGAGGACCACACGAACGCGCCGATAAAAGCGCATCCGACAACTGCACTGAAAGGCCCGTCACGCGGGCCTGCCGCATACTCCTTCGCCAAGACACACTGCGAGACCGCACGGCCTGGTGGGGGACGACGCATGCCTGTTGCTAATGGAGGGGAGGCCACTCAAGAGACCTGAAACGGCCGCCCTCTATTCAGGACTGCGGTCTCTTCGAGTGGAGCACTCATTGAGACGCGGACTGGCCCCGGGCACGGCCGCTCAGATCTTGCCGAGGCGTCCACGTGGTTTCAAGAGGCTATCTGGACGTCTTGCGCTCGAGGGGTCTGGTGTGTTCCAGCAAGAGGTTTCGTCTGGCGATAGCACGGGAAGAAACCGGGGCGGCTTCGAGGCAACTCTAGGATGTAGCGGCCTCTTCAACGAAAACCAACATGGTCACCGTCTTTGTTCACATCCCGCGCCGGTGGTCTGGGAGATGGACTTGGTGCTGCGCCAATCATTGCTGCGCGATATAAGCGTGGAATATCTTGGGTTGTTAGCTCTGGCGAATTGGAGTAAGTGGAAGGGTAGCTCGCCGCTTTTGAAGATGGGCTAAGGTCCCGCTGTAGAACCACCCGTACCACCAGTTTAACCGCAGACTTTTGAGTGCTCGGGTGTGGTATCAAGGTAACGTCAAGTCGAAAACGAGATTGTTTAAGCGCAACAATAACAAGACGTTCTGGCTTTCGAACGCACATGATCTTTGTGACGTTCACATTGTATTTCTTTCAAAACGGCCGGCTTTTCACACACAACAAAAAAAAAAATATAAACAAACCATTCAACAAATCAAAAGGTCTTGTGATAGCAGAGTCAGAACATCCATAGTGTCAGAACATCCATCCGAGTCGAGACGTCCAACGGATCAATAGATCCATCGAGACAGAACATCCACGAATGGATGTTTTGACTTGATGGATGTTGTGACTCGGAATCATTTTTCCACCAGATTCAGATCACGCCACCCACTTACATCCGGTCTCGCTGTTTTCGTCTTGAGCTGTCTTCGCGGGAAACACGCAAACGCTGGCCTGAGGTGAGGTACCTTTGCTTTCCTGACCTTGGGATTGGTCTCACCAGCTTTGTGACACCGGCGTAATTGAGTAGACTATACTACTTTACGGTCTTATATGATTACAAATTCATAATTACATGTTGCGGCAACGTCGTGTGTGTGTAACTGGATCAGGCACTCGAGAGCAGCCTAGCATAATTACCCCAAAAAAATCCCTCGTTTTTTTTTTTTTTTTTACGTACAGATTTACATTTGTGACACGAAGGATGTCCACTATATTAATTACCTGCATCTAAAAGGCAATTGCGGTCGAAATCATGACGTTGCGACATATTTGAAAACCGGAGACGATTGACTAAGAAGGGGACAAACATAAAACATCTCAAACGTAGATACTACACTTTATTGACAGAATTAACCGTGTTTGTCTCGTTTGTCGTCCGTTGTCTCCGGATTGTTTCAAATATGTGTTAGATCAACCAGCTCGCCCGTTTTCTTGCTCTTTTTCTTATGTTACGACCGCGCTTTTTTTTAATTTGTGGCGTTATGTTTCCCAGTGCCTAACGTATTGACAAGAAAACTTTGCTTCCTACCTTAGAGCTAACCGGAGACAGTAATTCCAGAAAATTTGCAACATCCTTTAGTTTCTGGTTGGCAGAAGAACGGTAGTAGTTGGACTTTGTCTGATTAAGGTAAATTCGACGCAAAGTATCCTGAAATTTAATAGTACTGAGGCTTCCAGAAGATTTATTTAAAAGGAAATAATAAGTTTTTTTGAGTGAAGGGGGGGGGGGGGGGGGGAAGAAGCTACTAGCTTGACACGGAAAGTTTTTTTCTTTTTCTTTTTTTTTTTTTTGCGGCTTCTGAAATAAAAAAAAATGACGTTGTTGAAAACTTCAGATTTATTTATTGTTTGGCTTAGAACTACACTTTATAACTGGCTAGGTAATTTATGGAATGCCATCTTTATGGCCATGTATGTCTTAACCCTGCAACGTCTAAATCGTCTTTTTTTTTTTTTTTTTTTTTACGAATACAGCAAATTTCGACGTATTTTTCTGTTTCTCTTTTTCCCGCTAAGTTTGGGATGGTGTTATGAAAAAAAAAAAAAAAAAAGGTAACCCTTCGCAAATTAAAAAAAAAAAAGAAAATAGAGAAGCGGCAACGACTTTTGATATAATGGCAATTAATTCCGCTTTATTTCTAATGAAAAGGCAACGAAACCTGTCTGAATTCCCAACAATCACGAGGCACTTTTCAGAACCCGCGAAGAAGGAAAAAAAACACAACGAAAAAACATAATGCACTTGCTTTGTTCGAGACCCTCTCTTTTGACACGGAACGCGCGGTCATAAAACGCCGTTAACGGCAAGAAGCGGCGATTCTACCAACTGGCGCGCACACATGAGGTTGCATTGTACTGGATCTCCGAAGCGGAGCGTCCTCCGCCGCGCCTCTTTCTTCCAATGGCGTATGGAAGACAAGGCCGGCGCCATTTTTTGCCCGACGCGTCATAACTAGTGGACCCACGCCGCCATCGCGTGGAGCAGCATCTCCTTAGGAGCGCAACGCCAGAACGCGGCGTCGCCAAGGCGGACGCGTCTCTGACGCTTTGCGTCCTGGTACTCTTGTCGTGCTTTAGCGTGTTGGCCGCTTGCGGCGGGTCGTGGGGCCACTAACGATGACGTTACACGCAGGCCTTGTTTTGTAGGTTGTATTGGCCTCTTCGAGGAGCCACCCCAGCTGCTTGCCGAACTCGAGAGGGAGAGAGAGCAGCGGGCTTGTGCCGGCGCCTTTGATGGCTTCGTCAGGGCCTTTTTTTTTTTTTCTCCCGCCAAATTGCTCGATTATGACGGACAGTTCCTACATCTATCCACGGCCACATTAATGTCGAAAAGACGAGGGGGGTGTCCGTAGAAAAAAAAAGTTATATAAGAAAGAGCGAAGGAGAGGAAAAAAAAAAAACCGTTGGTGAAACGCGCATTCAGGCTTCGGAGGCGGTGCCTTCTACGAACCTGGATGCCACCATTCACGGCTTGATTGCGGCTGCATCAGGGAAAGGCGAATCCAACAAACTCGTTTATATATATATATATATCTTTATTTAATAAAGCGATGTTTCGATGATGCCCGGGAACTAAAGGGCACTTCTGCTTGTCGCGCTTCGGTGGTGCGGTCTGCCCGTCTGAGAGAGCGCAACGAGTAAGTGAGCTCAGTGGTGTTGTCATCGTTATATACGGTACAAAAAGAAATGCCAGTCTGCGGTCTCCATTTCAGGGGTTAATGAATGTTCCTTCGGTACAACAAGGTCGGAGAACGTACAGGCTAAGTCAAAACGAACTGCGCCGAAAAAATAAATCGTAATATATATTTAAAAAAAATCTTTTTTTTAAGTTAGTTTTTGGATCTAGATTTTACACCCACGAATTGGCAGGCCTTCGTTGTCGTAATTCCTTCACGCGGACGTTTTTGAAATGCCTACATTAAAGGGCTTAGCGCTTTCGTGTCTGTGCGTGGGATATAGCCTCGATAAAATGAAGGCGTACCTCTACATTATTCTACGGTGTTCACGTGACGTCATCAACGTGACAGTCGTCACGTGACACTATGACGTCACTGACTACCTATAAATGACATGCATTTATACGCGCATTTGGAATATGCCATAGTCAGACAGTTTTTTTAATGTACTTTAGAATGGAAAGAAAAGCGATGAGACCACTCCGTTTTTAATATGATCGCTTCCTTTCCGACTTTCTTTCGGTCATAGATCTTGACTCGGCTATGTCTGGCTTCTCCCCAGTATGTCCATCTACTTTGGGGCGGCAAAAAACGCGCCCCAAACACAAAACAAGAAAGAAGTAACGCCGGTGTCACTTCCTGCGCGTATACCGACAGCGAAATCTCCGAACGCTTCGCGCGGTGGAACGACAACACACCGCTAATGCACGTCCTAATACAAAAAACCGCTCCCCCTTCATCGATCGATCGAGGTACGGCGGAAATTATCTTCGCGAGAGAGCGGGTGTTTAAAAACCGACTGTTTGAAACTCGCCCTGATGTTTCAAGCATGGAGTTGGGCGATGGGCGGCTCGCTGCCGGAGTTGGGGTTGGGGCGGGAAGCGTCTGCATTACCTTACCTCTTATCTCGAGTGTGATACGTCCCTCAACGGTCCGCTAATGGTTCCGCCGGTTTCTTTATTTTCACGCGTTCCTCCCTGCCTAACGCTTTTGTTGTTGTCGTAGCCCGTCACCGCGAGCCTTTTTGTTTCCATTCCGAGTGGCGTTGGTCAAGCGAGACACGTTTATTGACACTGGAGAGTCCGGTATCGCTCTCCGAGAAGCTCTTTGCGTTTATGCTTCGCAGGACGCACTTTGTATAGCTCTTGTTTTTTCTACCTGCGGCGCAAATAAGAACATTGAGGTCGTATAGTGTACATGTTTGTTTGTTTTGCGAGCCCCGTACAATCGACAGGTATCTTTGGTGCGATGGTCATTTAATACGTCGTCCACCTGAACGCAGCAAACCGTTTCGACGGAGATAAATAAATCTTTATTTTTAAATGCGCATACTCGGTAGCAAGTAAACGTGAGTTTTTTGTTTGATCGAAATGAAATGAATCTTGAATTCCCGTCCTCCCGGTTAATACGAACAGTTTTCAGTTTCTCCGTTCTGGCAAAATATTATATTTTGCGTTAGTTCTTCGCCTTCCAGAGAATGAGGCTGGTATTTTGTATTGGACGGCAGAAGCTTACTGCCAGAGGAACTCCTCTATTGGGAACAATAGGGTTAAAATGTTACGATCGGGAGTATAAATTCGGAGCCATATTGTGGAAATTACAAAATTTCGGAAATTGGTAATGACGGTGATGGTGAAACGAAATTGCTTACATAACGTGCATTCGTGAATAGAAGGAAATATACACGTCCTGCCGCTTCTATGTTTTTTCGTTGACATTTCATTTTCCTGGTCATCATATGTGGTGTTGAGGGTTCATTTCGGCCTCCGAAGAGCGAGATGAAGGATTCGACTCCTGGGGGGTTCCTTTCGCAAAGGGTCCTCCAGGCAAGGGGGAAAATAAGCATCAATATTATTTAAATCGTCATTTACATGAGACCGGTTTTACTATGATGATTGAAATCGAACCTTTGCCGCAAAAATAATCGCAGAAAAAAAAAAGTGTTTGTTTACCCTTTGCCTATTATTTGATGCACTTTTGTCCGCGTTTGTTTTGTATTTAAATTAAGAAATCATCCAGCAAAGAAGGCTTATATCATCTTGAACACGGGCTGAAAGCTGTGGTCTTCGGAGCAAATAGGAATGTTGGGCTTTCTTTAGAACTACCATTAACTTCGTTCGTCACTTACGTAACGTCCAACTAGAAGTAAATAAGAACACAAAACAAATAAACTAACATTGCTAAAGTAGTGTACTATTGTAAGTAAATCAAAGCGCGAAAAAAAAGCAAATAAAGCTTTTTTATTGACCTAAAACCATGAAACTCTTTTCTACTATGGCGGGATTTAAAGGGACGCAATGATTTCCGGACTTGGGCCAAATATTTGTGGAAGTTGCCCTCTGACCCTTCTAAAGTAAAGAACAGAAAATAAGGTTCGCCTGTGTGTCCTAGTTGTGTAAAAAAAAAAAATATATATATATATAAGCATCGGCATTTCTGGCACTCCTCAACTCACTCCCAGTCTTCAGGGTCACACCTAGTCCCCCTCCTAGTGACGTAATTCGGGGTGCCGTGTAGCTTCCCGTGTGTTCTCTCGGAGGACGCTTCCTCACCCTCTCTCTGCTGACATTAGCGGGTGTTATGCTGCAGCTTAGAGCCGAGCGAGGTCGCGTAATCTTTTCGCCCTAGTTCCTTCGGCTGCCACTCGCGGCTGCAGGTGGGGGAAAAAGTTCGACTTTTGCTTTGCGATTGTGCAGCGGATTTGCGACAGTTTTGAATGAAGGAGATGTTTTCCCTGTCCTCCGGGACACGACAAACAAGGTAAAAATGACGGTATGGAAATTATTTTAATCTTAAAATCGTTGCACCCCCCCCTTTTAATAAAAGCTCGTTAATTATACTGTACCTTAAATATACAGTAATACATTCTTCTGCGGTTTCTTCAGTGATCGGACGGAATGAATCTGTCTTGTTTAATAATACATCTATAGTGACTAAAATCGCTGTTTTACGGCTACAGTGATTTAAATGAGATGAATCTGATTTATTCAAGTAAGTCTGATATCAATAAGTTAAATCTGACTTATATAAATTAAATCTAATTTAAGTCAAACTAATCAGATTCATTTGCAAAGACATTTATACGTTTTTTTTCTTTGCATTTTATTTTTATGTATTGCTCAGGACCTAAACTTCCTTCCCGACTACAAGTCCTAATGTTTCTGTTCAGCCTTGCTGACCTGGAGAAGTTGCCACCATCGGTAGAATTCTTCTGCCTTGCACACTGGGCAATATAAAGTGACATTGAAAAACAGGTCGATAGACCCTTCTCAAAGGCACCGTAAATGGTGTCTTTAGGGCTGTTGTAAGAGTGCTCACCACTCGTGGCGATATCAGATTTTGTGCCGGATGGGGGTCTGCTGAGGAAGGCGTAGCAAACATCGTTCTCCCTCACTCATGTCGCAAGAAAGTCATAGCTTCACGGACAGAAGCGTCAACGGAGGGGCGAGAACGCTGGAGCAATGCCACGTATGCGCTCCTTTTCACTGCAAGTGCGCCTTTGTAAAACGAAGGCGCCACACAAGACTAGGGTGCCTTCATGTGCGCTTTGCTTAGGGTGGTGGCATCTCGCCATTTTGTCTCACACGTTTATTTTTATTTTTTGTTCAGAAGCGCGTGAAAGAGCTTGGCCCTGCACGCGTTTCAGGCGTTGACTGTATTATGGCGACATTTTGATTTTTGTTGATTTCTTTGTATTTTCCCCGTGAGCGCGTGCTGTCGGCATCGGGTACTACAAAGGGTGGCATCACCCTAAACAGAAAGACATTGAGGCACCCTACACAAGACAAGATGCTCGCGTTTGCAGCATCGGCTTCGCTCCCACTTGCGGTGAAGCAAATTTACAGAACACTAGGCGCCTGCACCTTGCTTCCTCTGACGTCACCACTACAATCACTGGCAGGATAAGAACGGCAGGGCGTCCACTTTAAATGCCCGCGCTCTAACAAGCGTTCGTTGCCCTCTACCGTGCCTCGTTCTCGCGCGCGAGCTTGAAGTTCAAGAGACGCCCCTCCTGCTAGTGAAGGTGGAAAGCTCATGCAGCAGGGGGGGGGGGGGGGGGGTGCAGAAATATCTTCCTGCCGTTCCAATACTCTCGGTGTCTATGCAGAGAGCAAGTCGTCTGGTTCTTGCGCAGATGTTGCGGTAGCGTGGTCAGAAATTCGCCCAGCTCTGATTGGCTTGGATTGAAAGGGTAGCGGGTAGACATCAATGCTAGGTGCCTTGAGGTCTACCCATTTTTTTTTTCGATCAGCCATTAGGTGCCCGGTGTTTTGACATCGTCGCAACCCCTGCAAGAAGCAGGCGAACTTGCGCCCTGCATAGTGAATCCACGCAGCGCCGCGTATCCCACGTCTGCCTCGCCGCTCTCGCATCTTGTTGCGTCCCACCGTAGCCTCCTCTATACTAAAAAATCTGGCAGTTCGACGGCGGAGCTGTAGAGTGCCCGGTCGCGGATTTGGAGCGCGAGGATCTGGTAGCACGGAGCATCAAAGAGCCATTTTTGGGGGAACCTGGACGTCAGCCCACAGCTTTTGCAACGGCGAGGACCCGAAACACACTTGTTCGCACGGGAGAAGTGTGTTTCGGCGTCTTGCCGCAGCGGGGCGCCAGTCACGTGGCTCTCCTCTCATCAGTTGTGTGCCGCTCCACCTTTTCTATTTCGGCGTCCGCTTCTCGTGGCGATCTGCCAGGCTTTGTCAGTATATAGGAGGCTATGGTCCCACTTGCAACCACAATGCTAGCACACGGCGTCACCAAGACGCGCGCACGCGTCTGCTGCTTTGCCGCGAATCCTCGTCAATTTTTAGAGTGGCTGCCACCTGGGGCGGGTCGGCGAATCACTAAAGCCGGGGTCACACTGCTAATAATAATAATAATAATAATAATATTAACAATAATAGTTTATTTACCATATACATGTATATATGGTGTATATATAGGGGGTTTATTCACTGGTGACCATAGGTGTGTGTGCAGCTGCTCAGTGCGTTCTGGCGGCGATGGAGCTTCCGCAGTGCATTGGCAACTACATTCCACACATCATGATTGCCGATCTTGGGAACTTACAAGTACGAGCTGGTTCTGAGCATGCCCAGTGACCAGTGCACTTAAATATGGCGTCCAATGAGTGCCCCATGTAATACAAAGAGACAGCCCGCGAACAGATTCGAACGCGACTCACCGCCAGATCTGTGCTTCGAATGCCGCACGGCAATCAGTTCAAGGAGAAACTTCAATTCAAGGGCATTCGGCATTCGAACCACGGATGTTGCGGTGAACCACGGATATTGCGGCAATGTAACCCGGCGTAACGATTACGCAATGCAAAGCCTCTTTCGTCTACTATACTCTGTTTCGCCTTACCGTGAAACACGCTACGATGCGTTTACAGCCAATCCACGTCCGTGAACGCATCAGGGGATTACGCGCCCGTCCATCCCGAAGGTCATGTGACACTTGTGCGGCATTGCATCGGCTCCGGTGGCTCGCAGCGTCCGTTGCGGTCCATCGTTAAGGTGAAACGGAGTCGTAACGGTCGGAGTCGGGCGTCCCTTTCTTCCGAGCCTTCCATCCCTCCCCCGAGCGGGACTTGATTTGATCTGGCCGTGCGTTATCACGGCTCCTCCGACGGCGCGCGCCCTTCCAAATAAAGCCGCTTCTGGCCCCGGGGTCATGGCTGTTCCCGCGGAGCTCGCCACTTAATTAAAGTGCTAATTACCAGACTGGAACTAATTACGCGTGCGGCGATCACCCGATCCTCCTCGATGCGCGCGCACGTCGCTTCGTTAGGGCCGTCTCGCCTTTCTCGTTAGCGGGGCAAGGAAGGCGCTGCGGCAGATGCCCCAAACAGCGACTCAAATCAGGGCCGCCGCTCCCGGAGAACACGGCTCGCGCTGGCCTAGGGTTTTCCGAACCTCTGCCGGTTGCGGCCTTTTGAGAATTCTTAAAGTTTGCAACGCTCGGAGTGTCGATCATTCGCGAAGTTATTGGCATTCTTCGAGCCACCGACACACCTTTTTCGTTGCACAATGTGTTTATGTCTTTTCTTTTTGTAGCGTTAGCTACACTGGCTGAGGTTGAGCAGTTTCGCGTGGCTCCTAAAGAGCCGTGGTGCGCAAGCGCGAAGAGCAGTGACGTCACACGGCGCCGCCGCCGCGCGCACCTGGCCGGTCTGCGCATTCCAGAGGAGGGACGTCATAGCCGCGGCAGACGCGCTGGCGCCGCCGCGTGCCCAGCTGTGCGCCTCCGTTGCGCAGTAGCCAAGTCTGACGCTGCACCGGAGCCGCTTGATAGCGCCTCTCATTTTGTGCGCATAAGCTCACGTTACGTATATCCTGGCGTAGCCGAGCTAAGACACCGCAATTATTATTATTTTGTTTTTTTACGGTTGCAGCAGTTATTAGCGATGGTTGGCAGCGGATTTTTGCGTGCGTTACGTGTGGAATTGATGCGCTACGCTAAACTAAACGGAGAAAATGTCTCCGCTACATTTAACGGGAAAATGCGCGAATGTAGTTTGCGTGCAGCAAAGTGTAAACAAATAACCGGGAAAATTTTTATATATATTTTTTACAATGCTGCCGTAGTCGTAGGAATTCTAATATTTTCAAAACCAAAACGTTCATGGATGTTCGTAGTATATACAAAACAGGGGAATTTTTTTTTCAAGTAACACGTTTCTTTTGTTTTGCTCGGAAACATTATTTTTATTTTAGTTTTGCTTACTCGCTTTAAAAAAAAAAACACATTTCTTTTTCCTGGCACCAAGTGTAGTTCAGTTTTATGAAGCTGACTCCCGCTAACAAAACCGTAGATGTGGTGGTGATTGGCCCGCCCGCGGTAATGTCCTGTAAGAGAAAAAGAAAGAAAAGATTTCTCTAAAAACGCTGTCAGGCCAAAGACCAGGGAAAGGCCCGCTTGTAGGTCGACACTTTCGACCCTCTGACAATGGACTCACAAGGCGTAGGTGTAACCGAGGCAAAGGGGAAAACGTCCCGGCGGTTCCTTAACGTAGAGCCGGGAGACAAAGGCGCCGGCTCGGGCCACACAGCCGCGGCCGAGAGGACGGCGCAGGGCCAGGGGCTCCCCCCCCCCACAACGTCTCACGCCGTCGTCGTGTCGTGCCATTCAGAGTCAACCGAGCAGCGAAACGGCCAAGGCACGTTCTTTTGTTTTATTGTTACGCGTCCGTCGTTTATTAGTATTTTTTTGCCTTACGTTGTTACACCATCCAGTCGTTCTGCCTACAAAAGAAGAGGCTACCCGGTGAAGGAACGGCGGGCTTCCCCTCTCAACGCTCATTATTTCTGGGGAATAGATTCGTGCGCCAGAAATTATAACAAAGGAACGTAACAAAAGTAAAAACTTCCATATAAAAAAAAAAAATCAGGAGCGACAACAGCGGCGACGAAAACGACCGCTCGTTATGATTGTGGACTGGTAAGGGAGTAAAAAAGAAAAGAACAAGTGATGAGAGAAAGAAACGAGAAATTAAAGGAAAGATAAAAAAAGGGGGGGAAGGGGGGGTCTGGTAATGAATGCTTAGCGGGTTTAATTCAGCGCCGTGTATTTTTTGAGCCGAGTAGCTAGCCCTACTAATGGCGTACGAGACAATTAAAACGGCCGCTAGGCTTTCGTCTCGGTGGAGAGGATATCGCGCATTGTATGCTTTGGTGCGTGGCCGCGGCGCTGGCTGTGCGCCGAGCACGGTTCCACGTCGTCCGCGAAACAGCAACTGGTATCAAACAAAAACCTAACGAATAATAATAAAAAAAAGAAGTCAGAAGCAGTCGAGCCGCTCTGATTGAAAATGCCGTGCTCTTCGTGCCTGGGCGCTGGCTTCTGACGACGACGGAACGTGAGAAAGAAACAAGCCGAGGAAAAGAGCGCGAGAACCTCTCGAGTGCCGGGCAACCATAATTAACGAGGTTTTAGGGAGAAAGCTCGTTTAGCCGTAAAATTAAAAACCCCTCGGCTTCAGGGAAGAAACGAGGCAGACGTAAATTTATATTAAAAGAAAAATTATGTACGTGAAAGAAGCGTGCCAATGAGAAATCCCGAAGGAAAGAAGAAAAAAAAAAGAAGCAAAGGCGAACGGCGAGATTCGGAACACGGGCTCACGCGCGCCCACTAAAAAAGACTGCGCGGAGAAAAGCCGTAATGAAATAGAGTCGACCAACTTCTCTTCTCTTACCCCCATAGCGGTTTTTGTTATATATTTCTTTTTTTTTGCAAACATAACAAAGATTACGACGGTGAAACTAGGAAGGACGACTGAGGCGGATTCGGAAGAGAAAGTGAATGCTACACATTACATAGGCAGAAAAAAAAAATACTAAAGAAACAATACGAAAGCGAGTCTTTGGTGCTGTCGTCCGCCGCTAAGAAGAGTCAATGCTTTTGTACCGGTTAATGAACAGCGCTCGGCCAAAGCCGGTTACCAGCGGACTGGCGTCGTCGTCGTCGCAACGCGAGGAAGCTGGCTCGTTAGCCGCGATCCTGAGAACAGCACGCGGCAACCGAGCACCGAAAAAAAAACAAGAAACACAAAAACCACAAACACACACATAAACACACACACATTTTGATGACACCTTCTCGCGCTCGCGCGCGCCGATTTTTAATTATATTTAATTATAATTAGGGCGGCGGGAAGCTGGAGACGGCGTCTCCCGCCTTGTGTCGTTCGTTTATTAGAGTGGCGTCGTTTAATTCCGACGGGGGAGGGGGGCGATACTAATTAGAATGGCGAGGCTCCGTGGACGCGCCATTAATTACGGGCGACGCTGGTGGAGCGCAAAATGTGGATCCGCCGATGGCGGCCACCCCCTCCTCCTCCGCAGCAGCCAACGGATGAGCGCGGCTGATAATTAGAGTGCGTGTATGCCGGCTCCCGCGCATTGCCGCTGCCCGCTGTTGCTACAGGACGGAGCTGCCCGGGCGTCGTCGGTATACGTTAATACTGCTTGACCCCCGTAGGGTGGGCATCTTATGGGCTGCAGTCACTTGCAGGATTAGAACGGCCGGGTGTTTTGTCCGAATGCCATAACGCCTGTAGCGTTCCGTAGTGCCATAGCCTCCTCTATGCTCACAAAGCCTGGCAGTTCGACGACGGATCCAGTGGCCGGTCGCAGATTTGGAGCGGGAGGATCTGGTATTAGCGCCGAGATGTTTCGGTGGCGCCCTCTTATGGTTTCCATCCGTGACATCACGACTGAGATTTGCCTCGCCGTGACGTCACCAGTTGTTATCCTGGCTACTTACGATCAGGTGCGACGACGAGTTCGGTGGTGTGTTTAATAAGCGCAGTGGAAGCTACCAGCCATCGCAATCGGAAACTAACACCGTCAAAGTTGACAATCTGACAATGTTCATATGCCCATGGTTTGGCCAATCGCGGAAAGCTGACCGCAACGACGCTTTTGGTCGCGCACATCGCTGTTAGCACAGAGCATCAAAGAGCTATTTCTCGGGGAACCTGGACGTCAGCGCACAGCTTCTGCAGCGGCGAGGACCCGAAACACACTTGTTCGCTCGGGAGGAGTGTGTTTCGGCGTCTCGCCGCAACGGGGCGCCAGTCACGTGGCTCTTCTCTCATCCGTTGTCTGCCGCTCCACCTTTCCATTTCGGCGGCCGCTTTTCGTGGCGATCTGCTAGGCTATGGTCGCGCTTCGGCAGCGCGTGCACACTCGAGGCTCACGAGACGCCGACGCTTTATCGAAGGTAGGAAGCTCGCTTTGAAGGCTGGACAATTGAGGGACCTCACCTGCCGTTCTCATTCTGTCAATGACTCTGCGGTGTAAATTGAGGGACAGGAGGAGACGAGGGGGCGCGGTGACGTCAAAACACCGAGCTCTCTACTCACCCTCGGAACGCGCTCAAAGAGTGAGTAGAGACGAATGCAGCTATAGCCTTGCGCCTACCCACTAATCAGTCCAACCAGGGCTCGGTATTCTGACGTTACAATTCTCGGTGTATGCACTGACTCATGTTTGGATGGATGGATGAGGCTGAACCCTTTGGATCGGGCGGCGACTTGCGCCACCTTGCCAGTTATTTTTTCTTTCTAACATTTATTTATTAAAGAGTTATATATCTAGAGATTTATTCTTAAAAGCTACGATTCGAACGAAGGAGGTGCCTCTGTGCAACCGGGCGTACACACCTTCCGCCCTACGGGTCGCCCGGAAGGGAAGAAGAAAATATTCATCTTTCTCTCGATCTATGCCGCCAGTCGGATAATGTCTCCAGTCCTTGGTTATCTCCACCTTCCTCGTGTCTATTTTTCCCTCGCTATCCCTAAATCCCACCGCATGTGTTAAACTAGTCGCCTCTTCAGCTGCTTCAGGGCGAAGCCCCTTTCAGTAAAGTAGCAAGCGTTCAGCCGTCTTTTCCTCCACTCTACAGGCTACACACATCTTATCTACTTCATATCTGGCTCTATATGTCTTAGTCCGCGACACACCCGCGCTCGCCTAGAACAACAAGGAGCTCCCGCTAGAATTGTCAAAAATAGATTCCTTAGCAATGTTCTTCTTAAACGATCTCCGAATTTCCAAGGCCGATTTTGTCTGCATGCCTGCTTATATCTACTGTTTACACCGAGCCCATAGGCTTAACCCAAACAGCCTTTAAACATAAAAGCCTTTTGAGGCCTGCACTTCTTATCGCAATTACCGGATCAACGTTTGGGTCTACGGGCCGCTGTTGTTTGAACGAGCAGACGACAGTTTGGACAGCAGACGAGTTTGACAGAGCAGACTATAGCTTGATCGGTCAAATGGCCGTTTGAACGTGGTCCGCGGGTGGTCCTGACAACTTGACGGTTTTCCCGCGTTCATGTTGGGACAAAACTAATCATTCTGACGACCAGAAGTATCCGTCAAACCAATCCAAAGTGCTTCCCGCACAAGCAATCGTGGTTCGACGGTGTCTAATATTCTCTTTTCACGGCACCTATGAACGTTCTCGCACGAACCAAACAGGCAGAAACAAGACACGCCTTTCCCGGATCTTTTGGTACAGCCCCAGTCGTGACATTTTGATGAGAAGGCAGGTTTTAGTCTGGTTTCTTTCAAAATCAAGGCAGGAATGACCGTCCCGCATGCTGACTTTCGCCCACGCACCCAGATCGAATGTGCGCTCGAAGCGCACTACCGCGGCCTGACGTAACAGAGTTGAGTAGGTGTGCATACTAGTTTAGAGGGGATTGTCTATTCTCGTCGGTTGGGGGCTTGAACCCTGCGTGCGCTTGTGAGAGTTGAACATGAAAGGTTCTTCGGAAACACGAGCTCGCCCTTTCTGTTTCGGCTCCCGGGGCTACGATTCAAGTAACCTCGAGCCATTATATTTTGATCGATTGAGCGCCTGAGATAGCTCAGGGCATAATTCTAATCTTCGGCAACATGCTGTTTCTTGCCGCTTGCAACTGTTTCCATGGGGGAAAATGAAACGTTGCTTTGATTGATATGCCCGACTGATATTTCGTCCTAAAGGGCAGCTAAATGAAATTTAGAAAAAAAAGGGATAAAATGATATAACTCACTGGATCGAGGCGAAGGTAAAACAAATAATTGGTGCTGTACATACTACAGCAACTCAACAATGAGAATGTGTCTGTACCTGGGCGTTGTGCCTCTAGTAGCCCTCTACCCACTAGTAGGTAACTTACGCGAGTCTTTGCCTAATAGAATTCGTGACTACTATTTCTTGATCATGCTCGTCGGCACCTTCCACGTCTTGTGTGGACTGCGGCACAAATGTCTTCCATCGCAGTTGAGAATGAGACGTGCGCGGAAGTCTCGAAGAACAGTTAATTGAGCCTCGTGAGATGCGGAACGTTTACAATAAGTGGTTACCCTCGTCTCACGTAGGTTACAGCACCCGCTTAATGTAACTCGTAATTCTTCGGGGGCAACGGACATATCGGTTCTGCTTCTAGGACACAGGCAGGGCCTTCTCGCAGCACCGCGACAATAAGGTGCTCGGTCCGACCATCCGCGACCGGGGCCCTTCGAAAGTGTGGCGAACCGAAGTGCGGCGGTGGTCGCGCACTCGTCGTCGTTCCTCCGTCTTCTTTCGGGGTTCGGTCGGAGGAAGTGGCGACAGAAGCGTCCCTAACGAGGCGCAGCTGTCGGTGCACCGCGGCTGCTGTCAGCCGTCGGCGGCCGCTCCTCTCGGCCCCCCGCCGTCGCCGACGGGAAGAGACCGCGCTGGCTGGGCACGACTCCTCGCTGCCGCCGCTAATGAATGCCGGCTGTGCGAGTGCAGCCTCACTGCATGCGCGCTTTTTGACGTTTCCTTCCCCTTCCGAAGGCTCGCAGTGGTTAGCCCGGACACGAGATCGCCGATTGTTTCCGCTTTTCTCGAGCGAAACTTAGTGCGCGCCATCTATACTGCGTTTCACGATAACTTGGCGAACGGTAGAGGCTAAAGCCCCGCGACCCGATAAGAGCGTCGAAGCGAGGCAAGTGACCCGACGTCACGGGTGCATTTGTGTCACCACGCCAAATTTGAGGCGCGAGGCCCGGAGGAACCGGCTGTCGTCTGCTAGCCAAGAGTCGTCTGCTCCCAAACCAACCAACTTCGAATGAACGTCCGGCGCAGTAACACATCCGTCTGCTAGAATAGCAAGCACTTTGGGAGCAGTTCATGAGACAAGCGTACTCTGAATTTAACCGCGAATCTGTGACGAGTGCTAATGCCAGGGCACAGTACAATGTGCCCTGGCATAAAGTACACCTTGCGGCTGTGGCATCGTCGCCCACAGGCAGGAGCCAACTCTCGTAGTCTGGTTGAGGCCTCCAGTCTTCGCGGAAC
The DNA here is from genome assembly GCF_016920785.2 of Ixodes scapularis. Taxonomy (NCBI): domain Eukaryota; kingdom Metazoa; phylum Arthropoda; class Arachnida; order Ixodida; family Ixodidae; genus Ixodes; species Ixodes scapularis. Next base: position 7,937,359 of record NW_024609882.1, on the reverse strand, counting down.
ACGCAGTGACGTAATTTTCGCTGTTTCGAAAGCGGCGAATTCGGGCTCATGGTGAAAGCAAAGGAAGCACGTAACCACTGATGCTGATTTTCGCTCTAGGATCAGTAAGTATACTTGAAGGAATCTTGCTTCCAGTTTTTATAGGTACAAGATAGAAACTTGGTGACAAATGGCGTAAGAGTTTTAGGTGATTGACGCCGGGAACGCCTCTATACAAACAAATCGCTTCGCTGCGCACGGTACTGCCCTCCAGGACTCAGTCTCCAATAGGAGGTGTATAGCAGAACACGGATGGCTTTGCCTTTGTTCTGCCTCAAACCTAATATGTGTTTAACGTCCCTCTGAAAAAAAAAAAAGACAGAAACGTCTCTTGGCACGTAATTAGTTTATGGCAGGCATTTAGAAATGGTTACAAAGCAAGCCAGAACATAGCAGCACAAACTGACGCCCCGAAAGAGTTCTTTGATCCTATGCGATGGCTCCACTGACAGTATACGGTAGCCCAGAGAATGAGTCAGCACTCAACATGCAGCTCCTATTGCGCACAGTCTCTGTCACTTTCGAACGCATGCAGGCAGCTACACTTGCTTGTAGCTGCCTGCATGCGTTCGAAAGCCTTTGTCAAGATAAAAAAAAGCCGTAAAACCGACGCCTCCCAGAAGGAACATCAATAGATTCACAGCTATCGGGAAGGCACGTAATTATTTTATGGCAGACATCTGGAAACAGTTAGTAAGAAAGTCTGAAAAGATCTTTGGGAAGAATACCGAAGAAACGAGAATGTCGGTGTGTTCTTTTGATCGTGTACGATGGCTCCACTCCACCAGTGCACGCCAGCAGGAACAATGAGCAGGAACTCAATGGGCAGCTCCTATTCTGCATACTCTTTGTTACTTTGGAACACAGGCAGCCTACAAAGTGGCACAAGCTGCCAGAGACGCTCAGCTCTTCCTAGACATCGTCGGCGCGTTTCTTTGGCTTTCGCACTTCAACAATTAAATGTAGAACGAACAGGGAGGGGAAAAAATGACGAGGGATAGAATCTGAAGAAACAGCAACAATATTACACCATGTGTAGTGGAAGGGGAAAGCGCATATGCCGTTCGTCTCAGTGGACTTATGAAGCGCCGTGCGTGTCTTTGTCAAGATGCCGATAGTCGTTAAAAAAACCAACAGCTCCCAGACGGCGCAGCCATCGGGTGAGACTGTCACCAAGGTACCTGCCGGCGTCTTGCTTTTCTTCATTTTCCCTCATTTTCCTGCTTTCTACGGCGCTTCCGGTGGTCGTTCCGTAACTTCCGTTTTGTGTTGTCCCTACCCAGCTTCCTCCCCGCCCTCCGTCTCAGGGAACGCGCTCCGCACGGGTACTTTCTCTACTCGCGTGTCCTCGTAGTGTTTGTATGATTTTTTACTTTTTGTCTCGTCGACAACTATTTATCGTCGTATTTCTTGAATTGTGGCTTAAAAGACGCAAAAAAGCATACATAATAATCGCGATACGTCGGCCAAAAAAACCGGTCAGTAGCGGCCGGTCTTAGGTATGGACCTGGAACCGGCCCGCTGTCTAAAAATACCGGCCGGGCCGGTCAAAAACCCGGATAGGTGATCATGTCGTATTACACCTGAGACTGCGGTGAAAGAAATCGGAAGAACTTTCAGTAGAAGGAACAGACACGTTCTCCGTGTCTGTTCCTTCTACTGAAAGTACTTCCGATTTCTTCCACCGCAGTCTCAGGTGTAATATGACATGATTAGCTACCACCAGCTCGCCTGCACTCTCACCGTCTTTTCTCCGGGTAGGTGACAACACTACGTCTGCGATCGTCGGCAATCCCCAACGGCCACGGCGCTACAAGGCGACAAAAATCGAGCGGATACGGATGTGGTGTCACTTTTCTGTTTTAAATATAATTGAAACTAATAAATTTGTGATTATTTATTCTTTAATCATCATATCTTCCGGTTATAGATGGAACTTTGCGAGTTCAAATGCATGTTAAAAGAAAAAGGAAGCAGAACTACTTTTTGTCGCGGAGGGCTCTGTAGCTGTGGCGGTAACGAGGCCCCGTTGGCCTCGACCATGGAGTGCTATCACGTGCTTTACTCCGACACTGTTCTTAGGTCGAGGGGCCCGCGGCTTCCACACAGTTCGCTAAGTTATCCTGAAGCGGAGTGTAATAGCTGATCCAGCAAATACCCGAGTCTGCCATTGTTTGGTCGCGCGTTCTGAGCGCGTATCGAATGAACAGTAGAGCTGCGACAGCGTTCGGCGTGAGCTCGGCTTGGTTCGTATTGAAAACGAGCGCGGCGACAGCGTTCGGCAAGGTGTCGTATCCAGTCACACTCTTCGTGTCCAAAAAATGGCGCCCACCAAATTTGCTCGATGGGGATTTTGAAAAGGGTCTATTGCGGTCAAGGAGTTCAAATAAAGATTATTATTATGTTGTGCGCTCGAGCTGTTGGACGCTACTATGAAGAAAATGCGAGAAAGCGCCTGCGTCGGGTCCGTGGTAACTCCGCCGTGAAATGTTACCTCTAGTCTGCTTCAACTGCTCGAGCCCCCTTTTCAATTGTGTAGAGCACCGCTGATGAGACTGGTATGTAGCGAACTTTCTCGTTGACTTCCAGCAACGCTGTTTTTAATAAACCAATGCGCATATTCTTCCACGAAACTCATCCATTCCTAAATTTTGTTTTCTTCTTACATGTTGCAGAACTATACCACCACTCAGCGTTTATAGATAACCGTATTTGGCTTGTTTTTGTTATTTGGCGTGACGGTTTTTGTCACACTGGTCATACACTGCTGTTTCAGACAGTTTTGTATGGCTTAGACACGTTCGAAGTATACATATAAGGCAAGCATGCTTCGTACATGCCCGTGGCGCGTTCGCAGACAATTTCGTCACCATGTCTGCAGCGGGACGCCGTGTCTTTTGTATGATGAATCAGAAGTGCGTGGCTGCAGCTTTGCAATCGTCCCTACAATCTGTCGTTGTCCCTCGCAGTTGGCATGGAGATCAAGGCGGAGGTGCATCGGTGGACGCCCGAGGTGCACCGTAGTCCCGGGCTCGGGTCCGGACTCCCCGGCGGGCCCAGGGTGGTGGGGTCGACGGCGGTGCCCATGCTGGGCGATGCCCTTCCGGGCCCCGAGTGCGCCGGCTGCCAGAAGCCTATCCGCGAGCGGTTCCTGCTCAAGGCCCTGGACCAGCTGTGGCACGAGGACTGCCTCAAGTGCGCCTGCTGCGACTGCAGGCTCGGCGAGGTGGGCTCTACGCTCTTCACAAAGGCCAACCTCATCCTCTGCAAGAGGGACTACCTCAGGTCAGTTACCTTATGCGCATTCATTCTTTGCTTCTTACGAGAGGAGCAAAGGTTGGGGTAACGGATGTAACTTTTAGGTGCCTTTGTAAGTTAAGAACACCGACGCGCGATTGAAGACACTCTGCAAGATTGACTACCTCAGGTGCAAGACGGGTAATCATTCTTGTATTTCCTGATGAATCATTTTATGCCTGTGAAAGTTTAGGGGGAGGGTTACGGGTGCCCTCGTACGTTAGGAACACTGAAGCGCAGTAGAAGACACTCTGCAAAAGAGACTATCTCAGATACGTTACGCAGACTCATTCTTGTTTCTAAAGTAGTCATTCTTTTCGGGAAAATAATTTTCTTGGGGGAACGGCGACAGGTGTCCTTCTGAGTTGGGACCACTGAGGTGCGGTAGAAGACAGAAACAACTACCGCCAGCCGCGAAAGTACCTCGTCGTCAAAATTTGCACAATTGATGGGCGTTATTTAAGATGCCTTGGCGTAGAAAGGATCGATTTCATAAACGATGGCAGGTTTTATCGTCTCGAGGTGGCACAGACAACCTAGCATGAACTCGTTAGCGCAATTTGGTTTCTCCTGTCTACGACTGAAATCACTCATTGAAAATTAAGGGATTAAAATTAACGCTTTCGTTGTACCATTTCCCGGAAGGAGCACTGTCACGACGCTTTCTGGTAGAAATTACATTGCTGTTTCGTTTACGCTACGAAGCGCAAAGTGTGAAACATGCGTTTGACCACATGAGCGAGACCGGTAGCGTAATTTTTAACTCATTCCCTTTAAATGGTCACTGTAACTTGGCAACCAAGAACATTGATAGAATAAAGAACCGGTTTTATTCTTTAAAAATTGTAGTTTCGGACCGGTTAGTAATGACGAGGAAACGAGCACTGTTTCCCTTTATTTTCCGCCGCCTCACAATGCAGTCAACTGTAAAGTCTGAGCTCCTTCGTTCCTGAAACGAAACCCATTCCGGGGCCGACGTGCAACGAGCGCTCCGTCCGCCGCATCCGGCAAAAGTGCGCGAGACGCATGGACGCTTTGCGTGCACCTCACGCGCAGGAATGCGTCTGCGGTCGGCCGTGAAGCCGCCGCCAGAGAGCACAAAGAGCGCGCGCGAAACCACGGCGCTCGCGCGCGCGTCCTCGGCACGCAAGCAACGAACGCAACACCGCGACGACGCGTCGATCGACATAGTCGCCAAACCCGCCAAATCTCAAGCCTCCAGACGTGACGCTTTGCCTCTGCCCAAGTAGCCATTTGGTATGCGCGCGGGCACTTCCAACAACGCTTGCGCAAAAAAAAAAAAAAAAAAAAAGAAACTATCAAAACAACACAAAAAAACGCTCGTGAAAGGCAATTTTAGCTTTCACCACGTGCTCGAGGGTTATCGGCTTCTCGTCTGCTGCTCGGCACCGGCAAATGACCAACACGAAATAAGTCCTCTTGTGCCGGCCGACAATGTCCCACCTAGACATCAAGGCCCACACGTTCCTACATCACTGGCGGTTGCACGCAGAGCCGGCTAGCTCGCCGGTGCGCCTTGCAGCGTTTGTCGTCAAGCTTCAGCGTGTTTGCCGCTTGGGGGCGGGTCGGGGTCCACTTAACGATGACGTCATTGGCTGGCTGCGACCGATCACGTGGTGAAGTGTCGTCGTCGACGTAGTCCTCAGCAGGCATTCGCGCGACAGGAGGGGGACGGGGGAGCGCCAGCACAACGATGGCGTTGGTGGGCGCGCTTAAGTAGAGAGCTTAGATTTAAGAGAGCGAGCAACTCGTACGTTGGCAATTTGATGCCAGACTGGTCGCAAGTGCTCATGCGTTGCATCGTAGGAGGAAAGCGGTCGGAATTGAGTTTGAGAAGCTTGCAGACGATCGACGCTTGCTTCACCACCGAGCAGCTCGCATTGCAAACGCGACCCCTAAATCCCGGGACCCTGATCGCCCAGTTGGAAACACTCCCAAAATCTAGGCACAGTAGCTCGGAGCGTGAGCGTCGCATATCCGGCCGGTATTTACAAGGCGCGGTAATAAAAGCGACACCTCCCACCACGAATGCCTGGAATGGCGTGCGAGCGCGGGGACGAGGCCAGCGGCGCTGTTCGCCTTTGTTCGCCTTGTGCCGCCATGCGTTAAGAGCTCAATAATTCAGCTGGGCCGCTGCGCGTGTGTGCACCGCTGCAGCGTCGGAGAACCACGGGTGCGTCTTCATATCCAGGCGACATGCCGATGCCCGCTGATGACCGTCCGTCGGAAACCGCCCGGAATTCGGAATGCGCGCTGCAGCCTACGGTGGCCGAAACTCACCGCCGTTGCACTACTTCCTCTCTCTCGCCCCCCCCCCCCCCCCCCCCCCCTTTTTTTTTTGTTTTGTTCTTCGGCCGCTTTTAACTTACCGATGGCTGATATACAAGAACCAGTGTCGTCTCATTTGTCCACGGTGGCGCTAATGATCAACCGAGGGTGGCGCGTTCTGGAACCCCTCCTCTCTCTCTCCCCCCTTACCTTTCTTTTTCTTTTTTTGCTTTGTTTATTCGCTGTTTTTAACTTATCGATGACAAGAGGACAAGCCCAATTGTCTCTGCTTTCGACATTTTGTGATTGGGGCCTCATCGCACTTATCGGCCAATCTTATAAGATATTCATAGGCGTGCGAGGTTCCAACCAGGTACCACGGTAGTCCTAATATTAATAGGTCGAATCACGTGGTATCAAGTACAGCCATTAATTTTTTAGCTCGTGCAACTTGCTTCGAGGATGCTCTATTTCGTCCCAATTTGTCCGATTAGGCGCTCATTTTACGAGGAAATCATTGAGCCGTGTTTTGGATAAATCTCGGTTTACCGTGATAAAAGAAATGCTGGAAATGGGCTACACATTCGGGCAATCGGGGCTCTTTGTTTTATGGAAGAAAAATAAGACGACGTGTAAGCTTTTGCTTAATTACTCGACTCGGGAATTCAATGGTTCTAATCAGTCACCTTGAAAGTGGAGTTAAAAGTCGCAGACCCTAAGCGTAGAATTTTAGCGTCGAAGGTTTGTTTTCACTGACTCCATTTGCGAAACGTTGCAGCAGGGTCTTTATTACCTTCAGGCTTCAACAACAACCTTTCTGTGTTGTAGCTTTGTTGACTTTTTTTTTGTTTTTGTTTTTGTTGTTTTGGTTGGAGGGGGAAGGAACACTGACATTAAGGCATCAGCTTGCCGAACTTTTGGGCGGTTTTGTCCTCCACTTATCTGAGCAAGCGTTCTGTCGGTGAGAATAAATACCGCGGAGGCTCGCTGTCAGCGCCAGCTCAGCGAACAAGCCGTCCTCAAAGTAGTCGTTGTACGTGCGTCCGATGGCAACTCGATCCGGCCGTCGTCGGCGCGCCCCGGTTTCGCACCTGATAGGCAAATGGCGCGGTGAAATACGAGGCGCTCGCTTCGCACGCGGTATCTCTGATCACCCCGCCCGGTTGCGTCAAACCTCGCGAACCTCTGCGAACGGCGACGTTGCGAACTCGCTTCGAAATATATCCGAGAGCTTAAATATCGCTGAAATCAGTACGTGATTCCTTGGAATTTTCGTTTCTTTCTTGTGTTCGTTTCTCGCGAAGCTTTTATCCAGGTTTACTGCCTGGACGTGCACAGTCAGCATTCTTTTAAGGGTTCACGTTATCGTCTCGTTGGGATACTTGAAAGGACTACATCTTTAAAATTGCATGCAGAGTGTCTGGCGAGGAAAACGAACCGCATTTTTTTGCTTCCTGGAAATAAAATACTTAATGTGAAAAGCTCCGACCACGAGTTTATAGCGCCAGTAATAGACTGATCTCACCTGCCAGATTTTGCTACTCCACTGCTCCCGCGATTCATCGAGGGAGCTTTAGTCTTTCTGCACGTGCGACAACCTGTACTCCTTTTCAGGATAACTTGGCGAACTGTGAAGGCTGCGGCCCCCGCGACCCAATAAAGGCCCGTTCACACTCTTGCGACTGCTTGCGACCTCTTAAACCTGGGTTCCTTAAAACTTGTTAAACCAGAAAACACACTAGCGTCATCTATTGGGAAGCAGTGTAAACTCGGCGGTCCGGCATATTTTTTTTTATTTCTCGAGCATTATCCTTTCTTTCTTGGCTCGAAAAACTTTTGACAATGTTATAAACGAGCCTTTCTATGGGTATTACGCACATTTGACCTCGGAGATCCCGCAAAACCTTCGCTCTTGTGAAATGCAGTTCCAGGGTCACCGCATAGATGGCGCCACAATGTCAGTGTGTTCCCTCATTCTAAGAACATTTAAGAAGTTGTAAGAGATCTCGTCTTTGTCAGTCGTACTCGGTCGCAAGAGTGTGAACGGGCCTTAAGGGCGCCGGACCGAGGCACGTGATAACACTCCATGGTCGAGGCCACCGGGGCCTCGATACCGCCACAGCAACAGAACCCTCCGCGTCAAAAAGTAGTTCTAGGCCATTTTTTCTTTTAACGGCAATTGACCTTTTTCAGAGATCGCTGGGCGCATGCGCCGACTCTGAGAGAGGAGAGGAAAGGGAAAGGCGCCATTTTTGGTGGCTCTCTCGCCCGCTTGGTCGCTCAGACAGTGCTGGTTATGCTTGACTCGTCCGGTATTCCCGCGGCTTGGCCTCATAGTCGTCATGCCTCACCACCGCGCAGCAGAAGGTTGCACAAATAGAAGCAAACATTGTTAAAATGCCAAATTTTATGAAGTTCTTGTAGCCTTTGGCGGGTGGTGCACGAAAGCACCCGATGTCAAACACCCCGCCGTTTTTGCCCTGCTTTCAAAAGCCTATGACTAGAGTCCCCCGTGTCAAGTGGCTGGAACATCAGTTTGACGGTGGGACATTCTGCTTTTAACTAAAATACAGTAAATGTGAACAGGATGATATACCTGAAATTGGGGTAGGAAAAGGAAAACGCAAAAGGACAAGGAAAGAGGACAGACAACGTCTGCTGAGACGTTGCCCGTTTTTCCTTTGCGTTTTCCTTTTCCTACCTCAGTCTCAGGTTTAATAATATAAAATGAGCGTGTTGCTGAATAGTTACTAATACATGAAAGGATAAAATATCAAGGACGGGAACGCATACAGGACTTCTTGAAAGAGGTACTATTTCCGTCCCCGTCCTCGATGTTCCATCCAGCTTTCATGTATTCAATTTACACCAGCTCGCCTGCACTCCGACCATTTTTTATTAATAGTAAACGTGCAAACGAGGTTGTGTGACGAAATCATGCCATACCCGGTACTGAATTAAAAAATAACAGCATAAAGCTTTCCGTTCTTCAGGCGTGCTACACATTCGCGTCTTGCCACGTTAAAAAAAAAAATAATAAACTGACAAAACATTTAAAGCGAGGGAAATGAATTTAAGCCTTACGGAGACGGAACCTTGATGAAATTTCTTGGCAACCAACCGTGAACTTTTGTCTGTTTGTTGGGCCCACTTTGTCGAAGGTTCGTAAACGTGCCGAATTCAAAGATGGATTGTTTCTAACACACCGTTCCTTACTTTTTGACGGTGCAGGCAATCCTTCGCGATATCGAGACGGCCCGGATTTCGCACCGTCCGAGTTTGTTTACACATTCCCGAATACGGCAATGTCCCGTGCCCTCGCGCGGTACACAGGACGGAGAAGTGACGGATGCGATAAGCTTGAATAACTTAAGCGATCAAAGAGAGTAAAATCAGCTGGTTGTAGTAGCCGGGAACCATAAATTAAGCTCACAAACTCCGCACAAGGTGGATGGTTGGGTCGGTATCCAAGCTGGTCACCATTACTTTCCTTACATAACACTCTGCGACTCTGCTTTGAAAGCAGACGCCTTTTTTAGTTGCTTGCAAGACGCGGCACCGAAGTGACGATGAAGTGACTCTGAGTCGATGGTAAGAACCGATGCGGCGTCGGCGGTCTATCCATCCCTGAAGGTATAAAAACGAAAGAGGTCCTCTGTATCCTAGACATTGACTTTTGTTAATCTTCCAGGTCGTTCTCAGCCATTTCGAAGAAAATATGCATGCGAAGCGACGACAGAAAGACAGGTTAAGATTGGTGAAGGATGGAACAACGCCACCAGAGAACACACGCAAACACATAGACCGGGAGACAAGCAGGCCTGGCGCGGACGAGGGAGAGACGTTCCCGGAGCCACCAAAAGTGTTTCGAGGGATACCCGCGAGGGGGCGCCACGATCGTGGCTAAACTTTGAAAAAGGTCAACTCGCGCAAATCTATCTATAACGAGTAGATATGAAGAATAAATAATCACCAATTTATGCGTTTCATATACATTAAAACAAAAAAAAAGAGAAAAAAAAGGGACGCCACATATGCGTATCCGCTCCCGATTTGTTTTCTCGGTGTAGCGCCATGGCCGTTGGCAATCGCCGGCGCTCGCATGCGTGTAATCGGCCATTTTTGCTCAAAATACCGCACTGTGCACTGCCCTGGCACTGGCAGCCGTCACAGATTCGGGGCTCAATTGAGCGTATGGTTGTCTCGTGAACTGTTCCCGAAGTGCTCGCTATTCGAGCGGACGGATATGTTGCTGCGGTGGACGTTCACCCGAAGTTGTTTGGTTTCAGAGCAGACGACTCTTGGCTAGCAGACGGCGGCCGGTTCCTCCGGGCCTTGGGCCTCGCCTTTGGTGTGGTGACACAAATGCTCCCATGACGTCGGGTCACGTGCCCCGCTCCGACGCTCTTATTGGGTCGCGGGGCCCTAGACTCCACAGTTCGCCTAGTTATCCGGCCTCACGGGCACTGCCGCCTCCCTCCTGCGACCTAAAGTTATGACGACTTATTTGTTTAGTTTTATCTGCAGCGCCCAGAGGGGCATAAGTTAAACGAAGGAATAAAATTACAAAGACAACTGCAGAAATCTGCTCAAAATTACACGCAGAAATATGCATAGAAAGATACACGCAAAAACGCACAAATAGACAAGCCTGCATAAACTTTACTATAAAGGGTGAATATCAAAACACAGGACATGTGGTAATGTATTTTGAGCTTAATTTCTAGAGTAAACCGAATCGGAGAGCCTGTAGCTAGTATCGTTTGTTCCCCGCAGCTACTAACATTTTCGGACGCTTTCTTTTTTTCTTAAACCTCCCCCAGTTGTCATTAGGTGACAGTACTGTTTCCCGGCGTATATGAAAAATATTTACTCAAAAGTAAATAAATCCTGCTACGTGTGGCAGATGAACTTTCGGTACGTCTGCTTCTGTTTCGACTCAAATTCCTTCGCGACTTTACTCTTGTAAGTTTTGTTTAGGCATAGATGATCGCGAGCCTAGTTGAATGCGCATCCCTAAGTCGTTCGGCCACAGAGAGGCACTGCCGAGACGGCGGTGTCTTCTACACTTCTCGCGTGCACTGTCACATAATCGACGCCCTCGTTGTGCGCGTGTGAAGCGACCGACGCGATAAATGGTGACCGCTAAAATAAGAACCAGCGCAGACTGCGAGCGGCGTCCATCAATCAACCGTCCTCCTTTTCCTCGGGAAACGTTTCGACGCCGCCTGGATCGCGCCGTCTCTCGCGCTCGACACTCGCGTAAGCTGCCGCCGCCGATTTGGGGAGGGGAATGCTATGCAAAGAGCAAGTCGTCTGCTTCTTTTGCTGGGGTTGCGATGACGTCAGAATGACACAGAGTCCTGATTGGCTCTGTTCGAAGGATAGTGGGCAGACCTCGAAGCATGCTGCCTCGAGGTCTACTCACTATCCTTCAATCAGAGCCAATCAGAACTCGGCGTCGCTCTGACGTCACCACAACCCCTGCAAAAGAAGCAGACGAACTTGCGCTCCACACACTTGGTTTCCCCTGACAGTGAACAGCAGCGAGCGCCGTGCGAGAGTGTCGCCTAACCTTGGGGACGGGCGCAGTGACCAGAACACGCTTATAACGTCACGCCTATGCAGTGGCGCTACTGTCGGAACGGCGCATGTGCAAAGGCTTCACTTGGCGCTAATCTGGTCTCTGCGCACGCGCAGTGCCCACACCTGGTGTGGGCAAAGCGCTAAAGTGGAAAGAGTGAAGGGTTCTGTGGGAGGATCTTCTCCCGGTTCTTTTGACCCGCAAAAGGTTATAGAATAATCAAGGCAGGTGCGCTGGCATTCTGAGGTCATCACGGTGAGATCGAGCGCAGACAGCGATTGGACACGAGTACTGCGTCACTGTTCGGCCGCGTCTCGTGACCAATCAGCGCGTCGAAAGGCGCTCGGTGTCGGACTCGGGGCCCAATGGCTGAGATGACGTCATCCGCTGCGCAGCGAATGAGATTGCGGCATTAGCCGATGAGAATGCCGAAGAACCAATCACGAAGCACGAACACAATAAGCCACGCCCACCGTTATTTAAGCTGTCAGTGTCTACAGTATGATGACGTCACCGAAAGGTAGAGAAGGGTGTTCTGGGGCATCGATTATTCGGGGGGTGGCGCTCACACGGCGACGCGCTTGGCGCGTTGTCGGGTCATACGGTCGCGGCGCTGGATTCGCTCGTAGCCACCGCTACGCTCCAGCGTGAAGTGAAACGGAGTACATAAGCGCTACGTTGTTGAGACAGGTGCGGGTCCCGTCTCAACACCGCTTCTTTCTTTTTGAGAGTTTTTTGTTTGTGCGTGCGTGTTTGTGGCCACGTCGGGCTTTTCGGCGGTTTGCCGCACGTGGTGACTAAGTGCGCGCGGGGAGAAGTGGGCAGCGCTCGCAGCAGGGGATTCGTTTCCCCGCCCGTCGGATCGCCGAGCGCTTCGTCCCCGAATGTTGTCTTTCGCGGTCGCAGCCGGGGTTCGCCTTTCTCGCGCTCGCGAGCCTCCGGAGGGAGGCACGATGGATCCCAGCTGCGTGGAAATCGGAGTCCGCGGCGACGCGGCTGCGAGCTCCAGCAGGCGACTGCGTGGACTTTCTCTCGCTGACAGAGGCCGCATGGAAAGGTTATCCGAGTTGAAGCGGATCCTCGGCATCTGAGGGATGGTCGCGATGATTGTAATACGCGAAACGAGGGCTAAGTTTCGTTTTCCTTACTTGCACCCGTTTTTTTTTAATGTTTTTTTTTAAGTGTCGGTTACTAGTTATCACTTCTCGTGTTCGTGCTTTTAAACAGTGTCGTAAAAGCAACAACTACACTCAAAGTTAGAAAAGGAAACTGGAGTTAATATAGGAGAATGCATACGACAATATTGATACTGTATATGAGATTTTAATATACACAAAGGACGAAAATTACGTGAGCATGTGAACCTTTGACCCCATTTATCTATTCTGAATTTTCAAGCTTTTTTTTTTTTTATTATTGTTGCTTTTTCGGGTCCATCGCACAAAAGAAAGATTGTACCGAATCAGTTTATTATATTAATTCGATTTATTCTCGTTTCGAGTAAATCCTTTATAGATTTTTTCCCGTTTTAAATAAGGCCGCTTGTATGTTCACGCGAGAAGGTTTCATGACGTTTTGTGTTTCCAAGACCTACACCGTTTTGTTCCATTCACCTTTTTCTCGACCGGCACAAAAGAGGTAAACACGACTCTCTACTTTAAAAAGAAAAGAAAAAAGATTGACTCGTTTTTGGAATGGTTTCTTCCGTTACATTAACGAATAAATTCAAGAAATGGCGGAGAAACAGGAATCGCAGGAATACCTCAATAGTTAAAAAAAATTCTGAGAGAAACACATTTTGCTCCGTAAATATAAATATCCAACTGCTTTTGTGCAGACAAGTTTTGCGTTGTTTGAACGGCTGTATGCGCCGCAGCCTCGAGGTTGGGAGGGGCTGCCAAGTGGAGCGTTTAGTTGTCCAAATACGAACACTCGCATTGTTAAAAATAACACTTTCGTTGTTGTTGTTGTTTCTTCACACTTTTTTTTTTTTTTTTTCATGACTCGCCGTGATTGGTTTTAGAAATCGTAAATAATTCTGGACTCCCTTCTTCATCCTCTCGGGCGCAACGAAATCCCCGTAATTCTCTCTCTCTCTCTCAAAAAAGGAAGAAACGGGCGTGAATAAATGTCTCGCATGTATATATATGCACCCACACGCGGCCCCCTACCCCAGCGGCGCAGAATTCTTCCCTCCCCGACCGCTGGGCAGAGCGGGGACCTCGTCCGGTTTACGGCCCGTGGGCGCGTACGACCGCGCTTTCCGACGACGACGCCTCGAGTTGCCGCAGGTGCCGCTAATGCGCGCATAATCAACGCCGTCAAGTGCTCGCTCCGGCGTCGCAGCGGGCCTCGTCGGAAGCTACGTGCTCCGGCGTTCGACTCGGGAGCCCCGGTGGACGCAGCCTGCGCCTCGTAAAAGTGCCAGAATCATTGCCTAATTAAGGAGGACTCGGCCCAGCTCGTCGTCGCCCCGGGAAGAAGGGCCTTCTTGCGCCCGGGCGCAATCGCGGCGGCGGAGAGAGCAAGCTGCGCGCCACCTGGAGGAAGCAATTACAAGTGACTCCCGTGGCGGTGCTCATTAGGCGACGGGAGACGGGCGTCCTCGACCCCCGGGTGGCTGGCGTTGGCCGGGTAACTCGAACGCCGCCGCCGCTCGCGGGTTCCAGTCGAGAACACGCAGTATCTCTCTTAGATAACAAGGCCTAGTGCTTGATTCATCTGCGTCACCCGTTGGAGGCCAGGTTGGGCACGACAGCTGCGCTCGACTGGGACTTGCGTATTCCGAGATATAGCCCACCTACAATCGAAAACGAGTAGAAGGAAAAAAAAAAAAGAAGAGTGTGTAACTAATTTTGGGAAGTGCTATACAAAAAAAAAAAAAAAAAAAAAAAAATGTAAAAAAAAGGTAGTTTCAGATTTTGTGATCTGAGAAGTTTGTGATTGCAGTGAGGGCCGATGAGTCAAAGACTATACTGTCCTTCCATGTCCCCGAAGTTCGCTTAGTTCCCGTCGTGGCTAAGTAACACCATTTGTGCCGATGTCGTTTTTGGCGAGGGCTCTGCAGCTACTAGAAGTAAACTATATTTCGGTGTCTTTAAACAAAAAAATCTTTCGGAGGTGGGGCATCTCACGGGATATTAAGATATTTGTTTCAGTTACGTCTTTCAAATGCTTCGTGAAACCTTAACGCTTATTGCGGAAGACGTAAATAAAAGTAACGCACACAAGGTTCTAGAGTTGCCCAGCGCGTACAAAGTGCGGCACAGTAAGCCCGAAATATTCATCGCAGGTTTGTCCAAGTGAGCTGGACAGTTTGGAGTTGAGCGCCAACCCGCACGATTTAAGTGGGGGAAAAAAGCGTCGAAGTGGACTTCTCGCTAATTCTGTTGCGCAGTGTCTACTCCATGCGTGCGGCTTTTGCGAAGCGCTCCGTACCCTTCTTCGCATCATGCCCTGTGGGACGCCTCGGAGAAGCGGCCCACGGGCCAGCTGCTGTCGAGCCTTTCCCAGTCACGCGAAGCACGTTTTACGACGTCGAGTCATCGCGACGGCGCCCTTGCTCAACCCAGCTAAGCGGGCGGTTTAATTGCTCCGCGTAAACATCTGTACTTAGCGCACGGAACTTCCCTTCTTTTGTAGTTTCTGGGGGGCGCAATCTCAACGCTGGGCATAATGGACGATGCATGACGCTTAATTGCCTTCCGCTAGCTGTTGAGACAGATCGTCGTGGAGAAGAGGAAGAGTGGGAGGGGGAAAAGGGAGTGAGAGGGGGAAGAGTTCGCGGGGTACAGCCAACACCACCTAAACGGAAGGCCGTAAGGCTAGAATTTTCGCGTCATTTACAAAGTTTATTCTGGTTGCGGTTTGGTTAGTAAAAAGAGCAATAAGAAGGAGGCAAGAGAGTACAGACACACTCACACACGCACATGCTCACACGAGGATGTACAAAGGAAGAAACCATGAAAACGAGCTTGCGAGCTCATACTTTGTAACCACTGGTCGTAGCGTTGGCTCATAGCCGTTAATGAGGTCAGTTTCTTGAATGAAGGTGAGCAATCTGGATATGGTGACTTTGACTTGGCCTGTCCTCCCGCGCCTACATGTTGTTGAGGCGGGAGAGCAGTCGTCCATTTTGATGCAGCGAAGATCCTGGATAGGAAGAGAACAGCTTGCTCGCAGCTGCTGGCCGTCAGCGGGAGGCTCGGTATCGACGCGAGCCGCGGTTCACTGTCGTCGTGTTGCTGCTGACACTAGAGCGTCAGCGGGGCTGTGTTATGTTAGCAAGAAACTTTTGTCTCGTTTTTCTTTTCGGTGTTATGGTGACAAAGCGCGAGCTAAGAGCTTCGGCTGTTCTTAATGTGAGCCGCCTAGCCGCGCCTCCAGCTCATTACTTGATCGCATCGATGGTTCACTATATAGATCCCTTCGCGTGTCTACTTTCGCACACAATAGGTGCTGGACGGGGCCACTCACTGCCATCTGCGGAGCACACTCAGCGAATGAAGCCCAAAAGAAAGTTGACTCGAGAACGTTATTTGCGCTGGAACATGAATCGTGGCGTATGATTTGCTTGGCCATTCATCGCAGATCCCGATTTCAAGTAGCATTTTTTTTTAGGCGCCTCTTTAGTGCTACATTGCTTCATAGTTGTTGAAGTGATAGGTGCTTTGGAAGAAAGCAGACGCCAATACAGATTTTTTTTTTTGTATTTCTTGTTTGTCGTTTAATTGGGTGTTTACACTTGCGGATTCGCGGAGGATCCGCGCAGGCGGAAACTGGATTTTGGAGCAGGATGACGAAATCGACTCGTCGCTGGGGGAAAAGTTTGGATATGGGTCCCGAACTCATCCAGATCTTCCATCGGCGACGAGTCGATTTCGCCACTCGGCTCCAAAATCCGCTTTCCGCCTCCGCGGATCCGCCTGCAAATCCGCGAGTGTAAACGCGCCATAACACCGCATACCTTCGACATGGTGATGAGAAGCTGGACACTGAAGCGAGCCTTAGAACTATTAGAAGGCGCAGACAGCGAACTTGTGTTTTTTGTGTGCTTTTTGTTATATTTGTTTTACTTCACGTAATCATCTCGGTTTTTTTTTCTTCGCCACGGTTGTCTGCTAGCTTCGTTCCTTTACTCCTATAGACTTTATGGGGCAGAATTTTGAGAAAAGTGAATACGAGTTGCACCAGATATGTACGCTTTGTTGTAGGCGCAGTATGCTCGTGCATTCAATAAATAAAAATTTTTAAATGACGCATTAAAATTAAAAAAAAAAAAAATAAGACACTAAGTTTTCTTTTACAGCTCCACCGACACGGAACACGTTGTGACGTGGGCCTGACTGCCCGCCCCGAAAAGCGGGCATCGAGGCAACGCGTTTCTTTCCGCATCACATCTCGATACCCGTCCTCCAAAATTGCAGCCTTAGGATGCAGCTACGGCCTCCGTCGAAATAAAGTAAAATAAAATCGCGTTTATGGAGCGCGACTTGGAGTTACACCGGAAATAACGCAGCCAGGCTCGCGGCCAAACGACTTTTTCTCGTGCTTGAACATTGCGCCTCAAGAAAGAAGGATGCTGCAGAAATAACGCCGAGGTCGTCCGTGGCGCGTGCAGTGAAACCGTTTCTAAGCGGCGCAGTTTTTTCTGAGTTTTCTCGCTGTTTATTTTTTTATTCTTTCATATTTTTTTTTTATGGGGGCGGCCGTCGGTATGTGTAGTACGCCTGCCGAGAGAGTCGGCGCGCAGTTGAATGCGGCCGACCGTCCGTGGCCGCACCAACGCATCGTTGGGCCCCTTTGGAAAATGGGCGCAGCACAAGGCGTGCTCTGCCAAGCGTCCAGGGTCCTGTGTTGCCCGTAGCGCGTCTGAAAGGCTCCCACAACGCCCCCGAGAGAAGCGACCGCTTTTGTCACGCGCCAGGGGAAAAGCGGACGGACCGACTGTTTTTCGGGCAGCATCGCCAAAGCCTCGCCTCGGCAGCGTCATCTCCGGAGCGCCGCTTCTTTCTTCTCGGGCTCTCCACTGCATTTGAGTCCGGAGGAGATTTGCCCTAATCGGTTCTGAGCGCTGTCACGGCCGCTGTTCTCTTGTCCGACTCGGGGATATTCAGCATGGCAGGGCGGGCATCCGACCGCGAACGCGCTGCAGCAATATGCGCCGTACTTTTAAAGCCCTAGACACTAAGAATTTTTCTTTTCTTTTTGGTCGCGATTGATGGAGATGATTATGAGTAGAAGATTGAAGGTCATATGCAGCGATTTTGAGGCAGTAAGGCCTCGATTGTACGACCAGTATAGGACGATTCCGCGAAGCTTTTCTTTTCCGCTTTAACCCGTATTCCACCATGTTGACAAGGAACGTCCGTAACTTTCTTCATTTGTTTACACGCCGACGCTTAGTTACAGCGGAGCTCTTAAGGTCTAGTTTCCCCAGTATCGTGTCCGCCAGCAAACAATTGGTGATACGAAACTCTGGACAGCTACCGCCATCTATGAGCGACGGCGGCAACCAGACAATCGGCTTGCCGGTTGTCTGGTTGCCGCCGTGGCTCACAGATGGCGGTAGCTGTCCAGCCTTTCCACTCTGGCTTGTCGACTTGCGGCCGACCATTAATTCGTTCCCACCATAAGTACAGCTTCACTGGTCTTCCTTCTTCACCAGAATGGAAATGCTGAAAGTTTTTACTGACTTTGTTTTTGGTGCTGCTGAAACGCTGTAACACGGCGAGTGGCTCCGTCATTACGAAACCCAGTGAGTTCGAGCGGGGATGTATTTGGGTTGCCTAAATCCAAGTTTGTCCAGATTTGTTTCCTTCCGAAGTTGCCCCGGGTGACATCTCCTGGGGCCTTTATGATTCCGTAGATAAGAAGGTTTGATCGCCGGCTCGTCTGATTAAAGACTGGTATGTATAAAAAATCGAGTACCAGATGATGCTATTTTGTGTCGCCGACTACTCCGCTAGACGCAATCAAATCATGACTCAAAAAGACAAACAAACAAACAAACAAAAAAAGAAAAAAGAAAAGACTTTACCGAGTTGAAGAACATTGCTTCCGCGCATAGAAGACATACGGCGAAGGTTCATCAATATGGCGTCCAGCGCGATTTCAAGGCGGAAGTATGTAATACGTAATCTGAAACCGCCCTCGAATCACCCTGCAGTGACGTTTTTTGACCTCAGCACACTCTTGGGCCGTGTTCCACAATTTACTTGATTCTACTCCAGGGTTAGGGTTTTGTACCCTTGGTGTTCTAAAACCTACCCGCATCCAGCGTTTTTCAATCTGTGCTGTCACGTGACACGATCCGCCGGAGTAACTCGGATCCATTTGGGTAAGATTTGGTACACAGCCTTGTTGTGGGATGTACCCATACTAGAATACGAGGAATTCCGTCAATCCTGAATACAGGGTAGTTTTTAATATATCAATGTGTTCGTACCACAGTAAAATGTACCGGCAGAACACAAAAGGTAAAAACATTGCGCAACTATGTTTAAGTTTTTGTTGATGATATCAATGCCGTGTTTCCGTATTTTGTGGCTGGCTAGTTTGGAGTGATAGACTGTATGACGCAAAACGGTTCTGGCATAAATAGGCTGGCTGAAATACCCAGGCTCGATCTAAAATGGGCCGTAAAAATCGGCGCCTGAACGTAGCGATCTAATTTTTTGCCAAAGGTGTATTTCACAGGTACGTTTTGTACCTGTGAAGTAATTCACGTCTTGTAAAATTACAAGACGTAGCTTCCTTTCTGTACAAAGTAAGGCCAAAACGCTTTTCCAGGGTGAACAGCGGACGGCGACGCACACATACGTCGAGTGCTCCGACGCGTTTGGAATTGGCACGCGTATTGATAAAGTTGAGGCTTGGGCGAGTGTATATATACTTCGGAGTTAAAAACACCGCGAAAAGACGAGAACCAGAGAAAGAAGATTTCCCCCCTCTCTCCCCGCCTTGAGCCTGACCTGTAAATTCGCCCGTGGTGGTGTCAGAGTCTTTCATAAGCTAAAAAGAAAACAAAATGGTACCTTTCTGGAAAGGCTGTGGTTAAATGGCGTATTTTTGTGATCGAGGCGTTTATTGGGGGCCTACGTGACCGAAATTCGTAATAATAACAAATTATAATAATAATACAATTAACATATCTTGATACGTAGTTTAACGAGCTCTAATATACTTTTATTGCCTATGATCTAATTTCAAACGCGCAAACAAGTGTGATGATTAAAAAAAAAAAAATGCCCCCCCCCCGCCCCTAAAAAAAAAAAAAAAATTAGGTTATTAGTTTTGTTGTACGTTTAGTTTCTTGCATTTTTACGCTTCGTCGTTCTGCAAATCTCAGCCATTCCAGTTCGAAGAAACGACTACCCTCTTGCACGTCTGCTCATTGCAGCACGTTTCGTTGGCGTTGGAAAACCGGTGAAACAGTAGCGAGTTTTAGTATCGCGCATACGATTGAACACAAGCGCCGTGTGTTCGCGTTAGCGTCGCGTGTTCCACACTGTGCGTGCGCGGAGCCCAAAAATTCCTGTCCCGGACGACACGCATGCCCATCGTGGAGCACGCAACTCTAACGTAAAAGCACAGCGGTTGCGTTTGCTTCTATACGCAATTCTAGAACTCTCTAATAATGTACAATCGCATACCGGCTGTATAGCACTACATTAGGAGAGTGACGAGCGTTGTTTGCATTCGGAAAGCACATTTCGCGAGCTATGATCGCGAGCAGTTCCGTTATGCCCGCCGAGCGGGAGAATTGGGGAACCCCCACTAGAGCGCTTCCCGTTTCCGCCGCGGGAGGGCGAGCAACGAGCTGGGAGACCGAGCTGTACATTGTGCGGGGCAGGCGGCTTCGCGACTTTGTCGTAAAAGCCGGCGTCGGGAACAGGCGTCGGGGCGTGTATACCCGAGACAAGCGTCGCTCACTCATGGTCGCCACCTATTTCAGCGGAGTGTGTGCACACGCCCCGACGCAACTCGAGGAAAAAAGAACTTGGCGGGCGTCTTTTTCTCCGCTCTACGGCGAAGCGTTTTTGGGCGCGCAAAAGAGAAGTGACGCCCGGTCGGAGAATTTGCATGAGCGCGTGCCGCCACCCCCGCATTCCGCAGACGCGGTCCCCGTGCCTCTGTATCGTGTAGTATACACATTGCCGGTTGAGCGTCAGCTCGTCGCATTCCGGGACGGGTGTCGTCCGCGGGCGAGTCTGAGGACACTCGACACTTGGAATGGAGAACTAACACCGCGTCTTTTTTTTTTTGTTTTCCGACTGACGCGCCAGCGCGCCGCGCGTCACCTGTTGTTTGGCGCGGTGCGAACGCGTTCCAGTGCCGCTGAATTGATCCGCTTTTGCTAGGGTGGTCGGGGAATGTTTCGCCCATATTTCTAAAGGTTGTCGGTTTGATGTCCCAAATTTTTATTTTTATTAAATGAGAGGAATATAAGGAAATGTCTTACACCTCGGCGACGTCAACTTATAGGAGGTTCTCACTGACGTGACTTAGTCAAACACTTGTTGTCTCGTATTTATTTATTTATTTATTGAACATACATAGCCTTAGGCCTGAAGGCATCATAGAGTGGGAGAGGGGATGCCTAAAATGGGGAGTACCACTTTAACGAATGAACAATTATAATAATATAAAAAAAAATGAGTGCCGACAACGAGGTTTCAATGTTTCGCGAGACGGCATGCTGCATCTATGTACAACCTTTTCTTTCCGTATCACCCAGATGAAAATCGCCGAGCCAATTGGCTGGGGTCGCATGCACAGCGACTGATATATCCCGCTGGAGAGAGCTACCGCGCAAGCCTCAGAAGGCGTTCCACAGCCCTGTGGACAAAGATTGCGGCGCCCAGTAGACGCTTATTGAAATGGTTTATATAGTAAACTCTCCTCGATGCCTTATCTTACAAGTAAAGACTAGCAAGCATAAATGACGAAGCACATTTTACGAAAACAGCATGGCGTCCTTCACTTCATTGCAGAGTTGTGCGCCGTCGTTTGCTTCCGAAACCATCCACCGCGATGCAGTCGGCGTTTCAAACAATGTCGCTACTCTTAACAAACACGATGTGCGTATTTTGTTTGAGAACTTCCCCTATAGACGTTTTGCAAGTCGAGCCTCGCTAACACGTGCCCAGAGTTGTCAGACTGGCTCCCAAATAAAACCTTTTCCATTCACGGTGACCGGACTAGCTCGTGAAGCGCGGCGGCATGCAAATGTTTCTTGTCAGAGCGTTGCGGGAGCCTTTCTGTTGTGTTGTGAGCACGAAATGGAGGCGGAGTACAGCTCCGCGTGTATTGCCCTCAAAGCTCTCTTCCCGAGTCACGTAACATCCCGAGCGGGACGGCATGCCCAGTCACGACCGCGGAGGGCGGACGGCGACGCCCCGACCATCGTGGACCGAAGAGCTCAATTAACCGAAGGGAGATTCCGCGCACGACCCACCCGCCCATTGCACGCACTGAGTGGAGGAGGCCCTCGCCAAGATGGCCGGCTGCGGGACCTCAGATTCCGAGTCCGGGGTCGGAGAACCTCGGGACCCGGGACACAATTCGTGCCGCGGACGCACGACGGGGAGGGGCTGCAAAAGATAGACGTGAATGTAAATACGACATGTGCTAGCCGGAGAAAGAGGCAGCAGCCGGCCAGTGTGACCCTCCTAGGTCCTCTCACGCACCCACACACTTTTCTGCCCCGCCTTGGCGTCTGTTGTCTGTTTACTCGCGGCTGTATCGTTGTATCAATACTGCTAGATGACAAGGCGTGCTTACCGCTTAAGGCGGGTCGGGGCAAGTCGGGGATCTGCTGACGAGGATATCATTCGCGGGTCTTGTCTTCTTAGGTTGTATTGATTGTGTCGCGACGTATCGATGATTGAGATTCGAAGATGCGCTGGCAGACGAGTCATGGGTCCGTGGAGTGAGAAACAGTGGGGAAGCGATCATGATTGGTTGATGCGCGATGCTAATAATGGCGACTTTGCGCAGTGTCGGCGGTGCGTGGAGTCTATGCCTGACACTCCTGAACTTTCCGTGAGATATGGGTAGGAAATATGCGAGTTTGGATCGAATCGACGTGTGTTCTCTCATAGCTTGCCACCCCATATCTTCTACTTTCGAAGCAATAATACGAATCCCTCGTAAAATTTCGATCGATTTGCTTAAATAATTTTTTTTCTCCATCCCCTAGCCAGGTAGTAAAGGCAAACATCTGAAATCAACTTCTATTTTGCATCCTGCAAAAATACAGACGGTAGGCATGAAGTAAAATCGGCTTCCCTGGGTGAACTTGACAGCTGGTGTTTCCCGGGCGCCAAAATTTCTATTCACGACGAGGCCGACAAGAGTAATAAAATGCGTAGATAGTTTTCACGGCATTGAGTGCAAGTGATTTCTCGTGCCGGGATTGTTGGTTTCCGAATAATCGCAAAAAAAAAAAAAAAGCAAAAACAAAAAACGATTTTAGTGACTTAGTTAGGATGCTTATTATATAGGTATCCACTCACTGCTTACCTGTTCCGAATCTGTTCTGGCAAGATCAAAGGTAAAGCGAAATAAGTAATGAAATAACTCTATGTCTTATCAACAACAGTTTTTTTTCCCGATATTAGTTAAGAAAATAAAACTGCATACTTATATTTTTTAAACCGATATCTAGAACTTTCCCGCATATTCTGTGATTCTGCAGCAATTCTCGATGGCTGTCTCGTGAATGAAAGAAAGCCTTGGCACCTCTGATCATTTTTTCCCCTCTGTGGTGTTGTAATGCAAAAGAGATAATAACCTCGTTGTTTCTTTTTAATTTTCTACGCAGGTTGTTCGGCACGACGGGCCTCTGCTCGGCGTGCAGCAAGGCCATCCCCGCTTTCGAGATGGTCATGAGGGCCAGGGGCAACGTCTACCACCTCGAGTGTTTCGCGTGTCAGCAGTGCAACCACAGGTGCGTACCGCCAGTCTCATCCTGCGAACAAAGGCGGGAAAACTACACTCCTTTCGTGGTTACGTTAGGTCTCCGTGAAAGCGGTCGGCCTAATTGTACGGACACGTTACTTCGTTGGCCCCAGACAGAAAAATTACTCGAAATTACACCTCTGAGAGTCAGGGGAATTATAGCCTTCTCGAAATGCCTTTTTACGATAATAGGTAGTGTACGCTGTCAACCCTTTCTTGGCATTACAGCTTACGAAACTATGGTCAATGACAAGTGAAGAATTGAGAAACTCTTCACACCCCTTTCCACTTTAGCGAAGCGAAAGCTGGAGAAAGGGCGACCTTCTCACCAGCTTTTGCTGTGTTCAAGTGGGAAGGGGCGAGAGAAGCTTCCTTTGAACTCTTAACCTGGCACTGACTATAGAGCGACTTCCGGAAACAGTTTACGTGAAGGCTGGATTGTAGCGTTTTCTTTGTCGGGAAGTCTCGGTAATATAACAATGACACAATGAAACCCATTCATCCTTTATACTCGTACATTTCGTCGAGTAACAGTCGACGTTTATCTTCGTGGTTCGCAGTCATAAAGCGTCTGACAAATCGCTCAGATGCGGAAATGTCACCAATCGAGTTTCTTCTGAGTTGGTAAGGCACGGAATGCTTTTCTTAACAAAACCCTGTATCATAGAAATGTATCTATGCGTTCATCCGTTCATCCGTGCAGTTCCCCGCCAAGTCTAGCCAGGGAAATTCGACCACACGTGACCTTGCGTCACGTAAGCTATACTCGAATTCGATGTCCGCGTTAAATGCAGAGGGAACATTGTAACGTGGCGTATTTACCGATTCAGCTTCAGCGCTAATTTTAATAGTGAAATTTACGTCACTTTACCTAAACAGCAATTAAGTTGCTCCGCTAATTTGAGCAGGGAAACTGAACAAAATAAAGGTTTCTCTACACAACGCATGCAGCTCTTCATTGTTTTCTAAACAAATCAAAACGCTCGTTCATTGTTTTCAAAACAAAGCAAAACGCTCGCTCCTTAGAAACTGCGTTCCATTCATTATAGGACTTCCGAGATAAAGGTCACTGCCAATTTTCTCCGCTTCCGACCTTTGGTGCGAATGTGCAAAACTCACGTTTCCTGTCTACATATTTTCGAGTCACTAACAGGCGGTCCATTCGTTCCCAGGTTCTGCGTGGGCGATCGCTTCTACTTGCATGACAACCGGATCTTGTGCGAGTACGACTACGAGGAACGGGCGTTGATGGCCGGTGTGCCGCCCCCGTTCTACGCGGGCGCCAACCCGCAGGCGGCGACACACCCGGCACCCGTCAAGCGTCAACAGCAACAGCATCAGCAGCAACAGCAGCTTCACCAGCCTCACTTGCAACAGCCGCAGCCGCAACCTCCGCACCAGCCACAGCAGCGGTCCGTGGAAGAGCCTGCCCGCGACGATAGGTCAGACGTACTCAGAGTGCTTTCGAATTCGGCGTATGCCATTGTTACATGGTCACACTTAACTGCAGTTAAGTCACCTTTGAGTGCAGTTACGCGAGGCCACAAGTTACCAGACTACACTTGCGGAGAACGATCTGTGGCCATGTAGTCCAAGCTATTGGCACACGTGTGCTTGAGCGTCCGTCAAAGCGGTGCACGCGCACTTTTCATTTCTGAAATAGCTCTTTGAGAGTGTAGTGTGGTGACTGTGAGGAAGCGTGACTGCAGGATACTTAACTACGGTTAAGGGTTCCCGTGTGAAAAAGCTGTTAGATATGTTTAGCCGAGCGAGCAGCTTCGTTCTTTGTCTCTCCGTTGTGATAACAGATCGTTCGATTGATGCTGTCACTATACAAAAGCTTTCTGCGGCGTTTGTTCTCTGTCAGATCCGCATGATTAACCGGAAATTTACTCGTAAAAGGTCCCACGAGAGTTCACTTTTCTATTTTTTACAACTCTTACAAGTACAGCCTTTGTCTACTCAAATGTTATTGAATGGTATAATTAATATAAGACGAGTAAAATAAATTTTCAGAACAATTGCAATAGATTAAAACTTTACTCAATTAGTCTAAAATTGCTCCTACATCAAGTTTATCAAGCATCCCGATATTCATACTAGTATAATTGGAGGGCTGCAATAAACGCAGTAAAAAACGTTAGTAAAAAAAAAAAATCTTAACACGCTAAGAAATTCGGAGCGCCTATTTCCCCGCAAAGCTTTTGGGAGAGACAATCGCTGCAATTTTACGGATGAGCTAGGCGAATGACGAGGCTTAAAATATGTTTAGACCTAAATAAACAGTCTGCCGTCGTACCACGAGGCAGGGTGGACCGTTATGCTTGGAGCCGAAGCACAGACGTTTGTTGGCTTTAACTGTTTCAGACGTATATGTAATGACATTTGTACATCTAAAACCCTCGCTGTTGTTTCGGAAATATCCTGCATATCGAGTCGTTTTATCAATTTTAGCGGAATCCTGTACTCTATGTCTGAAAATTGAAAGTTTATGTCGAAACTGTCGGTGAAAATTGTCTTCATAAACAAAATGTGTAAAGAACAACTTGTTTTTTTTTTTTTTTCACGATAAACGGCGAGCGGCGTTTGCAAGGGCTAAACATATTTTCAACCTCACCCTTCGCCGAGCTCTCTCCGTCTTTGGCAGCGATTGGCTCTCCCACACGCTTTGCGGAAAAGTAGGCGCTCCAGAATACTAAGAGAGTAGGTTTTGTTTTAAAATGGTTTGCAACAGACTTAGCTGTCCACACCGCCCACCTTTCTTATGGTTTAGCCGTAGAAAGTTAAACCACGATGTTAAACATGCTTTAAATGAGGCAATAATATATTTGCCTATTTGCCGCCCAACTTCAGGACATTCCAAGCACCAAGTGTCAACGTAAAAGTACTCATTTGGCCCACAATCCTAAGCAGTAAACTTTGATGCCGCCATGAACCTTTCCCAGCGCCGATGTCGTGTTCGCGCTAACAGTGTCACGCGGTATCTCCCGAGTAGCTTGGGAAGTCGCACAGAGCGTGCGCAGAACTTCTGCGCATGCGCTGTACAACACCCCTAGTTGCCAGGAGATACCCAAAGCGCCGCCGCCCACTGTTCGAGAACTCTACGATGCCCCTCGAATGTCTGTGGGCTAAGAAACGTTGGTGGCGTGATTTCACCCAATTAACGCAACCGTCGCCGTCTTTTGATACAGGTCGAGCGGCTACGGCAGCGGGGACTCGCCCTACGACGGCCGGTAGCTATGGCGTCCCCCGGCGCCCACGGCGGCCGCTGTCGCCCCACGACCGCTTCTCAGTGGCGCCAGCAAGAGGAGGAAGACCAGGAGGTAGACTGGGCGTTCATCTCGTGCGGCTGCCGGGGAACTGAACTCTGTCTCTCTGCCCGCTCTGCGCGGCCGTAACTCCGGGTGCTGTCTCTCTGTATCACGCTATCTCGCAAGTCGTCGGGCCGAAGGAGCGCCGTCAATTCCGGTGGATAACACGCTGTAGAGGTGTAACCGTACCTTCCTCTCCCGGTGGCCACGCCCTACCCCTTCACCCGAGTGCAGAAAAGTGTCAGAGCTTCATGGACGCTACTGTCGAGACCGGTTATAATGAAGTCAACGAGAATCGGAAATCACTTCGCTATATCCGCTATTTCGTTATAACCGACTTCGTTATACCCGGTCTGGACAGTACAGTCACAGAATGTTTTAGCATGGCGTCTGGGAGCAAACGCGAGCCACGCGGCGCTTGCCCGTTGTCGCCATGCGCCAATCCAAGACCGCGGTCTGAGCTCCGCGCAGGCGCAGTGTGGAGCACGAAACGCTAACGTAAACGGACAGTGCTCACATTCGATCGTGTACGCAATACTAAAGATCACTACCAACAGTTTTAAGAAACGCAGGGCGTCGCGACTGCCTAACATCTAATATTCCCTCCGCAGTCAATGAGCGTGTGGCATTAGCCAATAAAAACGCAACAGAAAGGAACGCAAACCAAGACGCGGGAACAGAGCACGAAGGGACTTGCCACGTTCTGCGTCTCTTAAAGTGTCAGTGGCTATACTTGACTTTGGTTCACATACCCCAAGGTCTGGGATGTTTTAGGCTGCTTTTGCGTATTGTTCTCACGGATGCAGCACTTTCGGGCATTCACAAGAACAGACGGTTTGCAGTTGTTTTAATAATCACGATCCCTGTGATCAGATCATCAGCCAGGTGACACGCTAGAGGGAAGCTCTAATGCAACATCTGACTGATGTCTGTTGACCGACTCAAGCCACAAGGAAAAGAAGATGTGCATGTTCAACAAGATTGATTCACTAATCCGTTTTTTTTTGTTTATTAGTTTGTTTATACGAGGCACTCAGCGTGTTATTCACCCGATTTGACGATGGTAATTCCTTTATCGCGCGCCTGGCGACCGCGGACGTTCGAATCGACTTGACGTGTTTGTAGCGACACGCCCCGCGAGCTCGTCCCTGCGTGGAACTGTGAACGAGTCAAGCGCTGTTGTGTTTCATAGGGCATTCTGTGTTTTTGTTTTGTTCTCGTCACGATACAGAACTGGGGACTTCGCTCACTGTGTCGGTGAGCACGTGTGTGTGTGTGTGTGTTTGTGAGCTGTGTTCGTGAAGTCGGATCCCGTCAGCCATCGCAATCAATCGCAGCATTGGATGTTCACGGCCCCGCACAGCGACAAGGAAGCCAGTGTACGTGTTGTGAGCTGTCACAAGGACGATTTTATTCGCGCACACTGTTTGTGAGCGAGACTGCCCGCTGAGAAGGAAACTGACTTTGCGGGTGTTTTTTGCGTTTGTTTTGGCTTTTCACTCTTACACTTCGAGCACCAAAGAAGTTCCCTCGGCATGTGTATGGTGTACGCGCCAGACCAAAAAATATACTTTAGAAAGTTGAGAACCTGAGACCCCACCGGTCGACTATTCAACCTTCACTGCTGACAAGAAAAAACAAAATCACGAGAATGGCAGTTTCGCCATCTTCAAACAGGCGCCTGTGTTTCTCTATCGAGTGGTGGCGCTGCGTCACTACCCAGGCTGGTTGCCAACAACGTGTTGACAGCATGTTTGTCACACAGAAGGTTGGCAACACGGTGTTTTTTCTTTTTTTTTTGTGCCTGAGGACAGAGTTGATTGTATGTATACGGCTGTGTGACTCGGATATTGACGACACTGCTTCATGCCAAAGAACTTGTAGCGTGAACGACAGAACCTGAAATAAGGAAAGCAAGGAGTTACACTAATAACACTCACACAGTATTTTGCAATTTAAAAACCCCGCGTAACGAGCGAATAACCTAACTTGACCGGGAAACTGTGACAACGTAATTGTGGCCTTATTCAAACCATCAATGATATTGGCGAGCTGATTAGACTCCCGTCTCTCGACTGTTGTAATTTTCATCCCACTGAGAATTTGCAGCAAAATATACGCCGTGCAAACCAAAATCGTGCAACGGGAACGTACAGTACACGCACGTCTAGCGCTTTTAGAGAAATATGTCAATGACTCTGGCAGAAAAGTACACCGCCTACCTCTGTCTAACAAAAACAATAATGACCAAATGAGATGTGCAACCCACGGGTGCGGCAGTATGACCAGGACCAGCGGAGTTGAAGCCGGGACGTCACAAAAGCCATGTTGGGAGCCCCGGGTGTGTTGAACTATTGGAAAACAAATTTAAAATGGACTGCCACGTTTCCTATTGTCGCAATGTGATAGTCAGTTTCGTAGGTTAGCATGCCAAGGGCACCCCGTTCTAAGTTTGACCTCTTTCGGCTAGCACTCGGTTGGGCCAGCTCATACCGCCGCCGGCTGTACATTGATATTTTCATTGTACGGTTAGAGCTGTACTGCAAAATCCCGATAGATCGCCCACCTCATATTTTTCCCATTTAACTCCTTATCGTGGGCGGTTTTTACTAGGGATTTTACTGTAGTCTTGCTCACCCCTTCAACAACTAAAGATGGCTTCCTCAAGCTACTGGGACGCCTCAAAAGTTAGTGTCTTTGTTGATCTTTGGGGAAGTCACCCTGCGTCACATGAATCACGTGCAATAAAAGCGAGAAGCCCGCTGGCTAGTCATGAAGGTTCACTACAGTCCCCGTGGACCAACCACCTATGAGCACCCCCGGACCTGGTGTAATAAAACCCTCGCGAAGCAGAAGAGAATGCTTCGAAAGCATACCATTCACTGTAAATTGCTTCCTTCTTCACTTCACACTCTTTCGACTTCCTTGTTTTTCCGGTGGACCTTTGTTCCAGACACACACCGTGAGTGGTGCACTTGTGCCACGAAGATGTTGATGCTATTGTCTTCTTTTTGGACATAATATATGATTACACCCAAAACTGAGCGTTCGCTTTGTCTATTTTAATGAGTGAAAGAACGTTGCATGTTTCCTTGTGGGCTTTCTTCCAACGTGACTGTCTTAGTGTACGGGCTGGTGGTCTGAAGAAAAAGAAAGAAGAAAGAACGATTATTTAGTTCTATCTGAGCACGCAGACATCGTGCCAACGACCTTCAAGTAAGTTTATTTTGTTTACTTTCCTTGGCATACTTAGATAGTCGCTGGCTTGAGGTTGAACGTTAAAAAAGCCACAAAGGTAATAAAACAAACAAAAAAAGTATAACCTTATGAACGCAGTTGACTTTACCAAGAAAACGAAAAATATCCAGTATCTGTACGCACTCTAGTCTTAAAACCATTTTCGAAAAGTAATTTAGCACGCTATAGCGAAGACCGCCCTACATATAACTATATTCTTTGACGGCTTGAAGAACTTGAGGACCGCAGGGTTTGGCGAGTTCAGAGCATCATGTTACTCAGCTCCACAACCAATCAAGTTGCGGTATTAATCAACAACAACCAATCACGAAGCACGAACGTAACGGGACACGCCCAGTGTTTCTGAAGCTGTCGGTGACGCATCTCTTGTTTGTTCAAGTCGTTGATGCTTGCTCTTCGGGCCCCACGAAGCTACGTAGTTCTCTTCGCTCAGACGATAAAGTAAATTCTCTTCGTAACCCTCCGTCCCTTCCACAACGCCTCAAAACGGTCCCTGCTGCGCCAGCCCCCCCGCAGCTCCGCGCCGCAGCTACGCTCCTTTCGTCCCTAAGGTGACAGTGCGGTGGAACCTACACGCTTGCCGGACCAATCAGCGCCTCCCTTTCCATCACCCGACCCCGCACTCTGCCCTGAATGTGACCGGGAGCACGATCACGTGACAAAAGATTGACGTAGGACAGGTATTTTGTGCAAAAAGATTCCGCCGCACACTCATCAGCTCGGGTGGGTTGGGGCGAACGCGGAGCAGAATGCAAGCGTCTGGGATCCGGCGGAGATTCGGCCAACTGCACGGCGCTCTTCCTGGGACGCGATTTGCTTTTCAAATGGAGAGCTGCTTTGCCCGGCGCGCAGAGGTGTGGCCCGCTTTGCACTCTAAAAAAAAAGGGTGTCCCCTTACACCCTTTTGTCCCATATAATACACCCCAAAACTTCATTTTGACGTACAGCGCCCTATAGTCGAACAGACGGCACAAAATTTTACCAGGGGCTTGATAACGGTGCGATATAACTTATTGAATTGCTAAAGTACGTGTCAAAGACCAAAGAAAGAAAACACAAAGCTTTTGCAGTACGGCCAAGAAAACTCCGATAATCTTTTTTGCAGTCAATAATACGTACATCAGCTATTTTAATAAGTTGTACCACACGGCTATCAAGCCCCTCGTAAACTTTGGGGACGTCTGTTCGATTATGGGGCGCTGTACGTCGAATTGAAGTTTTGGGGTGTATTATATGGGACAAAGGGTGTAATAATACACCTTTTTTTTCTGAGAGTGTGGGGCGTTCTAGGGCCGTGCGTTTAGGCGGCCGACAGCGCCGCGTGTCTCGCCGTGTGAACACGAGCGTTCTGTTACGTCGTCGCGAGGCGTGGAATTTCCGGGAATGAGGTTTCCAACGCTACCTGAACAAACGATTCCCGTTTATTTGTTTTTTCTCGAGAAGCACGATGTGCTCGACTGTGAGTTTTGTTTCTGCTGAAGGCGAACAAGTCACCTGGTGGTACAAACGCGTCCACATGGCAGAAAGTTACTGCAAACGGTTTATTATGTTGCTTGGCCAATGCTATTAAAAAAAAGCAAAACGTTCATAAAAAAAATCTTAATGAGTGCTGTATCAGTTCTCTCTATTTAACAAAGATGCGGCACCTCACGAATTTCTGCAATGTGCTCTCTTTTTCTACTGCTATGACCTCTTGGTTTTGTACGCATCTTTTGTTTATTAAATTTATTTAAGGGCCCTCAATATCAGGCACTTTATACTATTTAAGACTCATTACTTGTTTTCATCCTGACGTATACTCTAACACATAGTGGAAAAGCAAGCAGAAAATTCAACGCACTTTGTCAAAATAACTGGACTTCGTGATAAACATTTTTTTTTTCACAAGCGAGTTTTCAAAACGTTACTTTGTGTGTTCTTATGGTATGCTAGTTTATGCGTAGCTAATGGAGATTCATATTTATGGTAAATAACGAGCTTGAAAACCGAATTCGAGCTACGCGCTGGAAACCCCGACGTATTTGATAGTATCCTAAGCCATAAATGAATTGATCACTGGGATTTCAGTGTTACTGTAAAAAATATACTGGGTGTTTTTTGTTTTTTTTATTACAGAAATGTTTAAAAAAAGCCGTGAAAGCTACACTTATGCAGTTTGTGCGAATGAGTTATACGCCCAGGTGGACATTTTGTGAGTGCTTTATCTTTGCGGTAAGTCGGCTAATTAATTAAAATTCACTAACATTTTAAGTATTGAAAATAGACATATGGTTCTAATTAGAAACTTGCTGAGCGTCATCCAAAACCCCTAAATCAGTCATTTTGAGAAAAACTTTGAGCGCGTGAGAAGCGCAGTAGTGCGCTTAAGTTACCACTGGTGGAGCAGGTACAAGGCTGGGGCTAGATAGGAGACGGAAAAATTGCGCGGGCGCCTTACCGAAACCGCTAGCCATGTACCTGCTCCACGAGTAGTAACTTTAGTGCACTACTACGCTTCTCACGCGCTCAACGTCTCTCTGAAAATTACTGTATTGGCCGACGCTCAGCAAGTTTCTAATTGGAACCATATGTCTATTTTCTCTAATAAAAAGTTAATTAGTAAATTTTAATTAATTTAATTAAAAAATTAGCCTACTACATAATGTCCCCCTTGGCGTATAACTCACTCGCACAAACCGCATAAGTGTAGCTTTCATGGCTTTTTTTTTTAAACAAATCTGCAAGAATAATAATAAAAAACCTGTATATTATACGTCATTCAATGACTAACCCCAGTAAATAAATCCAGAGTTTAATATTTTATTAAGCTAAGTCAAGCTGAGGTGACGCAATATGAGTAATCTTTTATGTTTCATAATTAAATAGATAGCCCGTCTCACTAAAATCGTGGAGTACAGCCAAAGCTACAGGGGAGAGAGCGTATGCCAATCTGTTCAAAAGAAGGGAAAGGATGAGCGGGAGAGAAGGGTCGGTTTTCCCCTTCCCTCTTTTCCCTCCTCTTGAACAGGTCGGGATACACTCACTCCCCTGTAGCTTTGGCTGTACTGCACGGTTTTAGTGAGAGGGAGTATAGCCTGGTGCTGGTGGTTTTGTCTAAACGTGCCCGTCCTGAACAAATATCAAACTTGCAAAAGTTGAAGCCCTGACTGTTTTGTGACTTTCCATTACAATTCAGAGCGGAAGCCTCGTAGCACTTACTTTTATGACCAAGTTTCTTTACGTTTTTATCAGTTGAAAATATAATTTTATACTCTCGACAGCTCCACTTCATTCTTACAAAGTTCCATTTTTCCTTTACTGTTGTCGCAATCGGAAATTTGTGTCGTAACCTTTAATGATGGAATCATCAGCTTTATGTATCTTTGATGACACACCAGTACAGAGAAAGATACCTGGCACACTCCACAAGCTTCCACGAAGATGATGTCGTCACTGAAGCTCTAAAAGGGTTAGGTGCCTGAACTGATGGAGATCATTTACCCCGTCGCTCCCCCTCAAAATAAATAAAGCAGGAAGTGACCCTCAGTCATTGATGGCGTAAGAAGTAGAAACGCAAAGAACGTTGCCAGCAGACGACACAGGAACCTGCAGGCGGAAATGAAGCGGTCAGCAGACATCCACCCAATCGCCACCGCTCCACTACCGCCGTCCACTGACCATGAAAGCCCATCGCTGACGCTGCTACCCACAAGAGACAACCACTTCGTCCAAACATACAAACAGCAGGGAACGCGCCGAGATAAGACCACTTCCGGCCCGGAATGTCTCTTCCACTCCATTCGTTGCTCGCCAGGACCGGAGACGGCGACCGTTCCAGAAGGCAGAGAGATAACCACACAGCGGAGGGTACGACCAAAAATCGGTTTTCCCACAAAAGGTCTGCGGGTCCATCGACAACGGCCGGCAAGGTGCATATAACTGGCTTCGCTCGTAAGGCAACAGTGCAGCGCCAGTCACCTACCGCTTTGGCCAATCAATCGTCAGCCTCCGGGCACGTGGTCACACACCGCGTTTACGCGTACGTTGAGAAAACCGTCACGTGTATGAGTTTGAACTTCGATTGGTTCACCCAGCACTTGGCGTCCACTGAAATATCAGCTGTTGGGCGAATGAAGAATAGTTCCAGGCGGCGCTTGCGTAGAACTACTTTGATTTTCCTAGAAGTTTCCTCGTGTGGTAACAGTCCAGCGCCGGAAACGTACCGGTTGGACCAGTCAATCGCCAGCCTTTGGCCACGTGATCACACATTACGTTTGCGCGTGCGGGAAAGAGGCCATCGCGTGTATGATGCTTGGTAATCGATTGGTTCACCAAGCTTGTCGCCTCCACTGGACTGTCCGCTTTTAGGCGGAGGATAGCTCTACGCAGGGCTTGCTAAGGCACTGCTGCGATTCTGCAGAAAGTTTGCCTGGGGTGTACAAGTCGTATACTACCCGCGGAGGTATACAAGCGCAGAGCTGACCACAAGTCGACTAGAGATAGCGGCATGACTGGACACGACGCGTATAAGCGGCGGCGCAGCCTTTGCCGCGCGGGGTTACACTCACAACGAGCTCTGCTCTTTGTCGCGTCGACTCGAACGCGTGAACCTTCGCGGAGAAATGTCTCGGGGCAGTGGGAGCGCAAGGACCCATTCTGGAGCGCTCAATAAAACGCGACTGTTTTGGGAGCCTGGCCTCGGAAGCTCAGCGGAACTAGAGATAACGCCGCTGCGCTATCCGCGCGCAAGGGCAGGCCGCCTGCTTTCTGTTTAGGAGTGCGACCCACTATTTCCCAGTGACTGTATACCAAAGAGGAACTTGGGTTGGAAGCTAGGGCCAGAGCTTCGGTTTACAGCTTTGTGTTCTCTGCGGGGAGGCACTCTCGAGCAAACCGAATGAGTCGGGCAAACCCCAGGCTGCTCCGCGTTCCAGGTCGTGTAGTCATCTGAGATATTGACGCTATGAAACTGTCTTTTTTTTTAGCATAGAACTTTGTTGAAGAGCACCGGTGCTAGGGGTCTCCATGTGGAGACAGAAAACCGCCTCGTTACCGTATTACTCAATTGAAATTCTTCGCTCGGAGTCTTCAATAGACAGTGCCTGTTCTTCCGAGTTTATGCTAGAGTTAACATCTACTGCGGCGATATGCCATTACATAGCTGATCCTGTGGCGCTTGGGAGACCATTCAGCCCTCGCTCCCTTGTGAAATGATAAAGGAGTCTGGAAGTCAATCTAGGATTATGCAGTGTTTTAATATTCTTAAAAAAAAGATAACTTACAGCTTTTAACAGGTGACCAGTCTTTATGGATATCTATTGCGCGTATGTCTTAAAGAGGAAGGCATCTAGTAGAACTTTTATGGTTTAGAATGTAGTGAATAAAGATAAACATTTTTATTTTCACACAGAGCGCATGGACGCTCGATTTAAAACATAATAAAATAGCAATAGTGCGATACTATAAAGCATTCCCTCCACCGGAACAATCTGTTCAGCTCGGCCACAACCGCAAACGATATAGTGCATCGCAGCATCAGGCCGAACGGGGAAGCACCGAGAAGACTAGCGCAGGGCGGGTGAGTGTTGCGTCAGCCGCCGACTGTGTGCGCGGGCCTGCATCTATCAGGGGCGACCACCTTGCGGGACGGGGTCGACCGACGCTCGATAAAGTCGGCCCGCTCGGGGGATATCCGACCGCGACGTTATCCGAGAGAAAAAAGCGCCCGGCAGACGGCACCGGAAGGAGCCCGCAGGAAGCGCGCGACGGCGCGTCTTCCCGGATTCGTCCCAAATGGAAACACGACGGGCCATAGGAGCGCTCCAGAAGGCTTAGCCATGGGCTTATCCAACACCAGTGGCGTAACCAGTTACGGGAAAGGGGGGGCTTTAGCTTTTCCCGGAATCTAGCCGACCCTATACACCTTTTTCACAAGGGCGCCGCCATCTTCAATAATCGTCACTTCTCGAATGGGCGAAAACATTGTTTTGCCTTCGCCACGCTAATAGAATGCATTTAGGATATAAGCGTAACCGTCACACTTCCTCGTGTTGCCTCCCCTCTATTTTTTTACTGTTTGCAGGTGGAAACGTTGTATTATTTTTTCGTCGCCCATACCGGGTACGCCTATTAGGCGGCTAGAGACGAGAGTACACGAAATATCGCGACTCCATCGAACTATAGGGGGCGCGCTGGTCAAGCAAAATGGTGGACAAAAGGAGGTTGTTTTCGTCGTTCAGCACGCGGACTATCATAAATCTTCTGCACTGCAGCCTAAAATTGGTGTTACATATGAAAGCAAAGCGATTTTTCGACGGTAGAGACTTTCTTCTTGTCAGCGCGTAGGAATGACACTGCGAAAGCATAAAAATAATAACTGGGAACGATGTTTGTTTCCATGCTGCCTACGAAAACCAAGCAGCGATAGCAGACGAGTCGAAACGACCCCCTCTCTTGAGCTTCTCGGCGTATCCGCTACGCGGCGTCGATTTCGCAACCTTCAGCGATGGTGGTACCGCGGTGTAAGAATCGCGATGCGATATCGTGTTTCCAGCTCATTGCTCGCCCTTTAACTAAAAAGAAATCGTTTCTTTTTTGCTTTGTTTTTGCGGGGAAAAAAGGGGGGAGGGGGGATTCGATTTGGAAATATATTGGCGGTGACTTTGAAAGTTTTGCCGATTGCCAAAAGGCGCTACTTTAAAAGCACCCTCAATTAATCTTATTTTACATGAATTTCTCACATTAGCTAGAACGTTTTGATTGATTTTAGACTATATTTTTTAATTTGGTACTTGAAAATGCTGCAGTTGGAACCAGTGATGATAATTAGCAAACTTTAGATTGTCCTACTTTTTCGCGCGCTTAAAATTAGATCATAATCAACCAATTATTTTAGAGTTCGAAACCTTGCGTATTAAAATATCTTAAGTTTGATAGTTATATTATTATTAATACAAATCGCGGCAATGTATGCCCCCAATTAACGCCACGATCGCAAAAATACGCAATTTAACCATAATAGTTTTTCCAGAAAGGTATTTTTATGTTTTGTTTTTAGCACATGAAAACCTCTGACATCGTTATGAAGATAGGCAAACAGTCAAACACAGAATGCAATATAAACTGCTATGCGTCACGTGTTGTTTTAAAAAACACGCACACTTCAGCTGCCTGACTCGGATTCCGTCTTTTAATTTTTCTAGTGAGAACAGCGCTTTTTTTAGTTCACACGTTTTGTGAACATATTGCATAAATTGGATTTATTCTGTTATTCTTGTACTGGGTAAAATTTTAAAGCAACTTATAATCGAAATACCCCAAAACCCATTGAAAGGCCCGCAGTTCATTATTCCACATCACAATTATCTGAACGTGAAAAGGCAGCGAGAACGCACAAATATCAGCACTGTCTTTAGAGGGACACAAGTTTCCGCGAACAACTTCTTTAAATAAATAATTACGGTGTCAGACACACCTTTAGTTATGAAAGAATCTGATTAAGGCCTATACCGAGAAATTAAATCCAACATAGAAGTTAATTTCGGTTTCGCTCCAGAACTAAAACGTGCTTCCTGGCGTAAATATTAAGCTAAATACCGTTTTTGTTTTGAGGACATAGAGATGACTTGCGCTCATAACACCCTAGCTTCCTAGTATTACCAGAAATAATTTGTGTCGCTCAGTGAAGCCAGCACACTAGACAGGCTCAACAGCGGCACGCATCTCCGGCACTCACTAAACCCGCCATTTTGGAAAACGAGTGCCGCCACCTATAGTGAATTGCAGTCGCGAATAGTTGGTGACTGGTCAAGAATTCAGGGGAAGCTCCTCCCACCTCTCTCCACTTTAGCAGAGCGAGCGCTGGAAAGGAGGTGACCTCCTCTCCAGCATTCGCTCTGCTAAAGTGGAGAGAGGTGGAAGAGCTTCCCCTGAACTCTCAGCCTATCACCGACTATACGAAGTATTCACTGGCGGCCATTGCTGTGTGCGTAACTGCTGAGCGCGTGCTGACGGCGAGCTTCCACACTATTTTGGAACGTGCATTCCGGGCTATCAAGATTACCGATCTTAGCAGCCTAGTAATGTGAGGTCGTTTTGAGCATGCGCTCTAAACATCGTTCTCAGACATGGCGTCCGGTGACGCCCTCCTATGGTTCCCTCTCGTGACGTCATCACCTTGCGAACAACAAGTTCGATGGTGTTTGTACTTAGCAGGGTGGAATCTTGAAATCATTACGCTCTTAAAACAACACTGTCAATACCGTCAAGTTTTTACATTACGATTATTTCAGTCGATCAAAAATCGATTGTTTAACTGATAGTCAGCAATCGGCCACTTGTGGACGCTTTCGATTGCGCACGTAGCTATATTAGTTAAGAAAATTAAAATTACTTTCGCGTTGCAAACCTAACCCCGTACTGTTGTTCTACAACGATCATCCGGATAATTGTGATTTTGATAGGAAGTAGTGCGCTCTCTATAGGCCATGAAAGTTGCGAATACACATCCATGCTCTTTACCTCCTCACTTCCGAAGTCATGAAGTCCCAAGCGCCTCGGCCTTCCCCCGAAAAAAAAAAAAAGAAAATTGCTGGCTACGCCACTGGCAAACACCACCTATTTTTCTTTT
This sequence comes from Ixodes scapularis, assembly GCF_016920785.2. Lineage (NCBI taxonomy): Eukaryota > Metazoa > Arthropoda > Arachnida > Ixodida > Ixodidae > Ixodes > Ixodes scapularis. Next base: position 7,899,009 of record NW_024609882.1, on the reverse strand, counting down.
TCGCTTCACTTCACAGCGCCATCGAACGAGCCGAGGCAACTTTTCCAGGCATTTCCAGGGAGAGGAGGAGAGCCCATACACAGCTTTATTCGTCTCTCAAAATGGGAGAGGGAACGTGTGGTGCCCGTGCCTGTTCCTTCCACTGCATTGCTAAGAAAAGTTGTTGTCAAGTATACGGTAGGGCGAAAAGTGCAACGTCACGGTGTTCAGGACACGTCTTCACGCGTGCGTGTTTTCTCCGGCCAAACCAATCAAGCTCGGCGAATGCGCCGTGACCTTGCGTCTTTTGTCTGAGCGGACGTCTTTGTCTGTCTTCAAGCCTTTGAGTGCGCTTTAACAATATGGCGAAATTGAAATGAGCTGTATAGAAAAGAATCCAAGCCCCTGCACTAGAGTTTGGACGTCCTCAGAGTGAGATCGAGCGCAGATGCAGACTAGTCACGACGTGATGAGTCAGCATTCGACTAAGCATCGTATTCACTGTCCAGCGAGCGCGTCTAAAGACGCTCGGGGTCAGGCTCGGGTTCGATGGACCTTTTTCCCTTTAAGACGACACCAAGGGGCTAAAACTGCAACTACGGTTGGTGGATGGACTGGGAGCTGCGATACTTTTCCTGCCTTCTCTGATCCGAGTCGCGGGAGATGCAGGAGAGGTATAGTGTAACCATTCTTGTGGACGCCAACCCAAGTTAGAGCTCTCGCCGCTGCTAGAGGAAGGCCTACACATGTGCCAAACCCTTCTTGAAAATGGTCCATTGCTGAGTTGGCGCCATTTTAGTGGGATCAGGTCCCATGGAGGTAGATAAGGCTGTCAACAGGCTTTGATTACCATTGGTTGTTACAAAAGTTTTTCGAAGCCCCCAGGAACTTGGCGTTTCTATCGAAAATGCCTCTATTTATTTCGGCCTCCTCCGTGGCTCTTGCGCGAAGCGCCAGTCTACATATTCCCGGTTAGCTGGATGAAATCTCCACCGAATGCCCGAAGTAATGTTTGTAGGTGGGATAGTTGGTGGTGAACAGTAAACATTTAATCCAAACAACGCGAACGAACACAAGGACAAATAGAAGAAGGCCTTATCGCTGTGTCTGTGTCCCTTCCCCTACTTCTCCTTGTGTTCGTTTGCGCTATTTTAATTATGGTTTACGAATGCCCGAACTTCGATCAAGCTACGGGCAATGAATTACTGCAGATAATTTCTTAGTGTTACTGAAATTCCGGGGGAACGTCAAGATGTTTCACCTAAAGCGGTCGAAATTAATCGTCCGTCCTTCGCTGGGGCGTGCCAGGAGCCCTTCGTTGCGTTAGCAAGCAAACCCCGAAAGTTCATTTTTCTTCTTTTTATTTCGGCAATCATTGCTGTTTCGTAGAAGTCGCTTTCATGCTGCCTCCCCATCGAAATCGAGCGTCACACTGAAACATCAGGAAAAAAATGACTCGTGCGCTTGGCAGTAGCCAGTACACACATACCTCGTATCCTATCGTTTTCCCAAAACGTTGCAGCTACGGACGTGCAACAGCGTGCTGGCGACGTGTGACATCCTTCTCACGTTGGCTACAACGTCGGTCACTGTCAAAATTCAATTGCCACTGCGTATTGACCATTTAAAATGTGGCATAAAAATAACAGCAGCAAAGTCCCTCCTGATAAAAGTTTTTTTTTTTTTTTTAGATATGAATGATTTCGCGAGAAACCAATAAAACTGAACTGAATTATTAATTTTTGTAAGAAAGCAAAAACATTGATAGGGAGCCAAAAACTGAAGGCGCAAGGCCTGACGAAGCTGTCTGCCCTCTATGCACATTTTGCTAACATTTCAAATTGAAACTACGGAAGAAAGTTTAAAGGGAAGTAAAAATCATACAAAATACCGCAGCTCGAAGAAAACAACAAACACATGATACACGAAGCGTCAGTTCTGTTGCACGAAGAGGCTGCTCCGTCGCATGGGCAGAAAGCATCTATGCGCAAGCCTGAATGTTTTTCCAGCTGGCCATGCACACGAGTGACCGGCAGCTATACACACCTAAAGGGGGACCCGTTCGTTGGGCTCGTGCGCAAACAACCCCGTGCTTGTCGCGCTCCGAGCGCTTACTGAACAATCAACCGGAGTCACTGCCCGCATCGCCTCGCTCTACTGACAGCCGTGTTTGCTCAGATATATTCCACGACAGTCATTGAGAATCTATTATCAGCGACGCGTTACATAAAATTTAGTGGTCCCTACCGTGTCAGCGCCAAACTGTGTCAACGTGAATGGGGAAAATATGCTTTATACTCTTCTTTTTTAGAGCCTGGCCGAGTCATTACGTACAGAATGAAACTAGAAGAGCGGGACATTGAGAGTATATATGTCAGATGCATAAGTACGGTTACGCACAAACAAGCCTCCGCGAGTTGGTCTGTCAGCTGTAGTATTCCCGCAAAAGGCTACACTAACATTCCCTAACATTTTCTCATTTTTGGCAGGAATAAAATTTAGCGTTGACGTTTGAACATCCCGACACGTAAGGAGTGCAGTTCCACCGCTCGGTCTTGCATACGTGCCTAAAATTGCTTCAACTCAGAAACCAAATTTATCAATAAAAGTAACGTGAAAGTTAAAACCTGTAATCATTCTAACAATTTTTTAAAGATTTCTGATTTAAATTTGGAATCTTTAATTTTTGAGCACTATAAGCTACTTTAAAGCGAATTTCTCTTATGGTGTCTGTGTCGTTCCACCCGTCCTAGAGCTTCGGTCTGATCATGTGAAACGCAGACGAGATAACTCGCTTTTTGTTCAGAGTTTCCCAAGTTCTTCTTGGGGCCTTGACATCTGTCTCAAAAAATAATCTGAGATGTGACATTTTAGTAATTGGCAATTTATTTTTTAGATTGTACAGACGTATGTGTGTCAAGTGAGACTGGAAGAAGAAGATCGGAGCAGGAGGAAAAAACAGAGTTTAACCTTGGTTGGGGAACGAAATCGGAGAGTAGGTATTGTATGCGATTAGTTTCTAGGCTAGGTGGCGCAAGCTACCACTTGCTATGAATGGTGCAGCCATTAATATCCATCCTCCATCGATCTACGGGGAGGTAAAGAAGGAAGGTCGAGGTACATGGCTATGTCCAAGTACAAAAGCAATGGATAATGATTCGCAGATTCCTCTAAGTGGATTTACTTCTTTGGGACTCAGTTGCGCGCTTCGCGTCGTCTTTTCTTCTTCAAAGCTGAAAGTTTTCGGCGCTCTAGTATAATCATTCGTTCGCTTCTGAGTGTGGGAGCGAGAATTCGATGCACTAGGATGCTACACCGGGGCTTTATGGTCCTCAAAATCGCCGCGGTTAGCTCCGCTCGGAACTCGCTGTTAGCGGCACTTCTCGGAGCTTACTCGACAAAGCCATTAGGCTGTTCACGGAGCAGCAAAGAGCCTTCCTAACGGAAGCGCAGGCGGCAGCAAGGGCTCTCGCCGTAAACCAAAACTTCCGAGCCGCGCCGAACTGTATCCCCCGACCGCAGCACTGTTTTCGGCGGGGCATTCCGAACATTCCGGCAGTTTCGCGGACCGACTCGTCGCGAAGGAGAGAACACCACGACCACGAGCTCAAAAGAATTTTCCGTTTATGACACTAAACGATTAGGTATACGCGGTCGCTGCTACTTCCCTTTCCCGGTCCGCAAAGAAAAGGTTTTCTTCCTCGTTTGGTGCGACGTTTTCGTTGCGGTTCGAATCTCCCGACCGCTCTTCTGCACTCGCCTCCGCACTTTACACACAACTATTATGCGACGGCAAAAGTAACCGTCAAACAAAAATAAATAAATAAATAAAGAAATACTGCAGCTGGAGCAACGCGTGCTGTCAAGAATGCGAGTACGGTTCGTGCACGCTTTAACGCGAAGAACACAGAAGCACCGTAAAGGTCTGGCTCGTCCCCGTAACGGCGGCTTCTTCGCTCTCCGTTGAACACGCGTCATCTCCTCACTTGGTTTGGGGGCACACTTTTAGTTTTTGGAGCACGGAGTATGTTTTTGCTTTAGTCCGCGACACCTCTTCGCGTCGCTACTTCGCTCAGCTGGTGGGCAAAAAAGACCGCTCCCGTCCATTTTTATTTTTTATTTTATAATAGCCAGTGTGGCCAACCGAGGCGTGCGAAGTTTTAAAAATAAAGAAAAAAAGCTGATGGTTTCAAACAAAGGAGTGAAATGGTCGCGTGCAAACAATGGAACTTGATTCCTGTTCCAGCAAGCGTGACGAAATGGGTTATTTTGTACGTCTTGTTCCTACGCGCTCCTCTTAAAAGCGTGTTCCTTTATTTTCTTCTTTTTTTCTTTTTGACGTGTCAGGTACAGAGACGCAATTTGGTGACATCCTCTTTTCAGTTTTTTAAAAGCTTTTTTCTTTTTCTTTTTTTTTTGCTTCTCGTGGTACGCAAAAGGAAGAAGGCCTGCGCATTTCTCAAAGGGTGGTTTGATATGAAAGGTGGGCATTAAAAAGGCTGGTAGCAAAAGCCAAATTACGCTGCGGTCTAGGGTCCGTTTTGCTGTACTCTTACAATGACTTGAACAATCCGCATGTCTTTCCTGTTTTCTGAGAGAAGCTCACCCTGATAGTTCTTCCTGAAAGGGACAGCAATTGCGCACTTTAGAGAGCTATGCAGCTTAGCGAGACGCTACTAATTCTTCTGACCTTTTTCCTCTTTCAGCTGAAAGCTCAAAAGAATCACTCGTTCCTGCCGGATCGCAGCTTTGCCATATGTGCTTACAAAAGGCCGACTCGGCTTGGTGCCAGTCGCACCCGATTAATCAAACATTTGCCGGGAAAAATATGTTGCTATGAAGACATGGGACCGATCTCGTCTTAGTTTGGGTAAAACGTTTTAAGCAAGCACATTTTCATTCAGCGTCAAGTATGCTATATGAAGCAGGGGTAAGGGGCAGCCTCTTAGGAGCTGCGCCAGAGTGACAAAGACCAGCGATTACGAGCACAGGAGGATTATTGATAACAACGGACTAGTTCAAACATGTTTCGCAATACGAATAAAGCTTATACCTGAAGTCTCTCAGATTTGACATTTTTTTCTAATCGTTTATATCGATCCGCATCTGCTTTAAGAAAGCTCGGGAGGTAAATTTATATGCATTTCAATGGAAGTTATTTTTTTTTATATACTCGTTTATCTTCAAGACACAGTAAGCACGTTTTGGTTTTCGTCCAACTCGACTGAGCTAGTAAGGGACTCTCGGTGCTGAAGGCCTATCTAGGAGCCAGCAGCGGAAGCAAAAACAGAATTAGCTTTTACAACAACGGACAGTTATCCTATGCCGCATTCTTCCGTAAGCTTGCTGACTAAACCGGCAAAATGGGGAACGCCCAAATTGGCATATGAGCTGGGCTGTTGAGATGTTCAATATTTAAGCTAATGTACGCCTCTGGCACATGTCGTTGAAAACGCATCCCAATAGTTTGCTTAGTTTGGTTAACCTAGTTCTATTGGAATGTATTCGTGGCTTTATAAATTGATGAGTTGAAATCAGAAAATGTTTTTAAAATAGCTGATTCGGTTTTCTTTTAATTTTGCGTTTTATGTGTTATTTGCGTGCAAATATTGGTAAATAAAAATATATTTTAGTGCACAAACTCAGCCACGTTTTTTTTTTGTCTATGGTTATTGTCGAGGTATAATTCTTCTACCCGATACAAAATAAAACATTCCAAAATGGGCTCAAAAGATCCTCCTACTACTACGCGTATGTGGCAGTCTGATGAAGTGAGGACACCGTTTGCTTCGGTGCATAATCGGAAAAAAATCAAATTCTATCTTGGAAGTTGCATGTAGCACCACCAAATTCATAGCTGCAAGAGGGCAGCTCCGCAGAATAATTTGTTTGCAAAACCGCAAAATTAATTTTCAAAAAACAAAAAACAAATATGATTTCCTCAATGCTGCGGGATAATCTCCAGCTCCATTACAGGGTTGAAGGTGTATACCCACCGGGCAGTAAATTTTGGCTCGCCACCGTATGCGGAATTCTCGTAACTCCAAAAAAGGCCAGCAGCCAAAATAGTTGGACCCAATCTCAAGCTCAAACCTCCGAGTGTCCTGCCGAACTCTGACGCAACGTTCGTGTCCGATCGTTCGGTAGCACGGCCTTCTCATAGCTGCCTTTTTTGGGGCGCCACAAGCTGCGCTGAACGGCAACCGACCGATGCGTCTTATGTTCACTGTCCTGGGGCTATACTCGCGCTATTTTTGCTTTCAATTTTTTGTTGTTAGCGGCAGCAGAAAGAAAATCTTGGTTGAACACACTTCCTTCGAAAGCCCACCAACGAGGTTAGCAGAGCGTCGGTACAGGTCCCTCGGCGGCGCTCGCTGGCTTCCGGCGTGCTGGTACTCCTCGAGCAAGAAAGCGGAGGTTCCAACGGCGCGGAAAACAAAGGGGGACCATTGCTAAACAAACGTCGGCAGCAGCGACAACGCGGCAGGGCACAGCGACGGCACGGACAATGGATGACGGCCGTGGCGCGCGGGGACGCGCTCGCTGGTCTCCGGACGCAACCCGGCTTCCGAAGCCAATGAGCCGTGAACGGCACTCCATAAAGCCTCGAGCTGACAGTGGGAAGAAAGCTACGCTGCTCGTTGGACCAGTCATACGCCTATCTTTCGCCACGTGATGTCGCTTCCGCCCGCACCGGCTCGCAAAGGGCGGGGTCATTCGATGAATGTGATTGGTCCGGAGAGCACGTAGCTCTCCCTGCACTGTCAGCTTAAAGATGAGCGGAACTACCGCCGACAGCATCGGACGAGCACCCGCCTCCCACGTCGACGCTAAACCCGCGGGACGCCACCGTGTATACAGCACCGTGTATGCGCCGTTTCCTTACGATAAACCTCATGGGAGGTAACGGGTTATTGAAGCCAATCCAATGCCATGGAAGTGCCACGGGATCTTGGGGAGGTGTGCTGCAGCGACGTGAGGTGCTCGTAGTCAAGTGACGCGTTTGCAGCGTTGGGTTGTTTGAAAGGGCTCGTAGCGTATACACTGCAGTCTATCGTGAGGTGAAACGGAGCGTGTTGTTCATGGCGACGCAAGAGCTGCAGCGCGACGCGCTTGTTGAGAAGGCGAGGGGGACCGGAAAGAGGATCTGCTCTCACGGCGATTTGTGTTTTGCCACTAGCCTTTATTAAAGCATTAAATGCTTCATAACGGTTAGATTTATTAAAGCGTGGAATGCTTCATGATCCTTCCCTACTCCCAGTAGCTTGTTCCTCCGTCGTACATCCATCCGTCCGCGCATACCCCATAACTGGGCGTGCCAGCAAAACCGTCTTGGCTGCCATAAAAACATGAGAAAACTAAAGTGCACAAGAGCCTGCTCGGAAAACCAATATACGGCCGTACACTCATAAACCACCACAAATCGAACCAAAAACCTCTGGCCACTAAGTTTACAGCCGGGTATACCTTTCCGCCAGCTGAACGGATTTTACGTGCGCTGGCTAAGGTGTACCCCCTATTATACTACAATTACCACACGCCTGTACTCTTGTAGGGCATGGCGATGTTGTAGAGGAGGGTGGTAGTAGTTTATTAACAATATAATCTCCTTCACTCCCCGAAACGACTCTTTTAGTTATTCCAAACTAATTTAAATTATCACTTTTTTTTAAATAATGCACTCCTCACAGTATAGAACTTTGGATGCATTTTTCCTCTGGATTGCATGTCACAGACCGTGCCTTGTTTTCGTAATGAAGTCGTGAGGTTTTCATCTCAGCAGAGTGCTCAAAATTAAAGTTACGTACTCGAGGGATCCAGCTTGTTGACACGAAACTAAGTGCCTTTACCAGCGTACATATCTCGAGGCAGTGTCAAAAGAGACCTCTGACAGTAACAATATGGCACTTCGATATCTTGAGCCTAATCTCGTTGAACTAGACTTCAGAAGGGTGTATAGCTAGAGGTCAGTGTACTTCGCAAGAAGGATCGACACGAGCACCCAATTTTATTACCGTCTTGCCAACACTGATTCCGCGAACAGTGTACTGCAAAAATAGCTTCAATGGTTCCGCTTATCACAGTGGATCAGTACCTTCTAGACGGAAGGCCTCAGCGCTTGCGAGTCGGTATGCAAAAATGGCGGAGAAGGAAGGTTACGGCCCCAGCGGCCGGTGGCAGTGGCCGGCATGCCATCGGCGCCCCCACCACGCCTGTTAAAATGAGCAAACAATTCCACCTGTGCAATGAAATGTCTTCTTTTTCTTCGAGAACATTTTTCAACGCAGTTCTTACGGTGGATCCATTCGTTAACAATTACTTCTAGACGTTTCTGAAGATGGACACACAATTGTGCACGTTCCGGGATTCGCAGTACATTTCAGTCAAAACATCTCTGCTGTCTTCCAACTGTTATGCTTGTGCTTCAACACCAAGTCGACATGCCGTGCACGTGGTGTGTCTGTGTCGGGAATGTTCTGTATGGATACACAGAATGACTTCAATCGCAGCATTCATAGGTGAGATACACCACTATTTCAGCTTGATTTGTGATGTATATGCAAATAGCTCTTGGCAAGAGTGAAGGTTTCTGAACAGCTTACATTCACACACACACGAAAAATGTATTTATGGGGTTGCATTGTTGCCCAGACATCAGGCACGTAGCCAGGATTTTGTTTCAGGGGGGGGGGGGGGGGGCGCCCATAACAAAATGCTGTATGGGGGGGAGGGGGTAAAGGTAGAAGAGGAGGAGCGCGTGCATGCCCGGCAGGGACGCCGACAGCCCAGAGCTCGTTCTTGCATAGCGTCCGCAACGCTGCTTGTAGCAAGACCACCCAGTTGCCTTCTGTCATCCACCATGGCATCAAAACGAGCGCGACTCCAGCATGGAAGCGACGCGGCAGCCGCGTCGTCGGGAACGCGCCGTCTTCGTCGCCCATGCGAGGCGTCGCACGCCGGAGGTCCCGTCGGCGGCGAGAAGACGGGGGGGCGTCGTGCCGAGATGCCTCGCTAATGAGGCGCTTCGGGGCCGACCGCGTTGCGGGCTAACGAGGCGGTCCGCGCAGAATTGGCCCGGCCCGGCGCCCAGGGAACCCGATCCCGAGCCCCGACAAGAACGCGTGCGGAGCGTCAAGCCTGCTCTCTTCCTCGGCCGACTTGACTGACACTAACAAAGCCGCCGTGAAGCGCGCTCCGCTCCCGACGATGCTCGTTATAAGCGCGCTCGGCGACTGCGCCGTTCCTGTCCGTCCAATTGCGCTGCTCGGTCGGCTCAGGCTCAAGGCCCCAATCATAAGAACGTTTTTTTTGTTTTTTGGGGGGACCAATTTATCCTCATGATTTTTATTCCGCCCACTGCGACGAACCAGAAACGCGTGCATCTTAAGCCCGGGTTCACACTGCTCATACAGCATACAAAAGACAGCCTGCAAACACGAGTCACCGCAATATCCGTGGTTCGAATGCCGCGTGCCAAGTTTTCTCCTTGAACTCATCGCCATGCGGCATTCGAAGCACGGATTTCGTGGTGACTCGCGTTCGAATCTTTATGCAGATTGACTTTTGTATGATTATAAGCAGTGTGACCCCGGTTCTAGTCAAGATGAAGGAGAAAAAGGGATGAGTGTGCTCGGGTTCGGTCAGAGCACCGAGCTCTGATTGGAAGGATTAGTGGGCTGATGCAAAGGCCAGCTACCTTTGTCTCTACTTCTCGGTTTTCGAACGCGAACGGGGAACGATGGACTCCGACGTTTGGCGTTTGCGTTCGAACAGCGAGTATTGACAAAGGCAGCCAGCCTTTGCGAATTTAGAATTTGAAACTGAAAATACGTGTTCAATCAGGAGAGCTTGTACATAGAATAAAGGAGCGCCGGCGGAAAGCCGAGCCACCGTATGGAGCGACCTACAGCTCCTTTTGCACTGTTAATGGCTGAGAGACGACAAACAAATTTGCTATGTTTTAATAGCCCCCCCTCCTCCTGTTAACCCCTCGCGGCGACAGTCTGCGGCGGCTCATTCACGCGCCCCAGTGATACAGGCGCAACGTAAATATACTTCACAGTTCGGGAGGCAGCGTAGAACTTAGATTAGGCACGAGTGCTGTGTCAGCATTGAACTGGGACGTTTATCCTTACTGATTCAGCACGGGTCTCAGCTGAACGCTGGCGCTGTTCTCGTGTTCCCTTACTAAAATAGGTATGAACGTCCTATGTCCATACTAGTGTCTCTCTATTATCCCTATGTCCATCCTGTTGATTCATGTAGACAGTTCATGGACCATTTATAGACGGCTGGTTTTCCATAGGACGGCCATAACAACGATATAGGGATCTCCCGATACAAAAACGTTTTTCATTCCTTCCTATTGCCATGCTATGGCGCTGGTGAGTCTATGAACGTCCTAGTGCCTCCCTATGGTGTGAGCTATAGATTGATAGATTACTAAAGTGATGTCGGGTGATGTTTTCGTGAGGTGTAGGGAGGTGTCTGAGTTAGATTTGTTAATTAAGCGGCTGGCTTCGATATATTTCATTGATGTCTGGAGACATGTCCAACCTCAGGGCATATTCAATGTGGAGGTGAAAGTGTTCAGGAGATACCGAAATAATTCCCTTACTTTTTCCGTGGGAGGTAGGTGTATGTGGGTCTCTGCGGACCCCGTAGGTACTCCCTGTGGAGCTTGTATGGGTTCTTTGCAGGCCCCAAAAGGACCCATGTGTACACCCTATGCTTTTAAAAAAGCTTTTACAAAGCATGTTATTGCGTAAAACAAAACAAAAAAAAAAAAAACTCTTTTGGTATAAAATATTATTGGGGATGAGTATAAAATGACAGGAGCGTGATATTTGCATAACACTTTACGTTTTGCGGCACAATTTATATTGTTTTTATATAGCCATGTCTCACCGGTGATTTCAGGTAGCGCGTCCCGACCTGGGTGCGTCCTAACATCGGTGGTAATCTGCGGCGCGTCCGCCTGGGAGACGGGCGTTGGCATTCCGGAAACCCATTCTAAGTTCTACCCAGTCTTGTACACGTTACTAAAGAAAAGTAATCGATTACAATTACTATTACTTTTGGCTAAAAAGTATTCGATTAGAATACTTGATTACTCGACGGCAAAAGTAATTGGACATTTCTTAAAGAAGTAATCGTTACTTTTCCGATTACTTTATTGTGTGAAGACACATCTTTAGCACTCATAACAATGAACCACTTCCAACCTATATTTCACATTTGTACAAGTATTGAACAAGAAAAACTGGCTCCCTCTTCGTGGTCGTTGCACCTTCACAATGCGGACACAAGCATAGAATTCGTTTGAAGACGTTTAATGATTTGGGCATTCGCCAGTGTGTGCGTGTGTGTGTGGGAGGGGGGGGGGGGCGGAGGGGGTTCTAGATCTTGTTAAGCTTGAGCAAGGGTTGTCGTTAAAAGTTTGCGCCGCTCAGTTTATTATTCACATGTGGATGAGCTCGCATGTTATACAAAAGAGCAAAGAGCAGCAGCTCCAGGATTTGAAACGGATCATGTGTAGTATCCATCAGCGGAAGAGATCGCCCTGACCACTTCTCAACTCGAAACATTGCTTGTCACAAAGACCACGTAGGGGAAATAGGGAAATATTTTTCAACTGCCTTCGTTATATTTTGCATCCGCTTTAGGCATTCTTCGGTTCTGGTTCTCCTACAGGCTGCGAGTAGGTAGCCTAAGCAGGATTTTTTTTTATTTCTGTGTGTGTGTGCGTGAGGGGGCTAGTTTGAACGAAGGACTCACAAAGCTACATTCTGCTTCCTCAAACTTCGCCCTGAATGGCCTCTGTCACGCACTGTGGCTGCCCTGGGGCTTCCCACTCCCAGTCCCAGCTCGAAAAAAAAAAAACGGACATTCCACAGAAACTGTACACAGAAAGAGATTGACGTCGTTTCCTACAGCTCCGCAGAAACATTTCTTTTTTCCGTTCGAAAAAAGAAAAAGCAAATTTTATTTTTGTTATTTCATAAAAAAAAGGCGTGTGCCGTGGGGGGGGGGGGGGGGGGGGGGGAGGGGTCCCGTGGACAAATTGTAACGGTTACAAGTAATTTTATTACTTCAAAAAGTAATCAGATTACTCTTCTGATTACTGCCTAATAAAAGTAATCAATTGATTACAAAATTACTCTAAAAAGTAATCGATTACAAGTAATTTGATTACTTGTAATGCGTACGGTACAAGTCTGGTTCTACCTTATATATTTCGGCGCAGAAATATCCGATTAAAACCCAAATAGAACTGTCACAGCGTACGCTATCGAATGGGATACTCCCGAACGAATACAAGTGGTCGTGCAGTCCCCCGAGGGAGGATCGGTAGCCGAGTGGTCTAGCGCACACCAACCAGCCCCCCAGTGGCCGCTGCGGGAGAAATGCCTGCGTTGCGATTTTCATTCGTTCGGTTCTCGAGGACGGATCGGTGCAACTTTTTAAGAGGCAGTTTCCCAACTGAGCTTTCCTAGTAACGTAGCGACGCAACTCCCCTTACACACCCTATAGACACCATATGGATCCTGTGTATACATTCTATAGAGTCCGTGTGGACATTATGAGGTCAACCTTGAAAGGTGACACCGGCCATATGGACAACTTATGGGCATCCTAAAATGTCTTACTACAGATAGGGCACAGGATGACTTTACATCGTCACTAGAGTAGGACGTCCATAGAACGTACGTTGACCAATATTCTATAGGGCGGCCATGTTTAGCGGCCTCTCCTGCCCATATACGTCAGAACTAGTCCCAAACTCAAAGTGGCAACAAATGACGTCACAGAAGCCGAAGCGTCACGTTGCCGAATGTCGCGATCCTGGCGGCTGGCGCTTGAAATCCCGGCAAAAGTACGAGTCAAATGGAGTGTTGGTGACAACGCAGAGTCCCAACCCCTGGCTGCCGAAGCTTCCGTAAATTGTCATGATGGACAGCGATCTGCAGCAGAACCAAGCGGCTCCCATATACACCACCGCTGCTGTGAATCCGCCAGGCTCGCTGCCGGCGACGTATCATCAGCGGTAAGCACACCGGTCGTAGGCGCGCGTTCTAGGCAACATAATGGCGCCGCGTACAAGTTGCGAGATTAAGCGAGGATACTTTGTTTCAGCGGAGTCTCCTCAACCGACACCGCCTGCACAATTAAGCTATGCTCTGGCCCTACCACTTTGCCGCGGAGTCTGTCGGAGGTCCCGCGGCGTCTGGCGGCTCCCCGAGTGCCGGGCTTTGGACTCGCTCAGCGCCTTCCTAATTGGGTCCAAGCGCATGAACCGGCGGCGTCCGGCTATTGCAAGGGGCCGGCTCCAATTACGACCGGCGTCTTCTCTTCTGGCGGCGCGGGAGCCGCGGCGGGCCGCTTAGCTGTCGCGTCGTTGGACCGTCGCCCGAAACATTCCCGAAGGATGGACGGCGGCTCGGGCTCGTTTCGCAGTGATGATTGAGTTTCGCACGCGTCGACGCCTCCTCGTCGTGAAAAACACGGCCGCATCGTCAAACCCGGTCCCGGCGGATTCGTCTCGAGATCGAACTAAAGGTGGCGCGACTCTCGCGCTATCATCATCATCAATGTGTGAATAAAAAGATGACTGCCCCATAGGCTATCTGCGGTCGCAGTTAAGATCCTGCAGGGTATCGCGTTTGTTGCCTCGTACAGTATCATTGTGAAAGCAATTTCAACAGAAAATGGTCACATATACTGTTCATGGCCTCAGTGCAATACCTATTGCACCGAGGTGGGGGTCAGTTTTCACCGATATTCATCGGCCGGATCGCTGAGGAAAGAGTGGCTTTCGAAGTTCAGATCTAATTCACCCGATGGTTTGCTCTAAACATTTCACTGCCGAAGACTTCAAACCAATGATGCGTGAAAACCGAGGTAATTGAAAAAATAAAAAGGCTTACGTAAGTGTCACCAGTGGATCAAAGTATAGTACGCGTAAAGCGTGCGCGTTGATACTCGCTCGCTGCTGGGCTGCGTGATCGTCCTTAGTGTTGTTCTCCCGCTGCTGTGTTTTTGCAGAGGATGCGAATGTCACGAACTTACTACTGCCTAAGAATCCGACTTTTGAAACATTATAGAATTGTGACTCCTACGAGCCCCCCTAGTCCTACACAATGCCACACACTAAAGGAGGCATCGACTGCAGCGGACTTGACCCACTCAGTGCCTGCGCGTTCGTCGGACGCACCTGATCAATTTTCTTGAAGTTAGGTCGGGATTACGCGGTAAATAGGGCTGATAGAAACAGGTCAATCTACCGAAGGAGCAACAGGGACTGCCGAGACTAATCATTTAATTGTTTATACTCAGCGTGAGGAAGGTTTCGCGCCACTTCTCTTGAAAAACACATTTTCAATGGTCAAACACGCTACATGAAAACGGCAGGATTACATCTAAGGTTAACAGCTCACTAAAGGACATGGGTGCCACGTACGAATCTCGAGCCATTCTTTTTACGATGTGACTGCACCGTTTATACTGCAAAACCCTTCGCGAGCCCCATATTTTCAAAAATTACAAAATAAGCAAAAAAAAAAAAAAAAAAAAAAAAAAAAGCGCGCGAATATTTGTTTTGTTTTGAGGCTAGAATTTAAGTCTTCAGGGTTCGCGAGAGTTAGCGGCTGCGAATAAGTTCCTATGCCTGATTTGCAAATAATTGGGATCGCAAAAATACCGGGTTTTACGGCAGCGTTTTTAACAATCGGGAGGATGAATCGTGCGATTCTCTCAAAGACGTATCCGGCCGTTGGAGTTACTAACAATAGTTATTCGGCAGGGCTAGTGCACGAAAGTTCATCAATCCTGGCACCGTTCATGAGTTTGAGATCCACAGTGTGAGGATTCCGGCTGAGAGCCGACGACTGCAGTACGTAACTCCGCTCGCGTGTACGCTCGTCGACGTGGTGGTTGGAGCCACAGCGCTGCATTCAAAAATGTTCTCGGCATCCACAAGTTGTTCGCCTTCTACAAGGCACCGGTTTCCGTCGGCATTGTACTCTATAATAGTATGCAACGGCACTAAAACTGAAACTAATAACCGCTTCACACCCACAACCACAGTAGCAACATTATATAAACATCCTGCTTGGCATTTCTTGCCTTCGCGTATTCTACCCTCGTGGAACGACACACAATCTTTTCGAAGACACAAGCATTCGCAACGTAAATAGCGCAGACTACATGAAAACAATCCTTCATCGCCGCTAGGATCCATGTTTCAACTTGCGCCGAGAGCAGACGACGTGCGGCGGTATCCACACTAGCAGTGTTTCCAACATCGGCCGCACGGTGGCGACTCCGTTCGATCTCGAGGCGAGTAGCTGAGAGAAAGCCAACGTTGAACGGGACAGGCTGCGGTTTTCCTATCCGTCCAAAGGCTTCGGGGACTTCCAATACAACGGCTTGCCGTTTAAAGCCGCGGTCGCACTGCTCGTACATTATCGTAAACACACGGTGTTCAGAATAGACGCGATTACGGAATTATCTGCGAACTCGCCGGAAACTGGTTTAAGTATATATTTTTCATACCACCGTGTGCTTCGAACCTGTCTGCCGACAGTGTCTGTATAACCAACGACAGGTTCGAAGTATATTTGCTTCATACCACTGTGTGCTTGGAACATGTCTACAGACAGTATCTGTTTAACCAACGGCAGGTTGGAAGTATGTTTGCTTCATATCACTGTGCTTGGAACCTGTCTGCAGACAGTGTCTCTATAACCAATGGGACATGAGTGTCATACGAGAAAGAAGCACGCCTCAGACAGTGCCTGCAGACTGTGTTTTTTATGATGTATTAGCAGTGCGACCGCAGCTTAAGAAGAGCGCCAGTTCAGGCGTACAGCACCACAACCACAACCGTACCAACAACTTATTATTGCGAAAGCATTAACTGTCCCATGGAGAGAGCTGACATCATCAGTTTGAAGCGCGAAAACGGCACCTAGTTTCCCCGGTCGCCTTCGGTTCCATTGGCTGGCGCGCGTCGACGGGGCTCCCATTGTCCGCTGCGCTCGTCAGTTTCCAAGGCCACTCACCGCATGGCGCTGCGTGTCCATCAGCGCGCCGTTAACACGGCGCGTCCAAGGTCACCAGGGGAGCACGCGCTGACCGGTGACGAAAAGTACGCAGCAGACGAAAAAGGCAGCGGACGAGCGGCTTGCATGCTTTCGCATTCACAACTCATAAGAAGTGCTTAGGTGTACCTCCGAGCATTTTTTATAATTATCACCCAGAATAAGGTTTCCACTACACCAATGTTCAGAAGAAACATCACGTCAGTTCTACATCATAACAACAACAGAATGCTGAGAAAAGCACAACCTGACAAAACTGCCCATTATAGTGTAATGTGTGGCGGCGAATCGGATCAAGCACTCGTAGCTCTACGGGGCTGTGTCGCATCGCGTGCGCGGCCAAACGAGCTGTAAGTAGATCTAGGGAGATTAAGGACGGTCAACTGCAGTGTTGTCCGAGGTCATGCTTACTCGCCCAACCTCAATGGCTTCCACGTCCTGTGGCACGCATTACGTAAGAACTGTTTTTTTTTTATACATATAACCAGCTGTTTTGGGAGTAAAACGCAACCTATTTTCTAGCACAAATGTTTCTGTGTATTACATAACAGAAAATTCTGTTAAGTTATGCATAACGAAGTCCACTTTTTTTGTCCTCACGGAGCTCCGGATGTCTAAAGCCGGGGTCATACTGCTCATACATATCGTGCGCAATACAGTCTGCAAACACGAGTCACCGCAACATCCGTGGTTCGAATGCCGCGTGCAAAGCTTTCTCCTGTCACTCATTGCCCTGCGGGATTCGAAGCACGCGTATCTCGCGGTGACTCGCGTTCGAATCTTTATGCAGACTGTCCTTTGCATGATGTATAAGCATTGTGACCCCGGCTTAAAGAAACAAGTACGGCGATATTCGCTTGAAATGTCTTTTCACTTTACACGAGTTTACTGGCACAGGTGGGACCCAAGTACACTCGCACGCAACGCCACTGACCAAGAAACTCTTTTGGTGCGGTGTAATTTTAGGTACAAATGCGAACGTATTCTTTAAGTCTCTCCTTCGCAAAACTTGATAACGTAGCGGGGGGGTCGCAGTATCCCACAGTGGTGGTATTTGAACGCGGCTCATAGATTGGACCCTAGCTTTGCGTGAGAACTCGATTTAGGCTCGTGATAATCAATAGCTCGACAAGCATTCGGGTAGTGGCCCGCGTCATTGCCCATGTCGAGTCCCTGCTAGAGCCACTAAATGAGCTGCGCTTAGAGTATTGGCACTTTGTTCCCCGACATTGTTGTGGGCGCCGCCATTTTGGTGCTTGTGTTGAGCAGACGCAACTGCCGATCGTCATGATTGAAAAGTGCGACTTCCTCAGCATTAGATTCGGTGTTAGGAAGCTCATGTAATATACCTTTGCTCTTTCGCAAACTGTTCAGACAGTCATAGAGGACGGAAAAGCGTTTGCTTTCATTTCAGATAAAGCTTCAGATAACTGGCAACCATGATTTTAAGCTACAACATGGGCAAGTGTCGTTAATCTAAAGCGTAGCTTATTTAGTGGCACTACACTCCGTTTCACCTTATGTTGTACCGCAGCGAAGGCGAGAAGCGCGAGCTCATAGTGTTGGCAGCTAGCTGCCCTTGGTGCACGAGAGCTTGTGCCGCCGAGATGTGCCCTAGAGCAAGGAGTTTGCGCTTGTAGTCTTTCCTGCGGTACAACACAAAGTGAAACAGAGTCGCTGCAATGACGGCAATAGCCGAACCATAACAATGTATGGAACTCAGCGCGTGTCCTGTGCTTTGCCAACCCCAGCGCGTGGCTGTGATAAACATTGGCGGCATATAATCGGCTCCAGATCACGTGGGCGCTTGTCCTGGCTGCGAGTTGAGGGAGTAAACGCTTATCTTCTTTATCGAATTGTTTTTTTTTTTTGGCTTTTATTACGTGTGGTGAAAAACGAACGTTTTGTTTTATAGGTCATTAACGTTAGGGATTCGTTCTAAGCGGTATTTGCGCAAAGTACAAAAATCGCTGCATCGCCCCATTAAAAAGGGTTCATAAAACGACTTTTCTACTTTCGCTAAATACTACTCAGAATCACACCCTAACGTTATCTACCGAATGCACTTACCTTAGTTTTACTTTCTAAGCAATGATAGATGGCAAATAAATTTGAGAAATATGATCATCCTCCATTCCTTCATCTCGGAGCCCAAACAAGTGACCACGTGACCTGGTATCTATCCTGTGCCGCCAACGTCGATCATAGCGACGCGCTGGGGTTGGCAAAGTAGAAAACGCGTGATGAGCTCCAGGCATTGTTTGAGTTCGGCTATTCTCATCCCTGCTGTGGTTAGACAGAAGCCACTGCCCGGTTTCACTTCGAGGCATTGATTGTTACGAGCCGAAGTCGAGTGCTCACGGAGTTCTCGTGTCCAAATCATGAGCCGCGCCCGACAGTAGTCAGGCGGGTGGCTTCGATCTCACAATTATGTCATCGAGCTTTGCGAAGGCAAGACTGAAAGAAAGAGTTCCCTTTTATCTTCGCCATTTCACCGCGACAAGGAAGCTTCCGAATCAGTGAAGGTCCGTGCGCGTATACTTCAGCCCAGGATAGGACCAGTACGCCTGTATAAAGCCATGAACATTCCAACCCCATATCTTTTCATGACCCCTTTAGCGGATTCACTGCTTTATTTCTCGGCCTTCTTTGATATGCATGGTTACAGTTTCTTACCGTTTTTCAGTCGCACTTCATCTCACAAATGTCTGCAGTAATGACAGAGGCACACGCGCGTGAGTCTATCGCAGCAGAAGACTTCTGCATGGTTATAGGAGATCCCGGGTATAAATGGCACTTTACAAAGCAACGCGCTCGTGCCCATACCTTTGTAAGTACTCCAGATGTTTGTGAGTAAAAGTAAGTGTTAATGTCTTCGTGTGTTTTGCAAATTTTATCTTTGCCGCTTCACAACGCAGGCGTGTTGCCCACTCTGACATGTCACCTTCCCGCTTGTTTATTATCCTCCGTGTCTTTCTTTTTCTTTTTCTGGCACCCTCTTACAAACCACTTTGCGTCTGTAGTTTGCTCACACCTAAAAGGAGGAAGTGCCTTGACGAAAGTATGTTCAATAAAGTCTTTGTTGCTGTTCACTCTTTGGTCTGCGTTTAAAAGCTTTGCGGTAAAAGAATGTATATAATGCTGTCCCTCTGGGAATTTGCGCGCGCGATGGGCATTGACCGAAGGTTATAACCTTAATTTTTGTTTTCTTTAATCCCCCCCTGTAAACCGCCCCCTCCAGGCCGTCGCGCCATCCTTATCTTAATAAAGTGTAACAACAACAACAAATATATTCAGTACCTCGGGAGCATTAAGCTGTTCAAGTTAGAGCACCACTGTAAAGAAATAAAATATGTTACCTGAAGCTGAAGCTGTAAGCTCTCCAACGAGGTAATTGAATGTGAAATGACATTGTTTTTTCACAACTGATGTCTACCCCTCACACCTAATTCATACTTCCGCATTCACTTTTTGAAATCCGCATCGTCCCCAACCTCGGCTGATGAGCATCACTAATTGGACTGCTAACAGTATGAAGCACCGCGCTCGCTATAACTTAATGAGTTGATTAAAAACATTCGTCGCTGCTTTTTCTCTCGACGACGACTAGCTCGAAACTCCCAATTGACTCCCCCCCCCCCCCCCCTCCCCCCATCCCCTGTTTAAAAAACAAACGAAAACACACAAAAAACTATTATGCGTTAGTTTGAGATGATATTGCAATTTCGATAAAGGAGGAAGGGTCTTCCAAATTGCGGGCTTTAATAAACGGGGCGCGCGTCGCGTCCCCCTTGGTTCGCAAAATAAAGCGGCGCTCTTTTCGGTCTTTTCGTTGGGATCTGCGCCGCCAGACGGCATTGTGTCGCGTGCAGGCCCGAAGCTCCGAGCGGCCGACGTTCTCTTGCAGGGACGGCGGCCGTCATTTTACCCCTGACACAAAAAAATAAAATAAAGTAAAATAAACACGGACTAAATGAAGGCGCACGCGACGGAGACCGATTTCGACCAAATGAGATTGGCGCCATTCGCCAGGAATATTTTAATTAAGGAAGCAACCGGAAGCCCCAAGAATCGCCGAGCTAGAGCAAGAGAGAGCGGGGGGAAGCTGCTTCCAATCGATAACAAATTAAATTAGGGCGCACTCGAATGAAGCCGGGAATCATACTAAGGGCGCGGGGGACGCCGCCGCCGCCGCCTCGCCGCCGAATAATAGCGATAATGGCAATGACGGACATGGCAATCATGGCACAGACGGAGACGCGCGCGCTCTCTGACGGAGAGAAGAGCAAAGAAAACACGCTGAATATGTGGCGCGAGCAAGCCGACGCCGTGAATAGTGTGTGTGTGTGCCTCCGCTTCGTGTAAAGGCATCGCCGCATGCGCAGCACTGTACTTCGAAACACTCGTTAAACATGCGCGCTGGTGTGGGAGAAGGGACTCGACAAATCGAGTTGAACGGGGGATTCAAAATTGGCCGAGCGACCCCTGACGTCATCTAGGTTCGTTATTGCCAATCAACCGTTCTGCGTGGAAGTTTGCTTTCAAAGGGGGAGGAGGGAGGGGGTAAATATTTTGCGAGTGGGAGTCGGCAAACATCTTATAATTTTCAATTACCGTCTTTCTGGACGTAGTGTAGTTCACGGATTAAGGGGCTGTTTTACGGAAAACGAGGCGCCAGATATAGAAAGGCCTTGCGAATGTGGACGTCACACTGTGATGTGACAAGGTGTCGTGATTAGCGAGTCCTTGAGGCATCGCGACTACAATTGATGTCAAAGAATAGAATCCGGTGTAGTAGTATCGTGCTTGAAGTAGCCTGCAGTACATTGCAGTATACAAAACAGTACAATTTGTTTTTGCTTGTTCTTGTTTAATATTTTTTTTGTCATGGTTGCTAAAATACCATTTATGGAATCAGTTCATAGGGATTTGCTGCTCTTTGTGTGTTGTTACCTTTGATCCGTTCGTACAATGGTCCTTAATTTTTCTACATTCCAATCCGATCTGTTATCCGAGCAAAAGTATGAGGGGTGTTATCTAGCGGCCGAACAATACATCCATGAACTGAGAAAGGATGTAGCTTTCGCGGCAATGGTTTTGTCTAACTAAAAGATGGTAAATAGTCCGAATAACACGCACGGATGACTGAGTCAATTGAAACAAGTTCCGCGCCTGCGTAACGATCGAGGCACGAAATAGAGGCGAATCTCCCAAAATCGCGGCTATGCTAATCGTTCATCCGGAAAAACCGCTGTAATATAAGAACTTACTCGTTTTTTTTCTCTCTCGTGTGTGTTAGCCATAGATGATTTCTGTGTTGCCCGTCTGAGGTCACAAAAAAATCGTTTCTTTTCTCCGTTTAATCAAGACGGCACGGACGCAGACGGAGACCTCGAGACCATCCTTTTTCGGTGGATAAACGCGCGAAACATTTCGATGCGCGGCAACCCGCGCTCGTGCTTGAACCCCGTGAGAACAGAACCCCAAAGCGCGCCATGACGAAACACGATCACTTTGTGGCCCCAGCTGTCCCTGGTGCACCGCCAGAAATTCCTGGTCGGTGGTCGCAACTCACCCCTGCTTCCGCCAAACGTATTCTGACACCGACGCAAAAAAAAAAAAAAAAAAATGTACGCAAAAACAAAGCCATTATACTTTGTTTTAACTTACGGCGAACCTCAGCGGACGCCAAGAACAACAGGAACCAGTCCACAGCCCAGAGCGTGTCACGTGACTTCTCGCTCCTCCGCTCGCTCTGCGCGTCCGGAAGGTCATGTGACACCCTCCGAGCTACGGATTGGCTACGCTGACCCGTAGCGCCTTATGCGGTCCATCGTAAGCTGAAACAGACTATACATCAGCGAGAGAAAGAAGGAGGAGCGACATGCCTCGGGGTCTCACCGGTTTAATGCGCAACCACGTTTCTTCCGCAGGAAGAGCAACCTGGGCCGGCAGAAGCTGCGCGGGCCGTTGCCGCTGTTCGTGACGGCTGAACGGCAGCGCGGCGGCACTCCGCCATCTGTATACCCGACCGCGCTCAACGCTCCACTGGCAGCGTTCCGAAAAGCGGCGCGCGCCCCTCTGGGTCTCCTCGAGGGTCCACAGACGCCGCCTTTCTGTCCCCAAAGGACCCTACATCCTTGCTTCGGCCAGTTGGGAACTGGCCAGATTGCGTTACACCACCACTCCCCCCCGTGACTTTTTTTTCCCTTTTTCTAACCAAGATTCGACGCGTTTCTAGAGAAAAACAACAGAAAAGTGATTAAGTGCGCGAGGAAAGAGAAACGGGTAAGAGTTTGGAAGCTCCTTACAAATTTGCTCGAATATCCCAAGGAACAGGGCGTTATGTCATATGGTGAATTCCGCTCGCAGATCTCTATCCTTCGTTTCATACTTAATATGCAACGCTGTCAAAGCTGCTGGCGCGAGCACGGGGCTTGACCCCGTTGATCATTGGCACGCGCTCTCGCGCAAGCAAAACCATGGATGAAGCCACACGCTCGTGGCAGTAGCTTTCACAGCGCTGCATATTAAGTATGAAACGGAGTATAGGGCTTCAAAAGTGTTCCATTTGGAGCGCGCATATTTCGCTCGCAGATCTGGCTCGAGTTCTTCATCTTCCGCTCGTAGATCTATCTCTGGCAGCGTCCACCCCGTGGAGCGCCTCCAACCCCGCCGAACTTAATCCTCGGGATTTCAGGGAGCTTGGCAGAAGTTGAGAAAAGCGCGCACGTCATTTCTTTTAACTCGGCAGTGCACATGCGCGGCGAAATTGGCTAGGTCGCCGGACCGGCCGGGCCGTGGAGAGGAATCTGTTCGAATGGGTCGGTTGTTTACGTGGGATTATGACGGCTCGTACGCTTCTACCTCGCGTAGATCAGGGATACAAAGCCGGGACTGGAGTTTGGTAAATAGTAAGTGCTGACATCTGTGATCGTTAGAGGAAGAACGAGAAAAATAACGACCGAAAATCCGGAGGCAGACGCAAAGTTAGGCCTGTTCACTTTGCAGCCAATGATTGTTTACCTTTTTACGCTGCATGCCGCCGGCGTTTTCTCGTGCAATAAAGCAAGAACAGATTAGGCAACGACCGTGCAAGGGATGGTTTGATGCCTCTTTGTGTTTATTAAAGTCTTACCAGCAATCTGAACCCCACCAAGACGATCGCTGTGCGCGCCCCGCCGCTTCGAGGCAGAAAGGTATGTGACGGTGTCGAACTCAGACTTCTTCCTGGTTATTTCTGACACGGACTCTCTGGTATAGATATACCACAGAGCCCGTGTCCCGGCCTGTGTCGCGTGTTATTTCTGCAACTAGACAGTGACAGTTGTGACTGGTCGCCGGAAAGCTCAGTGGGCTGAGGCGTTGGCTGGCTTGACAAGTTCGAGCAGGGGCCATTATGAACGGCCGACCGTTTCGGACGGGTCGCTCCAGAAATTTCAGTTCATCTTCAGCTCGTCAATTTGGAGCGAGCCCCATGGAGGCGAATTTTGCCTCCCTCGCTGATTTTGGAAAACCCTCCGGATATGCCCGTGGAATTCACCAATAAACTCAGAGCAATGGTCCTCAAACTTTTCAATCTCGAGGAGCGTGTATCTCTTCCAATACCTAAAAAAAAAAAGAAGAAAAAAAAAAAGTTCCGATTTCGGCATTAGTGCAGTCAAGCAGTGCAGATGTCTATAGACTTTGTAAGCAACAAGCCTGTACTATAGGGGAATGCCTTGCACATAGTCATGCATCAATAAACGGCTCATATTTATAAAATAGTTATTAAACTGCATGAACACTTTACTTAGGGATAGAGACGACCAATAACATTTGCAGTGCTTCGTCACGGCACCCTGCGTCTTGGTGCATTTTCTATGAACGACTAAACCGTTCCCGCACAGTGCTTACATATCGATCTCTTGTGCAAGATTGATATAAACTCTGAAAGCAAACCCACACACAAAAAAAGAGCGCCGTGACAATACACATTTGGCGCTGCAGGATTGCCTGCATCGGATTGTACTGTCGGTTACGGTCGTACATATGTGAAGTGGAGTCAAGGAATCCGGTTTCTGAACTCATATTTTAAATGATAAAAAGTCGAATTTGGGGGCTCTTTCTCACATTTCTATATGCTCCCAGTGCCAATCTGCCTACGTGTCTTTGTCAAATTTCTAATCCTGACTGAACCTCTAATTTTATGCACAGTACCCTATTTCCAAAAGACAGTCCTGGTACCATGACTCCTTTCCATCTACGCCTGGCTACATCATATCTATATTAGTTGCATAGTGCCCTGAGCTTCATAAAAGATTAATTTAATTTCCCTTTTCTAATTATATTCTCTTCATGTTCCTCTAGATATTTCTTTCCTTCATTAAGTCATACTCCCAGATATTTGTTGTATCCTACATGGTCTACTATAATATATTGTACCTTTTATGGGCTCCCTCTTTTCGTTGTTAAACACCATTACTCCAGACTTGTCACTATACTAAACCTCATGCCCAAGGTGTCCCTTCCTCTCAACATATTCCAGGTAGTTCCTGAAATGTTATCTGCCATGAGTACTATGTCGTCTGCATGCATCAGTCCTGGTTTTACCTGCAGTTTATTTCTCCCTCCTTCCATATATCAACATCAAAACCTAAGTTGCTCTGCACTAATTTATTTTCCATTTCACTGAAATACATCATGAAGAGCAGAAGTGACACTAAATAGTTGTGCCTGAGCTCTCTTTTTATTGCTGTGGGTTGTGCAGTTTCTGCTTCCCATGTTCTCACTATCTTATGTCTGTGCGCACTTGCTGAAGAATCCTCACCAAATTTGCATATAAATCATACTCCTTCAGCGGACCCTACAAATGTTCCTAACTCGCATTATCGTACGCTCCCTTGATGTCCAAATAAGCTAACCATAAAGTGGTATAATTCTTTACTGATATTTCTATACATTGAGTGGTGACGAATAAGTTGCCTTCCAGTCTTCTATCCTTTCGGAATCTATCTTGCAGCCCTTCCAGTATTTGCATATCTTATGCCCATTCCTCCATCCTTGGCTTTACTATCTGCATAGCTAATCTGTATTAAGTCATATCGCCATTGTCGGGTGATAAGATTTAAGGCTGTCTTTGTTTCTTCTTACTTTATATACTGGTCTCCCTTTAGTTAGTTTTCAATCATTGGGTGCCTCTCCTCCCATAATCATTTGGTTAACTACAAGCCGTAACTTCAATTGGCTTGCTCTTCCTAGTGTATTTATGAGTCTCTTGGGTATGTCGTCTGGGCTTGTCGCTGTACCTGTCGGAACTTTACTTTCTACCTTCTCTCATTCTTCTGTGGTTGCCTCCATTGCTACAGAATTTCGCTCCTCCTGCACACTGCTGTTGTCAGTGCTATCCACCGACGCCCTCTGCTCATGCTGGGAGAAAGACTCTTCGTTTGCCTGCCTAACATACTCCCGTGTCTCTTCCCTTTCTACTCTTCTCCTTTCCTGTGTCGCCAGAACGTGTTGGAACCCCTTCGTCTTTTTCCCCTGCGCTCTTTAATGTGCTCCCAAAACTTTTTTGCAGCATTCCTATCTTTTTAGAGCGCAGCTCTTAGGGGCCCGTTTCCAGCCTGAGCGGCGTCGGCGTCGGCGTCGCCGTTGGCGTCGGCGTCGGCGTAACCTCGCCCCTCCCCCTCCTCCTCCCCTCCTCCCCTCATTATCTAGTGTCCGAGGGGGTCACGTGACCTGGGGGGGGGGGGGTCACATGACCCGTTTCCAGCCTGTGCGGCGTCGGCGTCGGCGTAACCGCGCCCCTCCCCCTCCTCTCCCTCCTCTCCCTCCTTCTCCTCCTCCTCCCCTTATTGTCTAGTATGGTCCGGGGGGGGGTCACGTGACCTCGGGGGGCGGGGGTCACATGACCTTGGGGGCGAGGAGGAGAAGGGGGAGGAAGAGGAGGAGGGGGAGGAGGAGGGGGAGGCGGAGGCGAGGGGAGGGGAGCTTGAAGGACGAGGAGGCGGTGAAGGAGAGGGAGGAGGTGGAGGAGGAGGAGGGGAGGAGGACTAGCAGGCATGATCACGAGGGAGGAGGAGGAACATACCCTCCCCTCAGTACCCTTCCCTCCTCCTCCTCAAGAGCTGCGCTCCAATTCGGCGTTACAGGAAGTTGTAAACGGCTTTCACTTTTTTTTTACTCATTTCAATCGTCCACTGTTCTCCTCCACGTCATATTTTGGCCTGTATAAAGGCTGATGCCTCCCTTCTTTACAAACTGGCAGATGTCTCAACGATCAGCTGCGACAGCATCATAACACGAACAAGAGTGTTTCTGGCCATGTAGGTATTCACTGCCAAGTCTGTGATTGTGATCTCCGTTTCACAGAATGAACTGTATTGGCACGGAGTGGCGACCCTCTAATTGTAAAAATTTCGAAGCAGACAAGATCACGCGACTCGATGGCAAGTGTTCAACGACCCCTCGGATTTTTTTTCCGCGAAAGAATTATATGATTTGGCGAAGTAGTCATTCTGATGATCCCAGATTTCCAAGGTGCTTTTTAGAGCGCAGCTCTTAGGGGCCCGTTCCCGGCTTGAGCGGCGTCGCCGTCGGCGTCGGCGTCGGCGTAACCAAGGTCATCCGAAGGTCACTTGACCCCAAAGGTCATCCCAAGGTCACGAGACCCCAAGGTCACCCCAAGGTCACGTGACCCCTCCCCAAGGGTCATCGGGGCTCACGTGACTCCCCAAGGTCACCCCAAGGTCACGTGACCCTTCCCCAGGGTCACGTGACACCCAAAGTCACGTGACCCCCGGGGTCACGCGACCCCCGATAACGTCATCAGTGACGTCACTGATAACGTCACCGGCATCCGCATCGTCATCGTCATCGTCACTGATGACGTCACCGGCATCCGCATCGTCATTGTCATCATCACTGATGACGTCATCAGTGACGTCACTGATGACGTCACCGGCATCCGCATCGTCATCATCACTGATGACGTCACCGGCATCCGCATCGTCATCATCGCTGTTGACGTCATTAGTGACGTCACTGATGACGTCACCTGCATCCGCATCGTCATCGTCATCATCGCTGATGACGTCATCAGTGACGTCACTGATGACGTCACCGGCATCCGCATCGTCATAGTCATCATCGCTGATGACGTCATCAGTGACGTCACTGATGACGTCACCGGCATCCGCATCGTCATCGTCATCATCACTGATGACGTCACCGGCATCGTCATTGTCATCATCACTGATGACGTCATCGGTATCCGCATCGTCATCGTTACTGATGACGTCATCGGCATCGTCATCGTCACGTGACCCCCTAGGTCACGTGACCGGGCAGAGCTGGCCAAATTACTCATATTTTGTAATTAAATTACATTACTAATTACTTTGC
Source organism: Ixodes scapularis (assembly GCF_016920785.2). NCBI lineage: Eukaryota > Metazoa > Arthropoda > Arachnida > Ixodida > Ixodidae > Ixodes > Ixodes scapularis. The sequence goes on along the minus strand of NW_024609882.1, from coordinate 7,871,542 downwards.
TGAGAATTGCTGAAATGTAATTAAATTACATTACAAATTACCACAGCCAAAAAGTAATTAATTACCATTACAAATTACCTTTAAAAGTAACGACATTACTTTTGCATTACTTTTCTATACTTTTAAATATAAAGGAGCTATTGATAACTTCCTTTTACAGATAACTTTATTTACATTATTTACACAGTTCATGGCACACAGCTAGAACTCTCTGTTGCATGTTTACCGATGGACAGAGGAACGCACGCGACTGATCCGTTTCCCACCCCAACCCGGACAACTATTTTTGGAGATGACTGAGGACCCTACGCAGATTATCTCTGGGAGGGGGGAGAAAAATTGTCATTGTTCGCAAAATCGCGTCGAGGGCCGTTTCACCAGGTGCCTTAGTTCGACCTACTTCCCCTCCTTCGTTTCCCGAGAATGTCGAGCAGAAAAGCTCGAATGGAAGGCACTTACCAGCCCTATTTCTCACAGTGGAAGATAACACAGAGAGGGTACGCAGTATGCATCAGAAAAAGTAAGCGGAAACTTTCAAGAGGGGCCAGAAAACGTCGAATGCAAAACCGCAAAACATAGGTACAGAATCGCGCTGAGCGGGTTTTCACAGTTCAAGAGAGTGGCAGAAAATGTCTAGCTGATAGCGGGCGCGAGAGTCGCACCAGCCGCATTAGCATCACCAACATAGCGGCGGCCAAAGAGCGCTTTTTTGGAAAGGTGTAGAGGAAAAAGAAAAAGTAAAATAAAAAGAAAAGCGCTCTTGTGTATTGTGGACACAAAAAATATGCCTGGTGCGAAAAAGTAATTAGGAAATTTAATTACAATTACCGTCGCTGGAGTAATTCATTACATTACTAAATTACCTGCTACAAAAAGTAATGAATTACATTACTAATTACTGGAACAAGTAATTAAATTACTGTAATTTCATTACAGTAATTGCATTACTGCCAGCTCTGCGTGACCCCGACCCAAGGTCACTTGACCCCCCCCCAGTACCCTTCCCTCCTCCTCCTCAAGAGCTGCGCTCTGATTCGGCGTTACAGGGAGTTGTAAACGGCTTTGACTTTTTTGTTGTGTTCATTTTCTTCGTACCGTGGTCCTTTTTCCTACAAAGAAGTAGAAAAAAGCTGACTTGTATTCGCGATATGAAGCTCGATAGAGGCGCTTCTGTTTTCCTCCCTATGGGTAGTGCACGTGCTACCCACGTGGTTATGTTTTCATTTTCATAGTGCATAGAAGCTTGGTATTGCACGTGCTCGCACCCGCAGGGAAAGTTGAAGTATCCTCACTTAAAATCCTCAATCTGGGTCGTAAAAAAAAAAAAAAAAATCCACCAGGTGGCGATACCAAAGCAATGAAACGTTTGCAAAAGGCTAGGCAGCTTATAAGTGAACGTTCAACGTTCTCTCATAAGAACTGGGAAAAAAAACAAAAAAACACCAACAAAGGGACGGTACATCAAATTGGTTTCGTGAACCTCATTCGTTTTGTCACAACTACATGATATCTTGGTGCCATAAAATTCATAATTTTGTGTAACGTCTTCATCTAATTTGCAGGCTTGGTCTACATAAGACCACGCAAATAACTTTGGACGCATAAACAACGTTGCTACTTTGTATAATGAGAAAATATTAATATTTAATTTAGAAAAAAAAAAGTCAAATTTGGGGGTTTTCACGTGCCAAACCAACGACGGGCATCTGGCACGCCCCAGCGGAGGACTGAGGATTAATTTCGACCACCTGGGGATCTTTTGACGTGCAACCGAAAGCTCGGTTACACGGCGCCTTCTCCGCAATAAGCCTCCGTCTATTTAATTTAGAAAGAGTGTACGATAGCGGCGTACACGAGAAATTATCTTAAAATAAGGTAGACGCAACAAAAGTGCTGAACACCAGCCCCATTTCACTGCACGAGGTAGATGGACACACTACTGCTTTCGCAATTACATCTTTGCCGTGATCGACTTAGCTCACTCTGTTCCCTAATAAAAAAAAGGAAACGCTAATAGTTTTCCCAGGAGGCGCGTTCATCGCGCTCGGAAGCTGTGAAGCAACAGCTGCCACAGCGAACGCTTTAAGACTCCGGCGTGACCTTGGCGATAAGAGACGGACAGCTCGGGACGCGGTTGTGAAGCCCGAGTCTCAACCCTAGTCAAACGAAGAGTGCAAGCGCAGCAGGAAACTGGCCCACGCACGGCGGTTCTCCCCACTAAGCGAGTATCAAGCGATCAGCGCCAGCTTGCAGCGGCAAACTAATCATAAGCCCTCCGGGTCGACAGGAATCCCAACGCGGGCTGCGAGCGAAAAAAAAAAAAAGGGGTAAAAAGTAATGAGCTGAGCTTAGGCGCAGAGAAAAGGGACAAAGCTAGCGGAGGGCCGTGAGCGATGTGCGCAGTGGCCAAAGAAGAGTAAGTCGTCCGCATTGGCTGCATCAGGCGCTTGCCAATTAATGCAAGGCGCCATTGTCCAACTAATGAGCCAATTACGGAGAAGAAACTCCGGCGCTAGGAAGTGAAGACCGCCAATTAACCCCGACTAACAAGGTCCCTCACCCGCTCTGCCTCATCAGATAAGCCGGGCCAGAGCACACATAATTAGGCCTAACGAGCCGCCCCGAGCAGCGCTGCTGGCCCCCCCACGCCCTCCGCTTCCTCCGGTGCTTTTGGCCGCCGGCCTTCGTCGTCCTATTCCTTTCCCCTCCTCGAACGCGCGACGCAGCAGACGCGCTGTCGCCCCACAACACCGGGCCCAGATTGCACCCACGCGCAGGAGTCCGGGCGCGCAGAATCCGGACCGCGGCCTTTTCCTTCCACCGCGACGGAGAGGTCCACACATGTTGGCTATCTTGTGTCGAGATAGTGTGTCCTTAAAGGGGTACGCATCCTTGTACAACCTCCTCACCCCCTTTCCATAAGAGTTAAGTGCTCCAAAGCCAAGTACGTTGCCCCACTTGCGACCTCCACGTTTGCCGCAGACGCTTCGAGGAACATAAAACCGAGCAAAGAGACAGAGGGGCAAGTAGAGGGAGCCACAAACAAACGCCAACTCTGTGGTGTTTTTTTTTTTTTTTTTTTAATGCAAAGAGACAAAAGAAAAGTGTCCCAATTAAAAACGTGGCTACTAATGCAGATGCGTCACGGGATAGATTATGGGTATGAGGGTCATCATGTGAACATCCTAGGTACCGAAGAGTTCTTAAACGATGGCAATACGGTCCACTGTTTAGAAAAAAACGGAAAGGGTTACGTTGGTTTGGGGTGCGATTCGTGATAGCGACGGGTTTTCACCATCGCAACGCAAGATTTAACCACGTTTTTGATTTCATCGTCCACCAGTTAAAACACTTCCTTAGCTAAAAAAAAACAATAAAATTGGACGCACTTGTTAAACATATAGGTAACTGTACAACTGACACTTCAATCAAGCAATCTGATTATTTAGTTCGTTCAAAAAGCGCGTGCGCAAAACACGTTTCGACGAGAAGCCAAAAAACAACAACTAAGAATCATGTTCAGTACCTCACGCGATTACACATTTTATCACAATTTTTGCAGTGAGTTAGTGAGCGAGTGAAAATATGTTTTTTTGTGGAAAGATACAATGACAGCCATACTATAAAGCATCTTAGGGGTTTGATACAGTGTAAAGAAGGTTAATGAATAATTAAACAGCCTCCTAAAAAAATGAGAAAATGAAGGAAGAGCACGTGTTAATTGGCAGCGCCTGATGGAGCTCACGTGAGAAAGGGAGAAAAGCGAAGGTGGTGGGCAGTGGAAGGACTCTGCTTACCTTCGTCAGCGCGCGACCCCAAATACCTTTAAAAATGCGCGGAAACTAAGCGCGTAAAAGCTACCGACAGTTCACCAACCACGATGACCCTTTCAATATTGGATGTTGAAGCCGAGCCACGTGACATTCAAGGCAGCCAGGGTCTGAGAAATCCCTCCTAAAAAAAAAGAGCAAAAATAAAAAAAAAAGCAGATTAAAAGTAAGTAGATAAATATACTGGTTGACTTCCAACTTTCCAAATTAACCCGGACCAATTTAAAAGAAAAGTCCATCCATCACATTAATCGACCAGACTGACGCCCAAACCGCGCGGTCTCATTACAATTCTTCTATTTGCGTTTGTTTTACGTTCCGCTCCCACCTTCCGCGCTCCGCCGAAAACCGCCCCAGAAATGTTCGAAATTGCTCTCGAGAAATCGGTTCCATATCATCCATCAACAATGGGAAAGACGAGAGAAGGAGAGAGAAAAGAAACAAAACACTAATATAAAACGGGGCCACGTTATATACGGACGAAAATTAAATTTACCGCGGTTGGGACGTATAGTTTTTCGACAACGTCCGGGCTAAGATATATGTCAGGTCTCGAGATCGCTCTAAATTGGCAAGGGCTTTGAGACGTCCTGCTTTCTTCTTCCGATCTCGCCAAAATTAATTAAAAAAGAAAATAACAGGCCTTTCTTTTTGCGCTCTCAGCTTAGCCGCTAGAGACCATTCTTGCATTACGTCCACTTAGTTACATTTACCTGCGCGCCGTTGCTCGAAGTGATTACAAAGTTTCGATTGTGACGAAGAGTGAAACTCCCTTTCATTCTCCGCCTGACCGGAGACGATTCTACGACCAAAAGGAGCCGATCAAGATTGGTTTAGAGGGTTATGGCAAATGCGCAACGACGGAGAGCTTCGTGACGTTGCACTTTGTACGTTGCCTAACTTCATCGAATCGCAGGGTCTGCTGTGGTCGAACTCGGTGTTCAACGGAGTACAAACTTAGCGACTTCGGCGACGAAAACGAATTTTTGACCCCCCTCACTAGTTAACGAACGCTCTCGTTGTTAAATAGAGCTTTACTGTTAAAGACCCGTTGAGGGTCTAAATGTATTCTTGGTCCTCCGCTTGGGCGTGTCAAACGTCGTGATCAACGTTTGCTCGGAAATGCAAGCATGCACCGATGATTTAATTTCATTTTTGTTCAGTTTTGACATAAAATCAATGAACGTCGCCTAATCCAGGCATTCGATTAAGGATTTTTTTCTTTCAATTTTTGGTTGGAGAGCTAGCATAAAATGTAGATTTATCCCCCCCCCCCCCCCCCCCCCCCCCCCCCCCCCCCGTTTTCGGCAAGGCCTGACACGAGAGCGGCGGTCAAGCACGCGCGCTCGTGAAGCGGCCGCCAATGGCTCTCTAGGAGCCGTTACGACGAAAGAAGGAGTAAAAAGCAGTAAAAAAAAAAAAAAAAAAAAAAAAAAAAATAATAAACATTTCTTTCGCGTTTTATTATTTTTTTCGGTTGCAGACGGCCGTCAGTTTCGCTACAAGGGATAGTTAATGCTTTCGCATTAAAGCTATACTTGCATCGCAGTGCCTTCAGTAACTTATAAGGCTTGACCTACCGAGAGCAAAAAAGAATGAGGCCCTGGGCGAACAAGAAGTGCGTGAATTGTATTGTGAGCGCGTTACCTTTATAGTAGTGAATGTATTGCGCCACCTACTCTACGTTAACACAATTTCTAGTTTGTCTGTTTTCTTTGTGTGTGTGTGTGTTTTTTTTTGTGCCACGGTCACTGTTCTTGACTTTATATATTAAAATTACAATAATTATTTTTGATGCGCATTATAGAATGAGAAAACGCTTCAAGTTAAGAACCATTTATTTCGGACGGGAGCGGGTTTAAATTATTTGAATGCAAATGTATTAGCCATCGTCGCTCAGATAATATCGCCGTGAGCCTCGTTAATTCTCTCAAATATATTTAGAGAAACACGAATACGTAATATGCGAAGTGGACCGCGTGGAAAAGCTCCGTGCTTTTCTACGGTCGACGGTCGCATATTTTTAATCTAATCTGATCGCTCCTCTTCGAAAGCGGTCTGCTCGTGAATATTTGTTCGTTTAAACAAAACGTAACAGCATTAAAGCCGCGAGTAGAAGGAGGGAACAGCATAATGTATCACTTTCACTCGTCGCCGACAGATGGCTCCACCACCGCGTCAGTGTATAACAGCGTGCGATATTCCGTCAAGACTTCTTCTTCGCTTCCCTTTCCACCTTGTATCTGTCAAGAGCGGCACAGCTCCTCTCGGGGGAGTTACCCGTGCAACGAACCGAACCTTGTGCAACTTTGCTTCCTGCGGCGGTTCGCGGATTCTTTTCAGTTCCGCAATCGGCGCTTTTCAAGCTCCAAACACATCCCTCAAGAAAAAGAGGATAAAAAAGAAAAAAAGAAAAGCGCTCGTTTCTCAATATGTTAAAGAAAACATGAACCACACAACGCCGACGGTTTTGTCTTTCTGCGAGGCCAGTTGAGGGCCCATCAACAAAACTATGCTCCATTCACCCCTAACCTGACGGTGCGATGGGAGCTTCGAGCTCGTTGAACCAGTCATACCGCTATAGCTTTGGCCCCGTGACCACGCTTTCACCCGCACCCACGCACAGAGAAAGGTGCCGGGTGATGAAAGAGGCCGTTAGTTTGCCAGGCGAGCTCGTGGCTTCCGCCGTACTGTCAGCTTAATGCCGAACGGAGTATGGAGTCGTTCTTCTTCCAATAAAATCCCTCGCGAAAGAAAGAAACAGAGGGCATACCCGATCCACAGAGGGAAGCTTCGGAGCGTCTCGAACGCGCGCCCCAAACTCGATTAGAGAGGGAGCTGCTTTGCGTAGCACAGCTTCTCGCGCAAGCTGGGCAGGCGGTGGCCACCGCTTCCTCCCATGCTGCGTCCTACCCTAAGATGGACCCTAGAAGACGCTACGAGCCGTCCCAACCAACCCAGCGCAGAGAACGCGTCACGTGACTGGACGCTTATCGCGTCGCCCTGCAGCTTTTTAATATCACGTGATACAAGCGCGGCGTTGGACTAGCTCCGATGGTACGTAGAGTCCGCGGCGGTCCATGATAAGGTGAAAGGGGGGGTATAAGCGCCCGATAACTTTGTTTGCCGGCCACGGGGATAGCGGGGCAGCGGCGGCGGGAGCGGCTCTCTTTAATTGGTTTAACCCGTTATTTTGCGACGACGAGAGAAGACGGGCCGCGCTGCGAGCCGGCTGGTTAAAGGGAATTAGGGCTCATCAGGCCCGGATTATCAAGGACGGTGAGACGGTTGCCGGCTTTTTTTTTTTTTTTTCTTTTTTTGGAGGAGGTATTTGGTGGAGATTCGGAGCAATGGCTCCAGTTTGGACTTTCGGCGGTTATTTCGCGGCTACGTAAGGAGGCGACCGAGCGCTTCATGTTGCGTTCACCGCGGAAGTTGTTTACGGTGAGGCGACGGGCGTTCCCCGTGTGCTCTGCTTCGAGCTCCCAAAGTTTTCTTTTTAAGTGCTTCAGACGCTTAAACAAAATGCGAGAGACCAGGAAGTGGTTTCATTGGCAACGGGTGAGGAGCTTTTGCATATTCAGATTTAGAAGTAAAAGCGTGCAACTCTATGAGCTCAATGCCTAGGAGGGAATTATTGCTGAGTGTCCATTGTGCCTGAGAAAGCTATCTCGAGAAATAATTGAAGGCTGAAGCACATGTCTGAAAGAAAGAAGCCGAAAAGTGAAACTAAACAAAAATTACACTACACACACACAAAAAAAATAATAATCGTGCCACACGAAACAATAAATTACGAGCGACTTTCAGAAATATGCACGTGCTCTTTCTCTTTTTTTTTAAATATTGTGAAGCCATCTTTGCTTGTTAATGTTTCTGTGTGACTTTTAGCTTTTTATTTTTTCTTCTGACCTGAGCTTCAGTTTTATCATACAGTACAATTACCTCGCGTTTAAAGAAGGTATCTTGGTGCAATTTTTCCAGATATAAGATATCTCCTCAAATTTCACATATGTTGCTGGCCGCTGGCTTTAGTGCCAGGGGTTAAAAACAACATCTACATTTTACTTTAATGTGCCCACGTGTGCTCTAAAGTCATTTGTGTAGATTAATGGCCACTGTGGACCTTCGATCATCCCCCACGTGGCAAATGTCATGCCATAGGCATGACATTTGCCTATGGCATTCAAGTTGTTTAATTAGGTTACCGATCTCTCTAACTCATGACATCGCAGGGAAAAAGCAGGCTTTGAATATAATAGTATAGTAGAAACCTTACGTGTTCCACAATGCGGGAGTTCAAACCCCGCGTACGTTTACGCTCATAGATAGCTCAAAGCAAAACAGAAACTACCTCTCAAAACTAAAATTCCAAACTAAGGACAGAGCAGGGTAAGCTTCCAGTGGTGCAGTTAAATAATAAGAGATAAATTCATATGCACTTATTAGTGTGTGCAAAATTTATTGGAATTCATTCGCGGGGTTCGTGAATATGTTTTTAGCTTTCTCGAGGGTGGAGGCAAAGGTTCATGCTCATCATGAACAAGATCGCGATGTATTCCGTTTTAGCTTTATCTCAATCACACACCCACAGGGCGTCGAAACTAATTGAGTTAAGTACGCCTCATACAAGTGATCACATGATCGTGAGTGTTTGTAAAGCCGGGGATACACTGCTTATACATCATACAGAAGACAGTCTGCATACAAATTTGAACGCGAGTCACCACGAAATCCGTGCTTCGAATGCAGCATGGCAATACGTTAAAGGAGCAAACTTGCCACGCGGCATTCGAACCACGTATATTGCGGTGACTTTTGTTGGCAGACTGTCTTTTGTATGATGTAGGAGCTCCGTGAACCGCGCCGGTATAGAGGGGGAAAGGTACCTTTACAGGTGCTAGTTCTATGGTCAGTACGAAAAGCTCACAAGAAATAAAAGGGATTTAGGGAAATGGTAACATTTGAGTTATCATAGGTGCTAGGAGTCACACTATTATAATCCTCGTGGATATTACGTTTGTTCAATATGGGGGGGGGGGGGGGGGGGCAGATATCCAGGATCTTTCAAAGGTTAAGGCTGCGGTCCCACGGCGGCCATGACATATGACGCTTTCAGCACGTTTTCGAAATGCGATCGTGGCGTGTTCAAGCTTGCTAAAATTATGTGTTATATATCATCTTGTAGTGTACAACATTATCTTTTATCTGATGTAGGATTTGTTTTCCTAGTGGAAAAAGCTAATTCAGAGGGCATCCGCGAACATTGACCTTTTCGGCAAAACATGGTTTCGTAGTACAGTGGTACAGGGTGCGCTATTGGAGCAATTTCTTTATAATTTTAGAATGTTATAGAAGAAGAGTGCGTTCATTGTCAACGGAGGCCCTTTTTTCCTTTTTTATTTTATTTTGACAGATATTTACTTTAGAAACATTGACTTTGCGGAAGCACTTCAGTCGCAAAGTTTTGGGCGCCTACTCGGTCATTTTATTTGAAACTTTTTACATCAGTTTGTAATTATGGTCGAAAGAGTTGCGCTAAATTTCATTGTAATATGGCTTAAACTTTTTTCGGAATGCTCACGTGAAAAGTGACAAAAACCGTTAATTTTGGCAAACTTCATTTGGTAGTACAGCGGTACAGCGCTTAGGGATTGGCACACATGAATAAAATTGTAGGCCCGCAAAGAAAAACATATTCTGCTTTGCAAAGCGAGGCCCTTTTTCTAAATTTCACTTTTGATTTTCCATAAAAAAAGTTTGAATATAGGTGAAATCACGTATTTGTTGATAGTCAAAAACGAGTATTTTGACCCCTTTTGGCAGACATTTAGGCCGATATTTTTAGTATTAAATGGAGATTACTGTTTCAGGTCCTGATTATTAGCCCACATTTTCACTAATCGAGCCTCTTTATTAAAAATAATCATAAAACACACAGAAAACACAAATTGGATGTCTGGTTGCGCCCTCTATGTGGCGGTGGCTGAAATGTGACTACGCGAGGTTCAGGAAACTGCCGAGGATGGCGCTGATTCCAGCTGTGGTTGCCAGCTTCGGAAACTGGTTGTACACTTGGCTTCTTCCGTTTCTTGCAAAATAACGTGCTGGAAAACTTGGTCGAAACTCGTGAGGTCCTTTATAACACGGTACTTTCTGCTAATATAGCTTTTAGGAAGAATTTCAGTCGCTTTCATATTGTTAAACGATTTTTTTTTTATGCGAGGCTCCACCGGTTCAGTTTGCTGAATAAATTGTTCACGGAATCGATATCGAAGTTTCAAATTGCCGAAATGCCAAAATCGTCAGTTCTGCGTAGATACGCAGCGTGACACACGTGCTTCTGGTGCGTGTGCACGTACGTGTTCGCTGCGTAGTTCTTCGGTTGCTGCGAGTTTTCGCGTATTTATTGTGCACTGCTTACCTCCGTCTGCGCACGCATCTCATCCTTGTAACTACCCCTGCTCTGTTTGCCTAGAGTGAGGTTCGTGTCTGTCTTTTCGTTCGCTGACTAAGCTCGTGTCGGTGTCCTTCCTACTGGCTGCTGTTCGTGTTTGCGTACCGTGTGTGTCGCTTTAATTACTAGGTCCCCTGCTTATGGGGTGGAGCAAGCGGTGGTCGCCGCGCCAGGGGTGGGTCGTGATTGGGGAAACAGCTTAGCAGCCGACGCCGACTTCGGCGCGTTTCTTCTGCGCACGCGCGTACTGTCATTGATATCGCTACTTCGCGCCGTGACGATGCGCTGATCTACAGGCCGGTCGGCGCTCGCGTGATATTGTTGAAAATTCTCGAGCGTGTATTTACGTTTCGAAAGCCATAATAGAATTAAAGTGGACATTTGGCCGGCAGCCGGCATACCGTGGCTCTGAAAACAGATTGCTAGGAGTGCCCTCTCATTCGCTGGTTCCACGCTGGGTGCGCGCAGTCCGTGCTTCTGGCCTCCCCGGCCGCCCAAATGCGTTTTTCTGATGCTTGTTTTGTTTTCAGTGAACAGACAATAGATTCCTGCTGATATTCTCCTTTATAATCTTCACTCTTGACAACTCTTTAGTGTTGGAAGGAACTCCGTCAGATTTGACGATAATGCATGTGTAAGTACAACTGGAACCTCATAGTTGCAAGAATACTTTTCCTGGATTGTCTGCATTAGAGTGCCTCCATGTGCGCTTCGCGCACATGAAGGCTCCCTAGTCTGCACCTTCCTGATAATATGATCGGTCTCCATAAATTGCACTTCCCCGCTTCGGGAGCACGGCCAGCGGTGGTTCTCTGTCGGTCATCGAACCTCACACACGTGAAGCGTTGTCAAAGCTGTGATGTACCGGGCGTTTTATTATTCTGTTTTGTTTTGTTTTGTCTTTTTTGCTGAAAGAAATTATACTTATGGTATTCCCGGGGATAACATTATCGGCTGCGGCGGACGTAAAGGAACGAGCGTAAATTGACAGTTAGTGGCCTAATAAACTAATATTTGCCATTTGCGAACGCTGGAGAGGGGGCGACCTCCTCTCCCCCGTTCGCTCCGCTGAAGTGGAACAGGGTGGGAGGAGCTCCCACTTCGTTCTTGACCTGTCACCGACTACAGTTGCGAATTCCACTTGTCATTTTGGAGCGATGACGAGATAGAGCTGAGTCATGTATTGCGTTCTCTGAGATGAAGAACGCAATGCGCGCGGAGTTGCTCCACGTATGCACCAGTCACCAGTAAAAACGACCTGTCCTCCGAGGAGGTCGAGCGAGACGCCGGCTGACATGGGGGTCGGTCACCTCACCGTCACCACCGTCTACCGTGCCTTCAAAAACACGGGGCGCAATACGTTTCTGCAGTATAACAAAAAATTGAACAAACAAGGTGCAAACTTTCATTTTTTTCCTAAGTGTGGTTTGCAGGGCTGAACCGAATACAAAAACGATACGCCGTGCTGGGATGACGTCGACTACAATGGTACACGATCATAACAAGAGCACAAATCCTGCCACGTTATTTTGCTACAGTGATAAGAGCATATATATCTTTGTCCGCGATGCGGCAACAGAGACATTATTTCCAAATTAGAGTTCGAAGTTAGCCTGCGATGCTAGCACTGACCAACTTACTTCACTCACAGGGTGAAAACGTGCAACTTTTTATCATTCGGACAGAGATCGAAAAATAACACGCACCGCTTCAACTTGGACACCCCAAAATAATTAACTGTAGTGGATCGCACGCAAAAGCTTCGCGCACGCAATAAAATTGCCGGTCAGAAGTACGGTTCCGCAAACAAAATCAACATATGAGTCATCAAATTATGAAGAAAAACCAGGTGTGAGCGTGCCAAAAATATTCGACAATTATTGTTGTCAATATTTGTTTTTCTATCCACGTGCTTATGTCGCAGTGGAAAGCCGTGAAACTCCCTATAAAATTATTTTGGGCAGTGTTTCCGACGGTGCTCGCTCGATCGTAAAATGTCGCTTTGTTGCTACTTTGGTGAATCAAACAAGGAAGCCACGTTCACCTACAATGCCCTGTCCACAAGAAAGGAAATCGAAATTTTCGCTTCGTTTTCTTTTTTTTTTTATATATATTCTTCTCTTCTGCACGATATAGGGCATGAATTATTATCCTTCCCTGTACTCTCGCTGCGACGAACAGTCCGATAAACGAGTCACCCTATGACAAAGATGGGGGTCCCGAAAATCTCCTAAAATCGTGTTTGTTCTCAGAGACACATCCGTGTGTAAGAAAAACCGCGGCCCTCTCTACGAAGTACGGACATATTTGATAAATAGCGTTGACTTGAGGTTGAACTTTTCATTTGCTTTGTAAACACAAGCGTGACGTCACGTGCGCATCCCACGCGACCCGACTGAAGTCTGAACTGGTGTACTAGGTGTGGACAATAGGGCATTATTTTGACTTCCCGGCCGCGACGACCTTGGCGAGGGAGGACAGATGGGGGTCCCGAAAATCCTAGAATCGTGGTTTGTTTGCAGGGACACACACATCCGTGTGTAACAAAAAACGCGGCCCTCTCCACGAAGCTTACACAGGCATTGTTGTGTGACTACTGAAGATGCCTCCCGCAAGGGAGGCGAAACTGGTCAGAACTTCAGCTTGGGCGAGTTGGTTATTCATGATTCATGGAGGCGTTTATTCATGGAGGCGAAACGTCTAGTGAAATTGTTTTTTCCTGTTCTGTGAAGTCGGTGCTTTTATTTTAATTATGTTACCAGTCGGCCTGTGTGACCAGTGCTCATTTGAAGAATCGCCTTTGTCTTTTTTGAACCCTAACAAAAACACCCTCATAACATTTTTTTTTACTGTTCGGCTACGTTGGCATAGCCTATAATCGACATAATTTTTGCGAAAGCCTACTTTTATTTTATAATTATCTGTAACCATTTCTAATTGAAGAAGTGACAAGTATAATAATTATATTATGATTTCATATCAAAATTCGACGAACAGGGAGATGCGAAATTCGGTGAAACAGCTTTTCAAAAAAATATGCGGTGCCCGAAACTTGCTTATATTAAAATGTCTAACATGTGTATGTGTTCTAATACAGAAGATGAGTGCAATGTGGAAACTGAGTGGCCTCACAAACAATTGTCAACGAGTTGGAATTTTTAATGAAGTACCCTTTGTCGAGTCATCCTACTACCGATTGGCCTCTTCAATCAATTGCCCGTCGACAAATATTGTTGTTGGTTTATTTGCCATCTGCTGTAAGGGGAGAGTGTGGGGCTCGTCAAGCCGACATCTGCCAGCATTTTCATCACGCCTCCAGCGCCTGTACCGACTGACGCCGACGAGTTGGCCTAGAAATAAATACCCACGGACTATACTATAGCCGCTAAATATCTCTACGCGAACATGATTTGTTTTCAAAGGGGCACCCGCCTGTCGGTGCTTCTTTGAATTATACATACGTCACGGTCAAAACGTTCCGCAGCTAATGAGTGAAGGCCGACCAACCTATTTTGTCCAAATGTCCGTGTATGGGAGATTAGAATGCCACTGCGTCAAAGGCAAGACGTGTGCGAGCGTCGCTAAAAATAGAGACCACTATCGATGTTTTAGTATACATGGTTTCATTCTTAGTCAGAGCGCAAACAGAGGTTAGATGTCACGAAAACACATACACAAAGACAAAAAGCACTTTATCACGGCGCATTGTATGAGTTGTTATATTAGTGGGTGGAATCACCCAAACAAAGATAGTGAACGCCGTGGCGTTTAGGCGTTGAGCTGTTGGTGATGCTTGATCGGCGCAATGTGTCAGTCGAGCTCCAACTGAGGGTGATATGAGGCGGGGCAGCTCTGTGGTTTTAATTGTTGTGTTGCATAGTTAGTTTCGGCCGTCAGCAAATAGTGAAAAATATCTATCTACCTATCTCTCTCTCTCTCTATATATATATTATATATTATATATATATATATATATATATATATATATATATATATATACAAAGGCAAAAATACGTACTGTCAGAGTTACTAATTCGAAGTTTACTACGACGTTTCGAGCGGGGACCACTCTTCATCACCTAATGAAGAACGGTCCCCGCTCGAAACGTCGGAATAAACTTCTAATTAGTGACTTCGACAGTACGCATTTTTGACGTTATATATATATATATATATATATATATATATATATATATATATATATATACATTTTACTAATACAATGTCTGGACATTTGCACTTACCAAGTAACCATTTTCAGCTGTGATTTGAGACTGTGTTGCGCTTATCCCGCTCTTATTTATTTATTTTTTGTTTCTCTTGTTTCTGGCCTTTTTAGTATAGGCTTCCACCAGCTCGCTTGCGCGTGAACTCTAATTATCGATTAGTAAATCGAATAGCGATTCGGACGAATTTACTACGGCGGGAAGAACGAATTTGCAAATCTCATGGCAATCAGGAAATTTCAGCCATCCTTGGTTTCCGATTGGTCGCGCTCAGTAGCGGCTCTCTCCGCACAGAGTAGCCTCGAGTCAGAATTCGCGGAGTCTCTACTGACCGGCCAAAAAAGTGCGGCCTTCAACTGCTCCCGCCCAGACGACTTGATGTATTTGTATACGCCCATGACATCGGCCGCGATCGGCGATTGAGGTTCCGTTAGCCGACGCAAGCGTCAGCGGACGTCTCATATTTCCATACTCTCATTACCTACAGAAACCAAAACAACAACAAAAAAACATCCAGTTCATGTTCACTATGTTCACCACTGACAAGATAGTCGGTAGTCGACGAGTTTCCGTGCAAAGCCGATCAAAACGAGGCCCCAGATCAACTTTTACGGCTGCCATCAGGAAAGATCTGGCTTGTCGCGTTCCCTCAACGTCACTCCGAATATTGTTTGTGCCCCGCGCACCATCCTCTTGTAGCAATATTTTTATTGTCCCCATGCGATTTCTTTTTTATGTTCTTACTGGTGTTTGATCATAATTCGGTCATTGAAATAGTTTTTGCTGCCGACCCTACCATTATTTTGACCCTCTGGCAGCAAAGGAATATTATGCCGGCATTACACACGAAATAAGAATGTAGACAATCCGTCCCATATCTCAAATTACATCACAACGTGTTTACACAACTGTAGTGCAGAGGTACGATGAGCAGGGTCTGAGAAAATATTAGTTTCAGTATTTTCAAAAGAGCGACGAAACAAAATAAAGAAAGGACTGCCAATCGGCAGCGCGTGCAAGCAGAGGCAGTAGTGACAGGAAGCGCGAGGTGTGTCTTTCGTACGGCCGGCATCAACTCACGCACTGTCCGAAGATGTACTCTGTTTTACTCGTAGGATTGCAACGCTGCGGAATGTAGGCGTGTGATTTCAGAAAGCGCGTCCTACCATTTCTACGCGCGAGTGCTCCTGCAACCCAAGCATTGTATACAGTTACGTCCTCGCGCCCGTGCCTTGGCCAGCCCCGTACACAACTTATGCAGTATCGAAAAGGCATAGTTCAAAATTGACGGTCCCACTTTTCCATACCGCTTCAAAACCCCATCTCGCTCAAATCACTTGGCAGCCGGACAATTTTGGCAGGGGGCCTCAAGTTGGGGATTATCCGGTACATTGTCCTCCCAACAATGAACGTGGGCGCGACGCGCCAGAGGGTGAACACGTGAAAGGAGGGGCGTAAGAGTGGAGAAGGAAACTCAAGGTCGCAAGCGACGGGAAAAAGGGTTTCGAAATTGGCGCGCAGGTTTTGCAGCATTTGCTCATACGGACAGCCAACGCCGCCCTGGTGGTTCAACTAATGTTTTGTTCAAGATGGCCGCCGTGGTACCGCAGCCTTAACCATAAAACCGCAACGCAGAAAAAACAAATATAATTTGGGCATAGACATTAAAATTGCACGTTCCTGAGTTTAGTGTTGAATAATATACAATCATCGTGGTCTAGAATTCGTCCTGCTAAAATTACGATTTATGCAGTCGTTCGACTGAAAAAGATTTTTATGTGTTATATGCAAAAAACAGTCAGTAGAGGGCGCAAGGTTTCTATATCTCTAAATCTTGGGGATGCGCGCTTTTTAATCCCGTATCGGTGACCCGCTCTCTACGCAACTTTTTATATATATATTTTTTTAAAATGGGCGCCACCATTTTTTCGCTCCACTTCCTAGATAGGAATCCCAAGCAAGATTCCTTCGCTCTGTCGCTGTCTGTTGCAACGACCCTAAAGGATGAAAAACCGTTTTCAGCGGTTTCATATAAAGCTTCAGATAACTTCCAACAATGTGTAAAAGCAAGAAGATGGCCCAAGTGTTGTTACCCTGAAGTGTAACCTTTTTAGTGCCTCTTGTCCCAGCCAATGACCGTTCTCCGCGGATTTCCTTCGGCAGTATAGTCGAGGAGGTCGGTGCTTCAAGAACTCTTCTTTTACCACGGGACAAACAAGACGTGAGCCCGAACTGGAGCCGAAATTATCGCTAATCGAATTTGCCGGGAGATTTTCGTCGCTAACGCGATATGGCGCTAAGTTGATTTCGCACGCTTTAAAGGAATTTTTATGGAGGAGCGGCGCGCGCGGAAAACGCCGAGATGCCGCGGCAGCAAAAAAAGAAAACGACGGGGGCAGCCAGTCGCCGCCGGTCGGGCAAGGCCACAAAGAAGACGCGAGCGGCAGCAAAATTAGGGAAAAGCTCGCGGAAAATGCGAGCTTATACTTTGCGCTGTGCCGCCACGCTGCGAGGACGAGCAACAGACGGAGAGGCCTCCCTAATTGGATTAACTGAGATTCTGAGTTAAGTTTTTGATAAGTGTTCCGCGCTCCCGAAGGCCTTAATGAAATTTGAAGCTCGAGGAAGAAGATGCCGTGGCAGCACATCCTGGCAGGCGCTTTCGGAGAAAGTTTGCTGCTGCTACACCGAGGTGCCCGTTCCTCGTAATTGGCTTTTCTCTTCGCTAATTGTTACGACCCCCACCCTTTTCCCCCTCCACCTTTTTCTTGACGACCGGCCGGGGTCTCGACCAACAAACTACGCTTCTCTGGGTTTTTAAAGATTCACGCGATTACCCCGAAAGGCCGATTTTGCCTCGCTCGCAGTTTGAAACAGCTCGCGCGCTCGGCCTCGCCCAGATTCGTTGGAGCGAGAGGCTTTTCGGTTTTCTCGATCCGCTCAAAGACGCGCTTTGTTGGATGCCCCGCGCAAAGCCTGTTCTGGGAACTTCGTTGAATTGGTCCCTCGAGGCTGCGATCTTGCGGAAAGTTTTGTAGGACAGCGATCTTTTTGTTTGTTAAAGGTTGCGTGGAAAAGGCGAACACCCATTTTGTGTTTCTTACTATGCACTAGGTGAAAATTAAGAAGATAAAACATTTATAATCAATACTCATGGCTAGATTCATAAGCCGTTCCCTTTTAAGATCGATGTGTTTTATTTTTTTTACAGTAAAATTAAAGTTGCCAGTCAACCCTCTACATACATAAAATGTTGCCTTCTAGTCAAGACTCTTTCGAGAAACTAGTTTTAAAAAGTCGGACGTCACTAATATTTTGCGCACTCGCATTGAGAAAGTGGGGTACGTGGACGTTTAGACAGCCTGATTAGAGCACTGCACGGTCTCGGGCCGGCCCAAAAGCCCGGGCCCGGCCCGGCCCGCGGGCCGGGCTCGGGCCGGGGTAGCACGTATTTTTCAGAGCCCGGGCCGGGCTTGGGCTTGAAAAAAAAAAAAATTCCGGGCCGCGTCGGCCCGGGCCGGCCCGGGCCGTGCCTGGTCAGTCGTGTGCTGTAAATTTTAAATTGTTAACAACAATAGAGGAGTATCTACACGGCAAGAAAGACTGCTCGTGCTCAGGAGTGTCTGAGCTTTGTGACTTCTGGAGGCCGCACAAGAAAGAATTCCCGAAACTGTCCATTCTATCCAAACGCATCCTGTGCATCCCTGCTACAAGTGCTAGCAGCGAACGGAACTTTAGCGCGGCGGGCTACATTATGCAAGCAAGACCAACCTGCCTGAAGAGAGAGTCCATGGACAATTTATTGTTCCTCCACAAAAATATGTAGGAAGGAAATTTCTCTTAAACAAATTGGATAGAACAACGAAAAATACAATATCTCTTCAATAAATTCGTAAATAAAAAAATCCCCCCTTGTGTCTCAAGGATTGTCGATGTGCCATGAGTTCAAAGACTGTGGCAAATGATGCGCATATTTCACCCATACTCTCGACAATACATATTCTAAGTCGACATATTTATGGTATAAAAAACTCGGTCCCAGTTCTCCGGCTCGGGCCGGGCTCGGGCTCATATTTGAAAATGTTATCGGGCTCGGGCCGGGCCCGGGCCGTGTCTCTACCGGGCCGGGTCGGGCCGGGCCTAGAAATTCCGGCCCGTGCAGTGCTCTAAGCGTGATTATGATCAGCCATTAAAATGGGGCGACTTACGTCAACTTATAAAACTTCCTATTGTAAAGAGGCCATTGCGAGGCGGGAGCTCTATAAGGTACATAAATATCGCAGAAATAAAACAAGAAGTACAAATATTCAACGAATCCATCAAAGTCAAGTAACATCTACTTAACGGGTCTCTTTACTGGGTTGGCAAGCGTCAAAGATAGTGCCAGTGACTTTCGTAAAAAAAACGTCCTCACGAAGCATCGATAAGCGCGCACAAATAACAGACGTCGGGCCAGGCAGGTTCGGCCAAAGCGACACCGAGAGCAGCAGGCGAAAGAACGCGCGTGGCCCGTCCATCTCTGCCGAACAAAGGGAACGGGCCGAGCGGACGCCGTAGGCAGCATCGGAGCCGCTGCCGTCAATTATCCGAGTGAGACAAAAGCGTCGGCTTACTCGGGGGAAATCAGCGCGTGGCGCCCGGCGCTACGCAAACGCCAAGAGCCAAAGACGAAAAACCAAATGAATAATTGAAAAGTAGGGAAAATTAAATAACGCCCGGAGGACGAGTCTTCGTCCGCGCGCCGCTTCTGTCCCCACCCTCCTCCGGTAATGGCGTCGTGTCGGAGGGTGCTCTTTGGGGAGAAAACACCCTCCACCCTCCCGGTGTTGGTTGTTTCGGAAGGGAGAGAAAACTCCCCCCGAGTTAATTAACTGCGTCTTGTTTTGTGCCACCGCAATGTGGCTCTCTCTGCCACTGCTGCTGGGAACGACGCGCTGGCAGCCGCGTTCCATTCGGAGTGCCCCCGGGGCTCCGGTGTGTCTGTGTGTTTGTGTGTGTGTGTGTGGTGGGGGGGGGGGGGGGCTGAAGTGGGTTTTGGTGTTGCTCTTGGGGCAAGGGAAGCTGAATGCGTATAGGGTGGTATCCAACGGGGTCGAGCGAGAGCACACCCCTTCGGCGCAGAATACGTTCACACTGACGGTACCCGTTTTGGGGTTTTGGTGTGCGTTCTGCGCTGCCGCTCAAAACATCGAGAAAAAAAAAATCGCGTTCTTGCGTGGTTAGTTTTGATTTATAAACGCCTATTGTAATACAAACTTGACCCGTATTGTAGCCTTCTTTTTATGTCGAGAATTATACGTGGCGTTCTTGAGTTGTTACTTCTGATTTATAAACTTGCCTCGTATCGTGGTTTTTTTTTTGGGTGTGTGTCGATATTTGTAGGTGGTTTTGGAGTTTTCTTTATGAAATCGCGCCTGGGCTCAGGCCAAACAGCAGAAAATTGGGACAAAAGAACAATGTTAGTTGTCACGAGACCATCGCCACCTTTGTTTTGAGATTAAACAGAAACAAAACCTGCTAGATTGAGATTTTTTTATCAACAAGTGATGACCTTGCCCATGGCGGGATAGTGCGCTCGGCGGAACGAAGAACGAACGCGTGCTGTGTGAACAGCAGTGGCGTACACAGGGGGGCGCCGAAGAAGCCGCGGCACCCCCCGCCCCCCCCCCCCCCCCCCCCCCCCGAAATTTGCGAGGGGGGGGGGGGGAGTCGGGGAGGTTAGTGACTTTCGGGTTTATCAATATCAAACTTCGTGGAGAAGTTGTAAAAAAAAAAGGAAATAAAAAAGGAAGGGAATGCAATATGACCATTTATGACATAGTAAAAATAATAAAAAAATGTAGTTTTACGTCTTTTATCTAATATGACTGGAAAATAATCAATTAACGAATATCTTTTTTTACTTCTACTTTTATTGTTTCGCGAGTGCCCCATGTCCCTCTCGCGGAGCCGCCAGGGCTGGTTTGTCGTCGCAACGGAGCGGCCCCCGTGTCCCCTGTCTTCATTGTTCCTCGAGGACCCCGCTATAGGTGCGTACCATGCGCTGTGCCTCGCGCGAGCGCAGCGGGGCCCCTCGATGTTTTGTAGCCTTTTTTTTATTTTGAGAAGAAGCGTCGGTACTGCTCTTGCACCCCAGCGAGGGGTTTCTCCTTGAAGCGGTGACCGGCTGACGGTCGACAGTTAGGGCGAAGGTTTTTAGGAGTTTTCGGGGGTCTATGCACGTGTCCTTTCTTAATTGGATTTTGTATCGTATGTGTTTGTTTTGTACCGCGTGGCTCCCATTGGGTCTAAAAAGAGCGATATCTGATTGGCTCCTCGGATGGCGGGAAAAGTCTTAGAAAAGTGAATCCAGGCGCCTAAAGGCGCGGGATTTGCTTTTCAAGGTTCGAGTACGGAAGTTGTCATCGGCAGTTTGAGAACCGCGCGAGATAGGGGCGCGAGTGTGCGACCTGCTGCCTCAGGACGGGAGCCAAGTGCAATATGTGAGTGTGTAAACCATTTTACTCGTCCCTTTGTTGCGTTGTGTGACTTCCTTGACTTTCTTTTGTGAGCGGACTTCGGAAACCTTAGAAATCGACACTAACAAACAAATCACGTGAGATTTTTTTGATTAGATCAGGTTAAGATGGGGAGTACTTTATGGTGGAGCAGCTTTCCAGTGCTTATCGTCTATCCATCAAGATGTTCCGCGTTTCTACTTATGCATCATTGTTTTATCAGCCCCGATGACTGGAGGCTTTGTGCATTGGAGTCGTGCTTCATAAAATATTTGTTTTTATGATTCTTGTTTTCTGCTTACCCTGGTGCCTTCTTTTGACGTGACTTGTAAATAAAAAAGTAAAATGCAAATGCCTTCCTGGTGAGGAATTTCCGGGGCATCATTTTTATGTATCATAATCATCCCAAAACCAATATGACAACTTTATTTTAATTACTTAATAAAAGAATGCATAGTTATTAGAAAAAAGATGAACATGCTTTTATTTTCTCTTGGACTTTCTTTTCTTTTTATCTTGTCCCCCTTTACTCTTGTTGGTCCGGCCCCCCGCGAAATGAAATCCTGCGGACGCCACTATAGAACGGTCCCTCTCTGTGACTGGCGCAGAAAAAAGTGACTTGGCGCGCAAGCCAGGTCAAGTTCTGTTTTCATTCTGGAATATCAAGAAGTATTTATACGTGATGTTATCGACGACAAGAGCAGAATGTACATCATGCATTATTGAGTAAAGCGGCAAGCAAACGAAGTTTTTGTCACTTTTGTTCATGGTGGCATTCAGTAAATTCTGAACTAATCATTTTATCATATACTTGTTTTTTTTATTTGCATCGTACCCTGCTGTTCATATTAGTTCAAGTGAATTATATATATATATATATATATATATATATATATATATATATATATATATATATATATATATATATATATATATATATATAATGTATCAAGACAATTATTAACATCAGCACACCTCAGCCGGACAAAGATGCAACTAGAAACGTTCAGATTTTCTTTAATAATTATAATTTAATAATTATGTCTCGACAGATAAAGTGCCGGCAACTTAGATTTCCCGTTAAGTTCTTGAAAAACACGAGAATATTATATAGCTTGTACGACATCTTATTTCGCTTATTTTTACGCAGCGATTCTTGCTATCTCGAGATATAATTACGTGTCCGCAGACACGTAGACGTTTATTTTAGTCAAATTCTTAAATGATTATTTAATACGTAAATAACCCCTAGTCTATTGTTGACGTCTTCTGTTAGGATTTGGTTCCACTGCCATTTTTTTTTTAATTTGTGCCGTGCTAGAGAAGACGGAAAACAAATTCTGAATTTCTACCCATTACTTTCTTTCCTCCAGCCTTTTCACTATGTTTTGGGAGAGAAATCAAGCTGTTCTAATCGAAGCAAGGACGGGCGCCTCGTCGTTCGACCATCACATCCGGCTACGACTCGATCCTATAACAGAGTCGCCGAAACGGCTTCTTCAAACTCCATCTTACCGCTGAGGCTCCCAACTTTTGCCACTGGGGTTGTCAAGGGATCTTTTTCGGGTAACGAATGCCGTATCTAAAGAGTTCTCTGCGAGCTTCAAACGAAGGGCAGCTCAACGTGCCGCCGCCCGTCAGAACACGTAGGCATCGTTCCGTTGTATCGGTTTCTATTGCTTTTTATGCCTCATTGTACCATACTCAAAACAGTATCATCAAAAAAAGGCTGAACATGTTGACGAAAATATTCCCTGGAGGAGGGGAACAAGAGGAACAAAGGACAAACACAAATCTCCAAACACAGCTAGGTGACTGGTGCGCGCCTGAAAATGGAGAATTCCCAGGTTCGATACCCGGACCAGGCGAATTTTTGTGGTCGCGCACCAGTCAACTAGAAGTGTTTGGAGATTTGTGTTTGTCCTTTGTCCCTCTTGTTCCCCTTCTCCAGGGATTATTTTCATCATTCTTGTCCAGCTCGCTTGCACCTTTGCATTTAATGGCATTATAATCTGAACATATTGGTCGTGGGGGACGGTCATCTTTAACTTCCTTGAACATCGACGCCTCGGCGCGTGCATTAACATGAGCATTTTGACTGAACAACAAAAAAATTGCAATGTTTTCAGGGAATATTTTAGATGGCACTCATAAAATATCATTGAGTAGTAATTAAACTTTCGGACGCGTATAGTTTTTGTTCCACGGTTTTCCTTTTTGTTTTTCATTGAATCTCATGAGCCAGTTTTACAAAATGAAAACTTTCTGCTGTTTTGACAACATATCGAAATGTTCACTAGGACTGTAATTTCCTGATATAATAGAATACGAATCAGTAAAAATTTTGATTATTTCTTGAAAATATTTTTCCATGGAATGTTCCAGAACGTTGACCATGGTCCTCCAAAAGGGGTAACAGCAGGAAGCAAAAAAGGGTATGGGAGGTGCATGCACAGAAGCATACTGGATATTCAAAGGTTAATTACGAAACCAGGATTTTATTCCGATAACCTTCATTTTGTAGTATTATGGTCGAGCAAAAAAATCAGTAAATCACTAAAAAGGTAATAATAAAAACTAAAGATTATGCAGTAAAGATTATGGAATTTATATATTCTACGAATATGATTATTGCGAACTGTCCTGCAATTTCGTTGCTCAGTTAAACATTTTTGGTTTAGGGCTAGTGGACTTAACCACTAGGGCTAAACCAAGTGTTTAGTGAAACTAGTGGAGTTAGAGCTAGAGTTAGTTTGAGCTAGAGTTAGTTAGTTAGAGTTAGAGTTTAAAAAGTTCGAGCTAGTTAGAGTTATTTAAAGTTACTGCTGGTTAGAGTTAGTGGTGCTAATTCCACTAACTCGTGGTTGCACTTTTTCTGGCTTAACTTAATCTGAAAACCTAACCTAAAAACGTTTCACGTGAACCAATATAACACGCAATGAAATCCCGGTGTAGAAGTCTGACTGTTCGTACCCGCGGCTAACTGCTGCTAAATACTACCGGAATCTCAAAGTAACGCAAAAGTAACGCTCGTTAGATTTTTAAAGCAACGGCGACGGTATTTTGATACCTGTCCCGGACTGTAACGAGTCCCAGTAACGAACTACCAAGTAACGCTCTTTCGTTGCTTATTTTCTGTAACGGGCGCAACACTGATTATAGTGTATGTTTGACTTGGCAATTGTACAAAAGGGCAGGCTTCGGAAAAAAAAAATCTGAGTCCACTTAAGGAAGGGGTTAACTTCCGTGACAAGTATAACGACACGATCTATGATAAAAATAATAAACGAGCCCGATTCTAGACACGTCAATATCCGGCCTAGCCCGGTCCCCCCATTTCCTCCGCGGGATTGCCCGATGCTGAGACGGAGTTGCGCAAGGCTGCGTTAGCATAATAGCTCGGCCGATAGCGACACACGGAACCCAACGCCGCGTCGCGCGCCCGCGCGCGCTCCTGGGTGCCGGCCGCGGTTTCCTCGAGAGGAAGCGGTGCGGTCGTTAGGAGTTAATAGAGGCGGCGGTCGAGGCGTCTTTGACGCAACGGCCACCGGCGGCGACGTTCTCGGGAGCAGCTCTCCGATTTCCCGAGCGGATGCAATCAGCGTTCGACTTTCTAACGAGTCCCGGAAGCTGAGAATTATCCCCCCACGCGAACGAGCCCAGCGACGCTGCTCGCTATTTGAAGCTGATCGGCGATAGCGAAAAGCGCGTGAGATGTGAGCCAACCTTCGCGAGAATGCGAATCCCGCAAGTGGCGACCTGGTTGTGATCGGCGAAACTCTCCATTAGGGAGTTTTAGGGAACGGTGTTTGCGCACCCGGTGCGGTACGGTGGGACCTTCGGTACCAACTGCGCATGCGCCACCACAGAAGACTCGCACATGCGCAGTGCGTACCGCGGGGCCCATCGTGCCGTATCGAATGCGCAAACACGGTTCCCTAAAACTCCCTATGAAGTAAGATTGTGGCCGACGCTACGGTCAAACAAGCAGCACCAAGATTGCATCGCCACGAAGCTTTTGCGCGTTTGTCGTCACCGAGTAAACCAGTCACGTACATTAAATAAACCGCAATCCTGCGCTTGATTTTTTTTTTTTGTGTTTGATCAATTTTGTTGCTGATAAAAACAAAAGACACAAAGACAACGAAAGTCGTCGCGATGTACTATTGGCAATGCTTGAATGGCTTTCACCAAATCGTATACAGTCACCTGTGGTCGAACTTAAAGGGACACGGAGCTTGCATGGCACGGGCTTGTTGCCTTCCGTCGTGCTTCGGCTGCGCTTGCGACGAAGTGTTATCAATGGCAGAAGGTTTGCGCTCCAGGCGTATCCTCTGCTGGATTATCGTCTTGCCATCGTAGGATATTTAAATAAAAACGGGAATGCCTGAAAAAAAAATTATTTGCATTTGCCCTACAGTGCGTTTCCAGGTGTCGTCTGTGATATTGGTACGCAACTCCAAACGTTAAAAAGAATGTTCGTACCCCGTTTCCCTAAAAGGGGATTGAAGAGACCTCTTGGTAAAAAAACGCTTTCTGCTAAGGGTACGGTTCATTCGACCGACGTTCTTCAGTAATCGGGTTTACTCAAATGAACCTGGTTCCACATCATGGCCGTCTCTATCCCTCAAACCTCCCCACCATGGGACTCACTGACACGTCTACAAATCCTTCCCCTACCGCGAAACACGTGTAGGGAGGCCCACTCCTCTCGAAAGGAAGACCGTGTCAAACGTCTCACGAAGCAAGGGGAACCGCCCGATACAGACTTTTACTTCACTGATGTCAGCTATTAGCCCGATCGATGTGGCACGGCAGTGACCAACGATACGTACTCTCATATCTCTCCTACGGCTGCCGAAACACTTGCCATCGCCGAAGCCATCACCATCTCCACACACCATCACGATCACATTCTCATACGCACCGACAGTCAAGGAGCTTGTCGACAGTTTCGGGACAACACGCTTCCTCCCCATATACACGCCCTCATACAACAGCACCTAACTACTCACCCTCATCTGAACGTCACCATCCAATGAATACCAGGCCATCAGGGCATGGGAGGAAATTCAAGAGCGCACCCGCTCGCCCGCCTTGAAAGAAATCTGGGGCTTCCTACCCTATGGCCGGAGTCCTACAACCCACGTGAACCACCCCAAGCAACTCCACAAAGCTCGGACGGCTATATTCAAAGAACTGCGTATGACCGCCTGGACTCTCCCCCATTCGTCTCCACACTTCACTCGCGAAGAGGGTGCCATCTTATGCCGTGCTCGAACTCATACCTCTAATGACCCCTCATTATAAGCACTACATACAAGGGCTCCCTGGACGCCCCCACTGTCCCAGTGCAGAAGCCACCCTTTCAACATACACATGATCTGGGATTGTTCGCACACGAAACCCCACATATCTGCCACTTTACACCAACTGCCCCCCGACCTACACCCAAACTCCTGAAAGAGCTGGATCACTCCACCTGAAGATCACGAACCCCTCAAGGCTCCTTCTGCCACTTCTGATCCAGCACGTCCACAACGCACTTGGGGAAGAATGGTAGATGTATATTGGAGCGCCGGACTAGGCGTGTTGAAATAATTATTTTCTCTCTCTCTCTCTAGAGCTTTCTCAATAACCGCACTAGGTTTTCTTTTCTTTTTTTTTTCCGGTCTGGTAAGCGGCATTTAACAAATTATACCGCCCACAAAAAAGAAAAAAATGGTGTCAAGTTTTTCCTTCTATATTTAATTTTTTTAACGGTTGTTATATAACATATTGTCGTGCGCAGAGCTAAGCAAGTCGGCAGCGCGCCCGTACCCGAATGCTTATCGTGCTTCGCTCCCACACTAAGGTCCGAGGTTCGATGCCTGGGAGCGGACGCACTTTTACGTTATTTATGTAAATGTCGCGTCCTGGTGTATTCGAGAAATCTTTTGCTTATTCGAGGTCCGAATGTTCTACGCGCCGATTCTTTGCCGCCGATTGTTCCAGAAGCCCACACGAACCGGGGTCACTTTTCCGCTCGCGCTCCATCCTGCTGTTACGCCGCCATATGGACGCCTGAGGCGCCTGTTGTCCGCCATTCATTCTCAGTTTGTTTTGGCACAAGGTCGCCCCATTAAGCTTTGAGTTCCTCCAGTTATTCGCCGCCTCATCATTTTTCATCGTTGACAATATCATCTACGGTTATTTTCTCCGGGATGTTATCGGTTTCTACGAATTATCTCAAATTATTCGCAGCAGAGACTTTGTGCTCTCCGCCTGCATTCCCCGTAAAATCGCTTATGCCCTAGTTCCACTAGAGCGCCAGACAGAAACAAACGACAGCGACAAGTCTCAAACCAGAGTCTTTCGCGATTTGACAGAGTTTGCATGATAAAGGAGGCTATGCTCAAACATGAGCATCATGCACGCGAGGGTATCTTTGGCAGGCAATCGCTCGTGCTCACTTCACGAGCACCGAACGCCTAAACGCCTGCCCAAAGGTACCATCGCGAGCATGCTGGATGGGTTTGAGGCTTGTCGCTGTCTTCTGTTTCTGTCTGTCGCTCTCGCGGGACACGGGCATAACAGCTCGAGGATGAAAAAGCAAGGACGGTCACCACCATCACGAAACAGTAAATAGCGCAATCTCACCAGCCAGTTTGACTGCGCCACCGCTGCCCCAATGCATCGAGGGAACTTTAGTCTTTGGGTACGTGCGACAACCTCGCTGGAGCTCTGCTCGTGGAGAGCACCAGACGGCACGGGCTCTCTCGTGCACTGCTGTTTGCCTCCCGTGAACTAAAGTTGTAGTGGCTTCACGCATGCGCCAAACGGTTGGTGAAATAGTCACGGATATTTAAAAATCGCAGGGCGTGGTGAGTTTCAGGTATGCCCCTCATTGTCACTTCTCACAAGTTCTCAGCTATGTCATAACTCAATAAGAACGTCGAACAACGAAGCGAGGGGTGTGAATATTTTATAAGTCACATCCTGCCTTACTTCATTTCTTAGTGACTATACGTATAAATATAGTCTATAAGGCTATAGATTGTACCCAAATATAGTTTCTCCCAATAAGAGCACTCAGGAACGAACAAGACCAATCGCGAAGCAACAAAAGCGGTTACAATTACCCTCTCGCGATATCATTAAGAAGAAAACACGTAGAGTAAAACTTTTTAGCGTCTTATATGACTTCATCGATACAGTAGCGCATGCTATCAACGAGGTTCAAATAGGTAAGCGTGGCTGTAACCGCTTCAAGTACAAGAATTCATCTAAGAGGCGATCTGTATCTACGACGTGGCCAGCCACCATGGCTGCAGCCGAGGAACCTCCATTGAGCGACTCCGAGCATGGCGAACAAGATTTGCGGCTTTAGAAGGGCGTCAAAGCGTCCAAAATACCGAGTCGACGAGTTCAATAAAGCGTCGGCGATGAAGCTGGACCAGAGGACGGGGGGTGTCAGAACTCGGATGGCTTGGAGCGTAAGAATAAAAAAATAAGAAAAAATAAATAAAAATGGAGAAAGGGCTTCCCTCGACAGAGAGCGACACTGATTTTAATTTAGATAGCGACCCTCGAGCGCGGATGTTTGCCTTTTGTCTCCTTCCTTATTTTTCTTTTTTGTTTTTTTGTTTCCGAGACAGAGCGGCGTCTCTTTTTGTCGCCATCCCGCCTCTGCGGACGCGCTGTCGAAGGCGAACGCCCGGACGAGAAAATGACAGACCCACATAAAACTGTCCCAGACACACACTTTTTTTTTTTCTCGCTTCTTTCATTTTGATACACCCGCGTCTCGTCTAGATGATTTGAGTCGTTTTTATTACTTTCCTTTTAATTATATGTTTTGTGGATTCGCTTTCGAAGAACCGTTGTCCATGGTGATGTGTCATCGCTTCTCGAGGTTTATTCCGGGCAGATAATAGCGGCTGTTGAAAACGTAACTTGCTTTATTCTTTTGTATTTATTTTTTCAGCGTCGCGCTTTTTGCGCTAGCCTACAGTGAGCAAGGCCACAATTGCGGGTTAAACGATCGTCCCCCGTTGAAGTGGTCTACATTGTGGCTTCCTCGCCGCAACTTCCGTGGGAGTTCTGTGCCTCAACCTCAATTGAAGAAGATAGAAGTTTCTGAACGGCGCCGCTTCGCCACGGAACAAGTGTCGTAGGTTCGCTCGCATTCCTTGCAAACGCCGTGAATTACAGAACATGACTAGGGGCTCAAGAAGACGTTCGCGCAGGCTCGAGTGGTTCTTTCTAATCTTGTTCAAACGCATCTCGCTTCATCCACTGTGTGATCATCGGAAAAAAAAACAACAACAACAACAATGCCATCGCTCTCTAAGTGCGTCGTGATCTCAGCGTCGATTCATTACTACCAGAGCAAAGAAAGAAGGGAGATTAATAACCCGGTCTGTGATGGACAACGAGGAAGTGCGGGAACCAAGTATACGTGGACATCGACGTGAAGCGCCTGCTGTGAGTCTTCATGGCAATCTCTTTGTTTCTCGCTGTCAAAGCAAGTCTGGACTCGCCGTTTCTAATTGGCGGAATTTTTTGGTCGTACATTTTTTTCTTTATAAATTCAAGACAGATTTTCTAACAAATCTTTTTCACAAAAAAAAAAAAAAAGTCAAACGTTAGAAAGTTTGGAGGCTACCGTTCAATAGGAAAAAATACTAAGGACACTAATCGTGAATGGTGCTTTTCACTAGACTACAATTTTATGAATGCCACGTTTTTTACACCGTAATAAAAAAAAAAAATTCAAACAAGCAAATGACCTCGATTGTTGATCGCCGCCAGGATCAGTATTGGCTAATCAAAGCTAGACTTTGTAAAATCTTAGCATGGTGCATAAACATTTTTATTGCTGTGAGGTAAAATTTTTAAAAGGTGATTAGATAGCGCGAGGCTAGAGTCACATGTGAAAGAGATAAGCTCGGACGTTCGAACGTTTTCTGGCATACCTCTAGCAAGAACCATCCGATTTTAATTTGGAACGTTGGCACATACGTATTTGGGGCCTAATAGGTTGTCGAATATTTGTTAAAAACTAATGTGTTTATAGGGAAATATTCACTGCTACTACAAACAAGCCCGATAGAAACACCAAACGCTCACAGCGCCAAGCTTTTAGGCAGCGAGAACATGAAAACATCTCCGCACTGGAAACACGTGTCGCAGAAAACGTAGTCACCTCTTTTGCTAATCATGTCGTATTACACCTGAGACTGCGGAGGAAGAAATCGGAAGAACTTTCAGTAGAAGGAACAGACACAGAGATTAGCTACCACCAGCTCGCCTGCACACTCACCGTCTTTTCACCTCTTTTGCGCTTCGCGCCGCCAGTCGCTTAGCGACCGTATGGGATTGTGGGTAAACAAAAGGACGTACAATCCCCAAAGTCACAAATTTCAAGCCTTTTAGTGCACTCTGCATCTTTAGTAAGGACTTATGAGTGGCATTATCCAAAATAAAATAAAATAACTTTGCAACAGAAAAAATATTTTTCCACGATCTTTTTTTTAACGAATGATAAAATTCAAGCTCTCGCGTGCGTACCTCTTAAAGCTATGCAAGGTGTTGAAGTAAATATTTTGGTTTGTGTGCAGCGCAAAAAGCTTGACTTTAGAAATCATGCTGAGTACGCTCATGGGTGTATCGCGTGTGTCGAGGTGTTTTGGTACTTTATTGTAGAAAAAGCACGCTCTTCAAAATTGCCGAATCTGGCCTCTTAAAAAGATTGTCCGGTGACATCAAGAAGATACTAAGTTTTGAAGCTGGTCACGTAGAGAGGGACAAAATATAGTGATATGTGATATTTATTTCATTAAAAAGACGCCACAATATTCGTTAAATAAATTTGGACATCAGTACGAAACTTCACGCCAAATTTCGCAAGTGTGCATTGCTGGCAACGTTAATGGCTGGTCGTGTCGGAACGTCACCTTAGTCATGGTAATGTCAGAGTCACATGCGCTGACTTAGTCCCGGTTTTGATCAACGTGGTTTACGGTGCGTTCTAAGATCATCGTAAGAAAATTGAGCTTATCTCAATACCGTAGATCTTGTCTTTCTTAGAGCGAAGTCATTTTACTGAGACAGCAGTCAAAAGCTGAGGCGGCTCTCTTTGCCTGATGTTACGTCAGAGCTTCCGCTGTTGCCGACGAAAAGGCTCTGTGTTGTGCAGGTGCAATACGAACAGTTGATAACTCTTTTTAAAATAAAATAACTTGTGCAGGAGAGGATTAAAAATTCGAATATTGTTCTTATATTTTTAATAGCAATCGCAATATATCTGTTTTCTAAAAAAATATTTTACTGGACAATAGTCACTTTAAAAAAGAAACGAGAGCATACGCACTGATGGCATCTAATCAGTAGTGGGTCTAATGGAGGTGGACGGTCAGGGTTTACTCTAGTAACAAAAATCACACATAAAATAGATGGTAACGCTTGTCTTGTTTCGGAATCGGATGTGGGGATTCTATTACCCCCCCCCCCCCCTTTCCACACACACACACACACACACAGACTGACTCCTTTTTTTTAGAGAATTTGCGGTTCCAAATAATACAGAACAGAAAACCGAAAGGGCACGGCGTTATCACTGTCATACAGCAATGGTGCCAGCCTGGCATCCTTATCGCAGCGATAGATACAATTACGTCGACCACCAACTACTCACTCCCAAAAGTACATCACTGTGAGTATATATCAATGTTTGCAACGTCAGCATTTTTATGTGCAGGCATGATATATACTTACTATTTTGGCAGGAGTTTTCCCCAACTAATTGGTGAGCGAATGCAGCATCCCCGTGAATTTGGTTAAAAAGTGAAGAAACGTTAACACCACTAAAACTTTGAAACGCAAGTTTTGTTTCAGATCAGCGGCGGTGTGAAGTAACGGAAAAGTGGCGCGCTACTTTCAAATTGCATTAACGCACTTCTTCCGAGCCTCAATAACTAGTTACGTAGTACGTACTTATATTTTGAGCCTGTAAGGATTAGCGGTATTTAGTTTGTTACATAAGTAACGTGTCCATGACAGTGCAAAATACACTCTACAAATGAAGCCCGCACTCAGGGGCCAGACCACCACAATAGCAACGGACTTGACGCTAATGAAAAGCCATATGTACTGCAGGTTTCGAGCATCAATGTATTCCGTTCGAATATTAGTGTTAGATAGTGGTACTGACAGTACCTTTCCTGAAAAAAAGAAAAAACATTTTCGTAGTCTTTCTTTATTTTGTTAATCACAAGAAAGTTATTCCAGCCTCTAGAAATAATGACTGTGAGTGCCACTGCCACATTAATAATAAGTGAACAAATGATAAAATCCAGAACGTTCCTTTTCATTTTGTCTCATTCGTTTCGAGAAAACCATGTTCAGCAAAACATGGCTTGAGCAGAACTGAACGACGAAGTTCCCTGTCGACCACCATGGGCAACAGATAAAACAAATATTGAGTTAAATATTGACGAGGAAAAAAAAAGTATCGAATTGAGCAAACACACTCCTTTTCTGCCCAGAATACGTCGTCGCAACCGGCGTGCTCCGTATCTTTAAAATACGCTCACAGTCCGGCGCACTCGCCTGCACAGGGAGTCGGTGTGACGCGCTCCCACCGAGCACGGGGCCCGGTGTGCCACACACGCTTGTCTTCTCGCATGAATTCTCGAATCGCGTTTCCGTTTTGCCGCTTTCGTTTATGCGACAACCACAATGCTTGCCAAGTGAGACAAACAAAGACAAGAAAAGGCAAAGGGAAAGGCTTCGGATATGAATAGCTTCAGTGTAGCGTGCACAATTTTTCGTGTTCTGTCGCCTTCGAGACCGCATCGGTGGTTTCTCGTACAAATGCGGCACAAATGTTCTAACGTCGGGTTCGTGTCTGCAAACCGGGCGTAAGTCTGAACGACAGAAGATATCTTTAGTTCACGCGGTAATGATCACCTATAGCTGCCTGTGCGTGTCATTTGCATGCTGTCAGCGAAGCTTTTTTTCTATGCAGGTATCTTTTGCGTGCGCGCGGGCGTGTAGCTCTGCAATGTGTTGCTGTCATACTAATTTCTTTTTCTTTTTTTGGCATAACTATTACCATTAAAGTTTTGGAACGAAACTAATGAATATTTTTTCTATCCTTCCCCTACATGTCGTTTAAATGTCGGCGTCTCTTTTGGACAGAAAGCCGCTTGTTATGTTTGTTATTATTGCTTTCACAAGGTGTTATCAAGGTCGTTGTTTAAGCCAAAAGCTACGACGTGTTAGAAGAAAACGGAGCGCTAGTTTTGGAAAGGCTTGAGAAAGGTGGCACTGAGATTAAAAAACAAAAAGTAATACGATCTTCCGCGCTTTCTGGATTTAGACCGCCTAAAAATGATCGAGGATTTAAATTACATGAAGCAGAGAAACTGCGTGTGCAAGTACTGAAACCTGCAGAAGAGTACTGGGGCAGGTTAGAAAGCAAAGTTCACAGCACAGGAAGGGGGAAAGGTGCTAACGGGTGACGCTGTGAATAATGTCCAGCAATAAGTGCAAATAAAGTAAATTACAAACGCTAGCGATACCATCAGGAAACGAAAAAGAAGACCTATCACATATGTGTTTAGAACTTGAAATGAGTATCTCAGTGCGAACAGAGAACGTGTTTTTAGATTCGTTTACTTTCAGTACGCAGTACAGTCATGCTGTCATAGTTTGGGGTAGTTTAGACCACCACATACAGTAAAATGCATTACGTGTGAGTCTTCAGAAGACTCGTTTGTGAGGTAATGCTGGTTTTTGAGTAAACTCGTTTTGTTTTTCTTCACATTTGAAGATTGTCGAAAACACAACCATTTGTTACAGACTGCAAGGTGTTTATGCAACTTCATTACTTTACAGTTTACACTTGCAGCTTAATTTTTAGTGCTTGCGTGCTTCAACCGTGTTGTTACCTGCATCTGTTTTCGCTTTTTTGGTTGGTCCTTAACTTTCGCAAGTTTTATTGGTGTGTAGTAATGCCGGTTTTTCACTTGTCATTGAAATTCTAGTAATATTTAGGCACTGATTATGAGAAAGTGAATCAAGCCGTGAGGCGGTGACGCAGGCTGGGATTATATCTCAGACGCTGTCACTGTACGTCATGTCTCATCATACCCTATCTGCCCCCTGGCTTTACTGCCGCTCTAACTTGGCCATGTTAGGCAGCAGTGCATTTCGTGATTTCCGTCTTATTTGAGAGTGACAAATAAATAACATAATGAAATAACTTAAAAATGTAGTGACCCTCGTAGCTTTCGTAAACAGTTAATGTACAAGTTAGAGTTAAATATATGTGCCTCTCTTATTTTTCTTGTATGGAGAATGCGTTCCGCTAGTCAGGTATCTTCATACAGCCGTGAGTTGGCTACGTGCGTGGCCAAAAGCATCGCTTTGGTCACTTTTCCACGACTAGTGACGCGCCCAATTTGTCATTTTTTAGTAACCCATATTCTGATTTCATTAACGGAAGTACGGAAATAGGAATAACGGCCAATTTGTCCGGCGTCTTGTTGAAGAGGCGATTAACAAGAGCTCCCATCGTACTTTTTGTACTCTTTGTGGGCACTGTCAAACTCGGAGCCCCCAAATGATGACAACCAGCCAGAATCACAGCCATTGAAGCAAGCCCTATCTGTGACGTCACGGGCAGGGGCCATCGGAGGGCACCACGAAAACATCTCTCCATTAATCGACTCATGATGTATAGGGACTGGTGCTACAAACATTGATTGTACATAGGGCGGGTAATATCAGACATCTCAGAGAGGTTTCTGCTGCCAGTCATTTTTCTCTTTTTCCTTCTTTCTCGGCTTGTCGTGCACCAAGCACAAAACGTCCGTGAGTAGTTCATCTTCCGTTTAATTGGGGCATTTCAGTGTTCCAGCATTTAGGATGGTCTTGGGTTCTGCAGTATTACTGACGAAAAACTCATCGGGGAACCGGAAGTACGGGGAGGCTTTGTGCCCGGTTGCTTGCCGTTTCGGGACGTCGGTCTCGTAGAAGGTCCACACGCCTGCCTTGGGGGTCCTCCGGAGGAAACGGATGCCTGCCACTGGTTTTGTGCGCGCCGCGGGTGTGAAAGGGGGTTCTCGCTGCGGAGTCCCATGCACCGATTCCGGGATTCTACTAACGTTGCGGAAAAGGCGCCTCAGGGATCCTAGCGGGCCGTCGCAAAGAGGAACGTGGGATATTCCGAGAAGCGCGACGATTGCCGTCCTGTTTCTTCGAAAGCACGTTGTTCCAACGTCACTTTCTTATCGAAAACAGAGGTCCCCGTCACAATTGGCAGCCGGCAATACGTCACTCATTACCCACCAATCACGTGGGACCTCGCGACGCCCTTAAGAAGGGACACGGCCACGCGGATGCTTGCAGAGCACGACCCTCACGTGTCGGGGAGAACCGCGGCTCCTTCTGCTGCTCTCAGCGCCTTCCCTGCTGCACGCTGTTCAGTTCCTTCGGACGTTCGCAACCAAGTAAGTTTCTTACCATCGGTGTCCTGACTTGGAATAAGGCAATAGTGGCTGGCAACTCTAATCATTTACGGAATGTCAGTGGTGGAGTATTTCGTTTTTAATTTTTAATATTTTCGATATCCTCTCTGATGAGGGTCGTTTCTAAGACCAAAGGTGGTAGGAATACTGGTCTGAATACAGGCCCGGGTTTGTAATGAAATATTCGTTTATCGGTTGAAAGAAGGAGCAAGGGAGGTTGGAATTTGGAAAGAATTGAAATCAAGCACAGCTTTAACGTTACAAATGACACATACATCCCTTTCCCACTCAGTTTTGCAAGCAAGCTTTCCCATTAAATATATATCGGGCAATGCATCCGTCAGAGCATCCTTTTAATCTTGACACTGTACGGAGATGAATTGGTTGTTCACAGGCGTTTATCGGTAGTCTACGGGTGTGTTTTATTATTTCGAAACAGCGTCCCGCACTACGTAATGCTTGACCCTGATACACATGGTCATCAAGGTCCACTGTTCTTTTCGAAGTGTGCTGGAACACGGAATTTTCCGATATATGCCTCGCAGAACCGAGCGCGCCGGAACGTACGGCATTTCTCCCGCCGTTTTCAGCGGGGCGAATGACAAAAAATCAGAGTTCTCACGAGCACATCTTCGTTCCTGCTGAGACGCGCATCCGCTTTCTGCATTATTTCTTCGCTCCGAACGCTCGGCGCTCGTGAACTCGGGACAATGCCTCGTTATCAGAGCTCGAGCGACGTCGCTTCCGGACAGGAGGTGTCGACAGCACAACACACCCTCGGCATTGAACGACAGGAGCTGCTCAGTCGCGGAGCAGACCTACTGAACGAAGGACTCGTTGCCCACCATCAAACAAATAAGAAAAAAAGCATTAAGCTGTGGTTTCACAGCGAACACATCCTACAAAAAACAGTCTGGAGACACTGTCTGATGTGTTATTTATTCTATGTGTGACGGTCCTCTCACACTGATGAGAGAAAAAAAAAACTCTCTTTAGTCGAAACATTAATGAAGCAAGCATGCTTCGAACATATGGGTCCACAGATCATCTTGGCATGATGTCTGCAGTGAACATAGTGTTCTTTGTGCAATGTAGGATTAGTATGACTGTGTAACCTATCGCCGACCCCTCCCTCTACCAAATCACGCAAAAAAATCTGGACTTTTTTTGGCCGGGGGGGGGGGGGGGGGGAAGAGGGGGGGGGGGGCCTGTAGCAGATCGTGAGTTTGCGCGCCAGCATTTACCGAGATTACAGCAATTAGCCTCAACCGATGATTAGAATCGCGTTATTTGTGTTATTATTTTCTCTTCACATATCAATATTGAGCTGAGGTAAGCCGGGGCCATTAACGGCACGATAGGAGCCCGTTGCAGCTGAATAGTGAACGGCGGTCACGATAGTGGTGGCGTGGGTCTCAAGCAAGAACCGTGGATGACTCGGGCAGCTGGCGCAAAAGCGATGTCCTCTGATCACGAATGGTGAGGTACCTCTGTTCACTCGAGATTTTGTTTGCGATGCCATAAAGAGCCGTCTCAGCTCTGTGTTTTGGTAAGTTGAACGGAAGGTTTGCCCTACATATCCATTAACCGTACGCTGGATTTGCCCCTGTCTAAACAGCTGTGTCAGTTATGCGATCGAGATGAATGAATGAAACAATGAACACGGCCGAACCGTTTGACATGGACGGCGGCGTTCGCCACTTGTACAGAATGTTTAGTCCGAACTGCTAACGTCCCTTTATAGACGTATATTTAGAGCCAAGAGTTTTCAATGCCCAGTGCCAAAGAAACTGCCGCATGCAACAGTCACGGCGGACTTAAACACTGAAAGAGCCGGGGAAATAAATGCAGAGAGGTTACACCAGGGCTCTCTGCGCTGATGTAAGATTGTTTAACCTAGAGTGCCTTCATGTGCGCAGATGAAGGCTCCCTAGTTTAACCCAGTGCCATGCCGCTAGTCGCGTAACTGCATGACGCAAAGGCGATCAAGGCGACGTGCCAGAATTTTGGGAGCTTTGAAGAGAGAGTAAAGTGTGGTTTAAAAACCGCAAAGGCAGTTGCTTCCTTCGATCCCATGAAAGTAAATTACCTCATACATCCCGTGTCGTCTGCTTAAGGCCACGTTAGAGGCTGGATAGCACAGCTAACGGTCTTATCCTCACAAGCATTGTTTACATCCATCACAATTGCGTGCCATCGTGGGTCGTCCTTAATATATATATATTTTTAAACTTAAGCGAGAGTACAGGCGATCTGGCTTTAGGCATAGATACTAAAATGGGGCAGGGGTAGACGACACATAACTCAAAACTCGACCATTTTGCTTCGAATCGTAAGCATACCACAATTGCAAATCGACCCAACTTGAACGGCGTCGCCTCAATTAGAGCGAATAACTGTAACATCAGAAATTGTGAAAAAATATTTTTTTGAACTCGCAACGATTAGCGCATTTACGCGCGGTGGCGTCGACGAATCGTCGGGGGACAAACCGTCCGCGTCGTAACAACTCACCAAAACAGCCTTATATTTAGTGTACCTCTTCTAAAACTTTAGCAACCTTTAACAATTGACTACAAAAAAAAAAAGGAAGTGAGCAGTTGCACGTCTAAAAGCGAGAAACAACACTGTGATGCAAAGTAAATATAGTCGAATTAACTCCATGGACACTACACTAATACATTAGCACGCACACAAAGCAGATTATTCTCGCGTGTAACCACTCTGTCACGCCAGCCTGAGATTTTCACGCTTCACGTAGTTTGCATTTCTGCCTTTTTTTTCCCTCCCAAAGCCGAGAATGACATCAAAAATACTCGTGTAGCAAAACGTATTCCTGGGTGGCACTTATACATGTGTGAACATTTGACGGTCGACACTACGTATAAACTTTATGAAAAAAAGAAAAGTGTGGCGATGCCGTATGTATTTCCGGGAACTGTGCCGCACAAAGAGCATCTAAACTGAAGCACATACGCGATGTTTTTTTTTTCTCCGAACGTGCCCAGGGGTGGAATCGTTGCTTCCCCGATCTCGCGTGCGCTCGATGTTGTTGCCCGACTCCAAATCCTTCCGAGATAACGACCGACGATACCCCCTTGCGCCCGCGTCGCCAAGAAGCATCAAAAATACACAAAGAAAAGGGGGGGGGGGGGCGCCCCCGCGAAAGACAAAAGCGCGCTCGTTTCGGGCGCCAGGGGTGCGGGCGGGGGGTGAGGCCGCGCGATTAAAACGCGACGGGCAACAATGGGCTGGTCCCACTGCCGGCTTAATTAATTCGGGCCGGCGGTGCGGGAAGACAAAAGCCGAACAAGAAGAGGCCCCGGGGCGAGCGTGCTCCCAATTACGGGAAAACGCCCTTTGGCCCCCCCGCTCTGTACCGCCAATCGACGCAAACTAAATTAGGACGCGGCCCAGCTTTAACTTTGTTGCGTGCCGTAATGAAGCGAAGGGGGGGGGGGGGGGGGGGTTCTCGCGACACCTGGCTCCGAACAGAGGCAGCAGTCAGTCGCCCTGGGCCAAGGCACGCTACGACTTCGGAGAAGGGCGACGGAAAGGACGGCGAACGCGCCCACGCGCTTCGGAGCCTCTGGGTTTTTCTCTGCGTCGTCTTTCGGGGAGTGGTTCGGAGAAGCCGGAGGATGCTGCCGCCGAGCTGCGAGTCCCAAGATGCTCACTTTGACTCGCGTTTTAAGCCTCCATCATACTGCGAATGCGTGGCGTGAAATACAAACTGCAGACAGTCTCTGGAGTGTTTCTTCTTTGCACGATAGGACTGTCACATTGATCCCACCGAAACTACCATCAGGCATGTTCGAAGCACACATGAGTATCGAGCAAACATGGCTCGAAAATGCGCCAGGCGCAGACAACTCCGTAATCATGTCGGCAGGAACATAGTAAATTTTGTATAATGTATGAGCGGTGTGATACCGGCTTTAAGCCGGGGTCACACTGCTCATACATCGTACAAAAGTCACTCTGCATACGAATTCGAAAGTGAGTCACCGCGAGATCCGTGCTTCGAATGCCGCGTGGCAATGAGTTCGAGGATAAACCTTGGCACGCGGCATTCGAACCACTGATATTGCGGTGAGTATAAAAGAGTCTGCTTACAGATTCGAACGCGAACCACTGCGAGATCTGTGCTTCGAATGCCGTATGGCAATGAGTTCGAGGAGAAAACTCGGCACGCGGCATTCGAATCACAGATATTAGAGAGTTATAGTAGATCGTTCCCATGACTCCGATAACGATACCCGATACTCCGCCACCGCCTCCCTTGTGCATGCATAGTATCGTTATCGGGGCTATCGGAGGTATCGGAACGGTTTACTAAAACTCTCTATTGCGGTGACTCGTGTTTGCAGACCGTATTTTGTACGATGTATGAGCAGTGTGACCCCGGCTTTACGGTACTACTCTTTTCGCTATTGCCATACGGTGGTAAGACAGCTTGACATCATGTAGGTGCATCTCCCTCTCTACTTCTCGCTCTCTTTTTCAAGATTAATAAAATGTTAATGGTTTACTTGCCAAAGTAACAAAGAAAATTTGACTCGTCTACTCTAAGAACAAAAGTTTGATTTGCACCATCCGCCAGTTGAGGATTCGAAGGATTGTAGTTTGCCCTGTGGCCATTGAGGCGGTGTTACTACAAAACAACACGTAATACCGATTTTTGTCTCATTATATTGCGCACTGCCGTAATGGACTGCAGCGCTATTTACTGTAATACTTTATATGTACGTTATGTATTCGAGAAACTTTAAACAAATAGGAATAATGTCATGGAATAAACGTCCTTCACATGTCAGGTTCCTGATTGTCAAATATATTTCGCAGTGACTATGTCACGCTAGAACATCTACAGTATAATAACCATGAACGTAGAACATGTTAATGTTTTGTGTAACATCTTTAGCGTGCAGGTTTACTTTTTACTTATTTACAAGTTAGACATTTCAGTAAATGAGCTCTCCTCAACTATTTCGTAAACATTTGCTGCTCATCATATTCAG
Source organism: Ixodes scapularis (assembly GCF_016920785.2). NCBI lineage: Eukaryota > Metazoa > Arthropoda > Arachnida > Ixodida > Ixodidae > Ixodes > Ixodes scapularis. The sequence goes on along the minus strand of NW_024609882.1, from coordinate 7,830,995 downwards.
CTTGTCGGCCGACAATGAGGAAATGAGGGAACTTTCTAATGAGTGCTGCGATATCAGCGACTGAATCTTCTGTTAGAATGAAAGCTTCCATATCCGTGCTGCGAGTACACGGACAGCTGAAATCTCTTCAGGGGAAGACAATTAAAAAATTTCGCTTAGTTGAATTTAATCCCAGTCGGCAGATGCTCTCGTCGCCCAGTTTAAATAATGACATTTTAGAGCAACCTGTGATCGTATGGGCAGGCTTTCTAGAAACAGCGTCTCAGCTGAGACTGTAAAAAAAAAAAGCACTGCCAAAGTCAGCACACGAGCTGAGCGGGACTCAGGCCGTGCCTCAAAAGGCTCGCCCTCCCCAGCCTTTGCAGTGCTTTCTCCCACCCCCGTTTCAGCTGAGACGCTGTTCAAGTAAGCCGGTCTTGAAGTCACTGTTTTGTCATGAAAGTACCCACAAAAGAGGACTTATTACAACCATGTTCACTCTCTAATCTTTTTTTTTTTGTATTTTGTTTTGCTGCATTAGAGTGTTACCATACTTCGTTTGTCGTATCTCATCCGTTTTATCCTCATTATTTTTAATCAATTCCTTCCTCTATTTTTCCACCTCGTTTCTTTGCATACGTCGCTCGACTGTCAATTAGAAGAGCGATTTCGCTTGAGCCTTTCGTCACTCTTCAGTCTACCCGGTACTTCAGTTCCACCGGAAGACGCCACTTCGCAAC